>NC_069086.1:10620299-11220299 GCF_947172395.1 Bicyclus anynana
CAATCACACGCCACGAGTTCAGAACGGACTCAAAGTTTGGCGCGACCAATATCTAATATTATATGTACTTACCTAGTTATTTTCTCTCATCACTGGCACCTAAAAATAAAATAATTAAAAATTAAAATAATTACAGATTTAAACCAAAGGGTCCACAAAATATTTTGATACTTCGTCTATTTTTGAAAATCTTATACTTATGTACTATTAAATCTATCTATCTTGTCGGTTTACTATAATTCATTCGAGCTATTTATCTCTAAAGCACAGATTAAAGAATATTTTTTTCATTTTCGAGTCAGAAAGACCTAGTTCGGACTACTTTAGTATTTTAGTCGTCGATCGTTCGTACTCGACTAAAATACTAAAGTAGACTCGAGAATGACATTTTTAGGCGATAAATCTAAAAATTGATCGTACTCGACTTAATTATAAAATAGTCTGTACGGCCTTTATGGTACGAAGCGTCGCATCAGTAACTTTCAATCAATTTATTCAATAAAAATGGCGTCTTAGGGTTTCAAATATTTTAAAAACTGTTCACAAAAACAAAAGAAATAAGATAGAGTATTTTTTTATTGGTAATTATTGATTATTATATTAATTTACGTAATTCTTGTCAGTGTTAAATTTTGAAATACAAATTATGATAAAAGTTTGTATATGCGGATGTCAAGGAGACACATGACGTTTGTTTTTTTTATGGGTTTCACCGGCTTCACCGGGCTGCATATAAAAACTCATTCTGGAAATTCTTTAATCTGTGGTATGAGTATATTGGTACCTGTGTAAAAAACACCTTAGACCATTAATAACACAGATGTTGGTATAATATTCAGTGATGTTTATGTTAGCACGCCAGTATACACGACTTTCATCTATGGTAACTTAAATCTAACTAAATGTACCTAGGTACCTATAATGTTTCATTTCAAAACAAACTTTGAATTTATATACCTACGACGTATATATAATCAAAGCTCAGTACCATGTGGTGGCCACCAAATGACAGAGACAAAATAGTTTGCTACATTTTCTTTAAGTAATTTTATTTACTATGTACTTACATTAGCTACGCTACTTCTACTGGGTAGATAAAAATGTCAATAACTATTAATGTGCTAATAATAGGTAATTAATAAAAAACATAAATGTAGTAAGTAACTGACACTTATCCCAAATCCAAAGCAAAAAGAAAAGAGCAGAAGCAATCCGTGTTGTCTATATTCTATGCATTTGATTTCAATGTGATTTCATCGCACTACTGCGACACCGCACCCACTCGGGACGCTTTTGACCTTTACCCGAATTTTATTAAAAATAAGAAATAATAATAAAACAAAAAAGAATTATCTTACTATAGAATATTATAGATAATGTTCTTTCTGTAGCTGTATACATTATAGATACCTCGTTTAATATAAACCGGCTAGTTTTATTTCAATACGGAAAGAAATAAAATGAATTTTTATTGAGCTATTTTTCAAGGCTACATTAAAAAAATATTGAATTGTAGAAAACCGAATTAGCACCATATAACATATTTAAAAAAAAATTAAATTATTTTGTATAATATTATTTATTATATAATTTAACACTAGTGGACCTTCAATATCCATGTGTTGCTACGTTGGGGGTATTATATCTGAAGTTATGATTCCTCATGATATTCCATAGTTGTGTTTTTTAGTAAGTTTGAAAATCTGGACTATTAAAACCGACTATCTCCCAAAGCCCATGGTCCAAGCATATGTTTGGCAATCTTATGTTATCATACTATAAATTAAATAATAAAGAAAAACTTTTTCTAGTGCAGCAAACACAAAAGTAATCGATAGATACTTAGATCTAAATTATTTCATATTGGTCTCATCTCAATGGTTACAATCTACCTACTTTATCACTGTTCTTATCTAATTGTTTTATGTTTTTGTTTTAGATATACCTGTCTTATTTAATTTTAAAACCAATATAACAAAGTATTTTAATGCCAAACTAAAGTATTTTAATGTCACTGTCGTATAATTTGTAAAAGCAATTTTAGGATTTGGATGAATTAGTGGATCAGTAAGCATACAAATGGCCATTTCTTTCCCTATACATTAAGAATTATCGTCAATTTAACATCTAAAGCGCCACCCCTAATGTAGTGAAAAATTGTTAATAAAAATAAAAGTAATAGATCAAAAGTGACTTTTATTTTTATCTATTATACATACATTTTATTTTATGTAATTCAACTGCGATATATATAATTTGTTTAAATAATTGGTATGAAGCTATTTTTGAATGTGCATATCAAGTCACTAGTAACTGTAACTGCGCCTTAAAATATATTTCTGAGTACAGGGTAATTTCTGTATCTACTGAACTGCTTTTGAAAAAATATTTTACCAATAGAAAGATATAGTTAGATAGTTTTTTATCCCTAAACTTTCACGAGAAGGAAAGGTTCGTGGGTAAAACTGTGGGACGTGTGCTAGTAATAAAATACTCAAAAAGACTAAACGACCGTAAACGTGAGGTACTGCCGCTGGCCGGTCGCTGCTCTGCGAAGTACTCAGTCTACCATGGATGAAGTCGCGGGCTACGGCTAGATATAATAAAGTACGTGAAATCGTTTATGTTCCTGGATATTGGAAATCTCAGATTAATTATATAAGGATCTTCCTCGCTAGACGTTACTGTTCTGTCAAAGTATATGATCAACGAGCTTACGCGATTATAAAAACTATTTCTATAGAATCAATGTTGCATAGTTGTTATCGTGTTCGTCGGTTAAAAAGGTCTGTAAAAATACCTTTTTCGTAGTAGAATGGTGTAAAAAACGGTCAACAACTTCAAATTGAATAAGATAAATATACCTAATTTAAGCTCATTTTCCTCATAAAATTATAGACAATTTTGTTTGTGAATTTGGGTGCAATACTAGTCCATAAATAACTAGTCTGCGATTGGGATTTGAAGTAAAAAGCTGCCGACTTCCATACTCTATGTTATGTTAAAACCCGCACGACGTTACCTACAGTGAGAGCGTACCCTTCTAAATATTGTAATTTTTTTGTCTAGCGCGATCGTTTTGCTTTGCCACATGCCAAGCGTTTTTAAATTTGAAATATTTTCAGTTGAGTTTAATCGTGGAGTAGTGCGGTCGACGGGTCTCGTCGATCATCACGTTTGTGCCATAATATATATTTCGGCAAACCAGTTTTAGAAGGTTAGTTGAATTGTTGAAATCTCCTAAATTATATATTATTTGTTGTTGATTTAATTCTAAGGGGCACACCTTTTTTGTTTCTTTTTGAAGTGTATTCCTAATTAATTCGTATCAACACTGCCTTGTTAGAAACTTGCGTGCGTAGGTACGTGTCCTGACTTCCATAGGGATTATGAAGGTCAATTAGGTTAGGTAGGTAACTCCTGTGCCTACCTACTCTTATTCTTTTTAATAAACTTCATTTTCATTTTTAGAAAATAATAATAATAACAATAATTAAATTGAGAGATTTAAAATAATACCTATAGGTAGGAACTTGACGAAGTAAAAAGAAAAAATATATAAAGCTGTAGGTATAAAATAAACGTGTGTGTGAACTGTAAACTGAAGGAGCGATTGCAAAACAGAAACATGTGTAATTGTGTATAAACTATGAATTATTATTATCTAATAGGTATCTATCTTGTGCTAAGCATCGGATTGTTGGTAGGTTCCTATCTTAAACGGGTTTGCCAGTCTTGTATCATTAAATCGTAGTGTACCTATCACTTTAAAATTATAAACAACTAGCTGACGCCGCGCGGTTTCACCCGCGTGCTTCCCGTTCCGTAGGAATACGGGGATAAAATATAGCCTAAAGCCTTCCTCGATAAATGAGCTAGCTATTTTATACTGAAAAAAAAAATTCAAATCGGTCCTGTAGCTTCTGAGATTAGCGCGTTCAATCAAACAAACTCTTCAGCTTTATAATATTAGTATAGATAGGTACGTAACACTAACAACTAACAACACATTTCTTTTTTTCTGTCGTTCTTAGAGATCATTTTCAGTGACAAGTTCACAACTCACAGCATCCAGAGGCGTTTGTGCTGGTAAGTTACCCACTAGGTAGGTACGTTACCTACCTACTAGGCATTTGCATCCAAAACCGAATTTCTGAGGTAGAATAACTAGGTATATCCAGTGGCGTGCATTCCATAAATGCAAAAACGCGCTGCCTACCGTAAGGACTCATTACGAACCTGTATCGAAGGATCTTTTCATCTTGTACAATTTGTACGAAGTTCCTATAATGCATACCCTAGTTGAAAACTGTGCACGCGGGGGTATCCTACCTACCTATATTTTAGAAGTAAAACCATGTAGGTATTCTGTGGTAAAACGTCTTTACACACGCTTGACTAGGGGGAGTAAGCTGACGAATGCGTTGAGAGAGAGATTATTCCTGATTGTGTACCTATGTGCCGTAGGCTCCTTAATGGGACCTCAGCGGCGTCACCGGGATAATAGCTAAAGAAAGAAGATTTCTTGCTTGTCTGATTGTGTGTGGCGTAGTTTCCTTTAGACCTCAGCCTCCCTCAGCAGCTTCGCCGGGGGTAATAGAGAGGGAGAGCTAAAGAAGTTACTTCAGTCATGTGGTCTAAATTCTAAAGCAAACTCGTTATTTTTTAGAAGCTACAATGAATCAAGAAACGGACCGTCTGTATCCTAATCCCATGACGACTGATTCAAAAGTTCAAGTAAGTATAAGTAAATGATTTTTTTAATACATACCTATAATACACTAATTTAAAAGCCTGTCCAGTTTATGCTGGACTGTGACAAACAGCGCAGTCTGGAGCCGCTCGCATCCAGTGGTTCCCGCTTGACATTGACGTCATCTATCACATAAGTTTTTGACGGGCTCTGTGGCGCGCGTGGTATGCACGTGGATTTACAAAACGGAGGTCCTATGTTCGGTCCCCGACTTGGCCGATTTAGCTTTTTTTAATTGGTACAGGTCTGGCTGATGGGAGGCTTCCAGGTGGAAGGATAGTTACCTTCCTACCGGCAAATACGTACTGCCAAGCGTTTTAGCGTTCCGGTGTAGGTACATAATACGTATTCTGTGGTTCCGGTACGATGTCGTATAGAAACCGAAAGGGATTTTCACCCTGCTCCTAACAAGTTAGCCCGCTATCATCAGGTGAGATTGTAGTCAAGGACTGTCATGCTTTTCAGCATAGGCCTCCCCTATTTTTTTTGTAAATAGATCTTAAAACGTGTCCCTTAATATAGGTAGACATATTAATATAGGTCTCGTTAATACCTGGATTATTGAAGATGTAGGCCATTGAAACCTGCTACATTCCAAAGCAACCACGGTTCAAACTCTGTAATTGAATATCGTTCTCACTATAGTAGGACCATAAGTTTGACAATCTTTCAGCCTTCCTAAAATGATGTAGGTATGTCTGGCTATCGCAGGCTATCGGTCCAACATTGTCGACAAACAGCGGTGGAAACGAAAATACCGCTCTCTTTCGAAATGAAAGAGAAAGATTTCGATGTAACTAACTAATATATCTCTCTCGTTACGTGACACGTGACGCGTATCCTAGATCTACAAATTAGAACAGCAATTATGCTTTGCGGCAGAACACCTAACATTTTGTTGTATATGTAAGTGCCGTAGGCTCCTTAATAGAGCCGCAGAAGCATCACCTGATGAAGCCCGAAGGCAGAAGCAGAAGAGATGGGCGGAACGATTCTTTATAGGGGCGTATCCTCTGAGACTTGTACCTCAGCTTAGAAAGTTAGAAGCAGTCCGGGCACCTCTGAGATTGTGAATAATTAACGTCCGGTTGACGCCAGACATTGGGAACCTCGTCTTCGCCGGCGAAGACACTGTACAGCTTATGTTTGTGTTGTCTGGGAAGCCTTGTCGGTCGTTGTCATTGTCAGGGTCGTAATAACAATAGCGTTAGTAAGTTTTTTTTTTCGTGTTGAGTAAGTGCCGATGGCTCCATGTGGGACCACTACGGCGTCACCGGGGATTTAGGCGGAGCGCAGAAGCATCGCCTGATGAGACCCGAAGGCTGAAATAAAGATAGAGGACGGAACGGCTCTCTAAGGGCGTCTCCTGATGAGACTCGGACCTCGGCTTAGAGGGCCATTCGGGAAGGTGTAACCGTGACCTGAGTGAATCAGTCCGAACGCCCCCGAGATTGTGAGTTAGAAAACCCACGTCCGGGTGACGTTAGATATCGGGGACCTCGTCTTCGCCGGCAAAGACGCTGTGTAGCTTGTGATTGTGTTGCCCGGGAAGCATTGTCGGTCGTAGAGTTAGTAAGTAGTACTCCGAGTACTTATAAATTATAATATTTGGATTTTGACAACAGTGATTTAATTTTATTATTTATTTTCAGCCGGAAATTCTGCCACTATCAACGTCCGTGTTCACCGTTTCCTCGCCGAACGCCCCTAGACCGGTACGTGATTTACGAGTACACTCTCAATAATTATATTTTTAGAGATACGAGTAGATGCGAGTAGGTAAGAATTACAGATGCGATATATGTCATGGTTACGGCTATGTTATGGACGCGTGGAATTCATGTCAATTAACATAACTAACATGACATGTGACCAATTTAAGGCAGCTTTTTATAATCGTCTAGTCACAATAAATAAATTAGTAGCAGCTGTAGTGTTGCTGTGTTGCTCGAATGTCGAATAAGTAGGTATGTACTTATTCGACATTCGAGATTTTGAATGCCGATGATGACGTCATCAACGCTTTGAGACGTTTACGATAAAAATATTAAGTCGATCTTAATCGGATCCATTCATTGCACAATAGATGCCTACCAGCCACTAAAATATGCCGAATCTAACATTCGTTCATGTTCCTACGTGCCAGATGTTTCAAGTAGATAGGATTCGGTTTAAAATACATTTTTATCAAATACTAGCGGACGCCCGCGACTTCGTCCGCGTAAATTTCGATGTCAACTTTACTACTACCCCTACCCTACCCTACCCCTACCCTACCACTACCCCAACCCTACCCAACCCCTACCCCTACCCCAAACCTACTCCTACTCTACCCCTACCTTACCTACACCCTACCCCCATCCTACCCCTACCCCCATCCTACCCCTATCCCACCCGTACCCCTATCTCACGCCTATCCTACCCCTACCCTACCACTTCCCTATCCTACCCGTACCTCTACCCTACCACTACCCTACCTCTACCCCTACCCTACCACTACCCTAAACCCGGCCCTAAACCTATCCTACCCCTACACTTCCCTACCCGTACCCTACCCTACCCTGTAACTTCTCTATCTTACTCCTACCCTTAGCAAAATCGGTCCAGTCCTTCGAGAGTGGTGGTATGACCAAGAGAAATAGAGACTTCTATGCTAATAATATAAAGAGGTAAAGTTCGTGTGGTTGTAGGAGGTAATCTCTGAATTTACTGGACCGATTTGGAAAATTGTTTTACCAATAGAAAGCTACGTTATTTGCGAGTGTCATAGGCTATGTTTGATCCCCATATTCACACGGGAACGGGAACTAAGTAAATGAAAGCGCCGGGCGTCATATAGCGGAATTTCTGCGTCTTTTAGAAATTTTGTATTATCTCCGAAACTATTTAAGTAATTAACATACTGTAAAAGGCAAATCTTATCTCCATAATATCCTTGTGATTATTAAATAATTTATTTTAATAAGGATTAAAGTTTAGTTGTATAAATAATGACGTAAACCTAAGTATATAAAATTAATAATTTTTAAAACACAAAAGGTACTATATCTGCTAATATATAGAAGATAGATATATGGTGTCGCGGACTTTTTTGTAGAACTTTTAAAGATACATAAAGTCTCCATACATTAATTTCAATTTTACACAATAGTTAAGGCAGCGCATGCGAATAAGTCTGTTTAAGAGGATTTTCAGTCCGACCTGTATGATAAAAACTGTGATAACTCGGCTAATATATATGATACCAATATAAAATATAGCCTATAGCACTCCCCGATAATGTAGCATTCTACTGGTGAAAGAATTTTTAAAATCGGACCAGTAGTTCCGAAGATTACCCCATTTAAAAAATGTGACAAACTTACAAACTTACAAACTTTACCTCTTTATAATATTAGTATAGAAGTATAGATTAGTATAGATTATCAACTAGCGGGCGCCCGCAACTCTGATCGAGTCAAAAACTTGTTTTTTCATCAATCATTTACCAAAGCCTCCAAATCCTAACTGAAGCAGCGTGGTGGGTTTAAGCTTCATAATTGTCCTCTCTTCTAAGAGAGATAAAGAGCCCTGATGGCCCATTTTTTTATAGGTAGTATGGGGAGTATTTCCCATGATTTCAAGGTGTTGGATCTTCTTATGTTTTAAAACAAAGTAATTCAAATAATTCCGACTATCCATCTTTATCTATCCTTGCATAAAAAAAAAATTAAAGTTTGGCTACGTTACCTTTGACTATTAATGGTCGAAACCTACCTTTACTATTTGGGACACATTTTTAAGGTCTATTTACAAAAGAAATATTATTTACTCCGAAAATATTTTCATTTTAGAACACATGTTCTTTGAACATTTTTAATTAATTTTCGATAAAGCTAGGTGTCAAAGCGATAAAGAATATAACCCCAGAGTTATGGGAAATACTGCCAGCACTCAAAAAGCGAAGAATCACTCACTGATCACGAAATTTGGACAATATATCAGTATTAGATTAAGTCAGCTATGTATACTTATACTAATACTAATATTATAAAGAGGAAAGATTAGATTGTTTGCATTGAATAGACTCCGAAACTACTGAACTCATTTAAAAAATCCTTACACTATTGGAAAGCTACACTATCCCCGGGTACTATAGGCTATATATTTTATTCCCGTAGTCCTACGGGAACGGGAACTATGCAGGTGAAACCGCGTGACGACTGCTAGTCTATAATACATAAAAAAATGTATGTATGAAATGTGGTTGCTAAGCTCAAATCTCGAGAACGGCTGAACCGATTTGGTTAATTATTTTTTTAGAATATTTAGACGATGGTTTTTACGGAGCTTTTTAGGGTAGGGTAGGGTAAGGTAGGGGTATGTAGGGTGGGAGTAGAATAAGACAGGGAACGTGTCAAAGCAAAGCTTGACCAGGTTCGCTAGTAGGTATTTAATAAGAATATAAATATTCGTCAATTCGATCTATGAACACTAAGGAACACTACCTACTTACTGTATAATATTTCATTGAATAGAGGTACCTAACCATTATGTTCCTTATAAACATTTAGTTAATATTATGTAGGTTACTATTTTATCAAGAATGTCGTCAACGTAATGTGACAGAGAATTCTTTGTTTCCCAACTAAAAGCATATCGTTTGAAGAATGAGACTTGTTTTGGGTTTCAACTCAGTGTTATGTTCCATGTACGGACGATTAAATTATTACTTAGCCATAGTAGGTATGTTATAGGTAGGTATTTATATCTACTTCATTCCGAAACTGAGCTGAGTCAAATTACGAACGTATCACTATAGTTTTATTTATAGGTGCAGACCCGGCAAATAAGTTGAATCAAAATGGTGGTCATCTGCGTAGTTACCTTCAATTGGGTATTATAAAACCAAAATTTTATTAAACGTGCTCCGTGGTTGCCCAGTAGGTACATTAAATAAGGTCAAATAGGTACATAAATAATAGGCTAGTTGAAACTTTTTTTTAAATGTTCTTAAATTGTTCATTATCATTTTAGATTTTAAAAAAAATCAAATTTTTTTGAGACGAAACAATACGTGCCAAAACGCCTGTCGATGGCCATGACGATGTATATTTTACGTTTCATTACGTCACTTTAATAAATCCCTTACAAACGGAGCGTCTGACAAAAATATTAGATAACAATTACTTGGTTTTATGTTTAGTAGGACGTCACAAAATGGATGACAGCATTTTTGACGTTTGGAAAATTTAAAAAAATACAATATGATGTTTAAATTAAGTTTTTTTAAGAAATCCTTAACTTTTGTTAAATATTATTGCGGACCCTTATTCCATTTAATATTTATAAGAAATTAATAATATTGTTTATATTTTTGTAAAGAGTCAACTAACTACCCTATTGATTTCGTAGTTCGTACGCATGTTGCTAGGTTAGTCATCCGGCCGTCGTCAAAAATGTATTTTTGCGTATAGTTCAAGTTAGAGGCCGCTACCTATACCCACATATTATAACAATTTAGGCATGATATTTTATTTATTATTCTCAGTCTGCGGTCCCATGGCTCGCGCCGAATTCTCAGAACAGTCGTAACATGTTGCCAGTGTTTACAAATTATAGGTACCTACGTATGACTTCTGTTGGTGATGATGATTTGTTATACGAGTTATACGAAGTATAATTAAACTGTTGCTTTATTTATTTAATAGCAGACGCCACACGGTTTCACCAGATAAAATATAGCCTATGATACCTACTCGCAAATAAAATGGATTACCATTGATAAAAAAAATTCAAAATCAGTTGATATAATCGGTTCAGTAGATCCAGAGATTACCTATTACAACCTAACAAACTTTACGATTTTAGTAGAATAGATCTATGTTTATTGTAAAGTGTTTAAAAAAGGAGGCACCACCAACATCCCAACTCTGAACTGAGAAGTTTTATTGAAAAATCCTTAGAAGAAAGAAAAGTCCATTATTTGACGGCCCGAACCAGAACTCGAAAACTCATCTGAAATCACGTCGGTGTCGACCAATGAATCAGCTATTTAAACCTAAATACGTTGATACGCGCGTTCGCTGGGTTTTCTTTTTTAATTCTTTAGAAGTTAGCCCTTGACCACAATCTCACCTGATGGTCAGTGATAGTGCAATCTAAGATGGAAGCGGACGGTGTAGGATGAAAATCCACACCTCTTTCGGTTTCTCTCACCTGATGGTAAGTGATGATGCAATCTAAGATGAAAGCGGACTAACTTGTTAGGAGTAGGATGAAACTCCACACCTCTTTCGGATTCTACACGAAAGTAATAAGTATTAAGTTGAAGTAATTAAAACTTCTTTACTTGTAATTAGGCGATATGCACTGCAATTTACTGGCAAAGTGAAACAGTGTTTGTTATTTTAAACTGCCATTAGATGGCGTTCATAAAGAGCTTTGAAACAATCCCTTTTTGTGCTCTTCAAGAACCAAAGAAAAGAACCAGGACGGCTATTCTCTAACAATGTCTTGTATAACTCTCAAGTGTTATTAGAATGCAATTTCGAATTTCTCTCAATCTCTCCCTGTCACGATACTATAGAAAGAGAAAGATAGAGGTGCATTCGACACTCGCACTTGCGAGTTGTACAAAATATGTATAATATCGTTACAGAATAGCCCTCCAGTTGCAATGCTATTATATTTCGTCGCTTCATTCTCAGATATAATTTTACCAAGTAGTTTCCCTTAACCTACAAGCAACAACGCACGTTTCAGAGATTTATTTTCTTTATACCGGATGTCAACAAACAAAATATTCACCCACTATGCTCTATCCCCACTCAATTCTCAATTGACTGGGACTGGTCTACAACTATTTTTTTTTTTCAGATTCCTTTGCTGCTGGGTCCGGATAATACTGTAACAGTATGTCCGTTTTGTAACAATAACATCAAGACTTCTGTGAGGTACAAAAGCACCACTCGCACGCACATACTCGCCGTGCTATGTTGTTTTGTGTGGTATGTTATATCTGTAAATTATATCCATAGTACTTATCTAATTTCAATGGTTGAGAATACTTAAGATTACTGATTAGTCATCAGCCCATCACACAGGAGATATACAGGGTGTCTCGTAAATATTACGATATACTTTACACAAGGCGATAGCTGACATCAAGGCCTACTAAAATAACGCAATATATTTATGTTAGCCGAAGTTTTACGTTTTTAATATATATTGATTTTTGTACAAAATACAAAAATCACTAACTTCAGTGCAGTTGAGTAATACCATGTGCTGAAAAATTACTTAAGCGTTGACTTTATACTTGGTAATTATTTTTAAATAGTTGTTTATGTAGTGTGTATGAAGTTTAATTTGGTTTCCTGCAACTGCAAAGTAAGTTTTTCCAAAAAACGGGACTATTTTTTTCATGTTTAACCTTTATGATATGCACTTTTAATGGTCACAATTAAAAAAAATGTACTAGACAAAGTTGTACATTTAGCTTAAAAACATTTTCATTTAATAAGAATTTCAAAGATGTAAGTGTAAGATTTAGTACATTATTTTCAAACACTGCGTTTCGTCGTTCGTTCGTTCCGAAAAGGGAATAAATAAAAATCGTTACTAATTTTTTTTTCTCATAATTAAATAACAATAGAATTTACATAGAATCATAAGATAAACAGTTGAAATCACAAAAACAACATGGAAAGTGTAATAAAAGCAGGTAATTATACAATTTGAAAATTGTAAAAATATCTACCAGTTACTTGTGTGTTAACAAGATACTACACTTATTTGTGTGCGAGCACCCTATGAATAAGTACCTATATAATTTAACGGCAGTCACACACGTTCAAGTATATCGTCATGTCTGCAGTGCGCTTGGGGATGTGGGCAGTGACAAATACTTAATGGTAGTATATTCCGTACTAGCTGCACCCCGCGAAATAGCACCCATAGAATATATATCTACACGTAATTTAAATGTTCCGGGATAAAAAGTAGCTAATGTGTTAATCCAGGGTATTATCTATCTTCGTTATAAATTTCAGCCTAATCGGTCCAGTTGCTGCGACATTAAAGAGTAACTAACATACATACATGATACAAACTTTAGTATAAATATGTAGGATACTTGACCTTGAGTGAGTAAGTAACTTTTAATATTGTAGTAATTTTAAAATTATAAACTAGTTAATTTTATTGCTTTCAGTTGTTGCTGTTGCATTCCCTATTGCATGGACTCGGCAAAGAATGCTGACCACTACTGCCCCAGTTGCAAGAACTACCTCGGAACTTACGAGAAGTAAATCATCGGAAGTCAACATCAAGAAGAAATGTGGGTAATATAAAAGAATACTTTAAGTACATAGGCCATTTGCTGCGTTGGTACTGTGGTTAATAAACTGTTTGACTACAGTATACAGAGTTTATAGTCCAGTTTTCGCGCTATAGCTAGAGCTGAGTTTGTTGTGGGCTCTTCTTGGACCAAGGCGCCTGAAACCCTCGTAACTTTAATTTTAAGTTTTCGACAAATTATTATCACTATTGTCTAATAATATAATTACCTGATGTTTCGAAAGTGCTTGTAAACTAAGACCAATTGAAATAAATGAACTTTGACGACTTCGACATATTATTGCCAAAAAATCTCAGAACCTTTATTGAAGATCAATAAAAGTTCGTGTTGGTAATTTGAGCTGTCCTAAACCATCGATCTTATCACATAATAGTGATAGTTGCATAATGAAAATGATCACTCTAAAGTCCAAGCCCATCAACCTGCGTTGTACCAGTGTGGTAGGTTTAAGCAATGAAATTCCATTCTTTACAAGAGAGACGCCTATGAGTCATTCAATTTTTTTTTCATTTTGTATAAGCAAGCGCTTAGCTGAAATCATGCATGATGGTAAGCAATGATGCAGCCTATGGTGGAACGCGCTTGCCTAGAAGATGCCTATTCACTCTTGACTTGACTCAAAATAGGCTGATGAAGATGTCAAATAATGCTCAGGCTTTAATAAATGCCCTACTAAGATACAGTATATATAGTGAAATTTACATTATCATTCAAAAACTCTAGTCTGCTGGTAAGATAAAAAACAGCTTGGTTTTTTCTTCTACTATGGAATTCTTGGTTCATGTATGAATAAACATATCACATATTGGAGCACTTGTTAAATAGGTATTAGGTACAACTCAAAATACTGAATAAGCACTAACAATTTTTTTCTATTTGTTTCAGGTGACAATGATGTTTTTTGTATCAATACTCATTCTGCTTTTATATTTTATGTTTAAACATGAAAGACATGTTACAATTTAAAGACGCCTGTTATGCCATAAGAAAAACAATTAGATTTATGTTCAATTTGTGCTTTTAATTACATAAGACATTTTCATTAAATAAGATTTATGTTCACTTTGTGCTTTTAATTACTTAAGTCATTTTTATTAAATAATTGTACCAAGATTTTAGTAGTTCTTTCATTTTATTCACTTTTATAGTGAAATTAATTTTTACCATCATGTGTCTTTCCATAATATTGAAACAGAGAAACAGCAAAACTCAGTGTTCAATAATCCTTGTGCCATTCTGCCAAAATATTTTTTATAATTAGCTGTTTTTCTATTACAATATTATAGGGTAAAATAATAATGTAATTTACATAAGCATACAGAAATGTTACAGTTTAAACATCAATACAATTCAGATCAAAACCTTTTACCACAAGAAGTATGAGTAGGTACTAAATACTAATGGAAATAGTATTTAAGGTAGATAAACAATAACTGTATTTAATACTTCAATTATATTATTTCTTTTTTTAGTAAAATAATACTTGTAAAAAAAATGTCAGTTCTTACAATAATTAAATTGCTATGCAATCTTACTACAGTATAGATGAGGTAGGATTATGAATTTAATACAGATCTCCAGATAAAAAAGTTATTATTATAAAATTAATGTAGGTACCTAAAAAAAACAATTATGATAATCTTTTTATTCTAATTTGTTTCTTTTGTTTGTTTTCCATGACAAATATGTGTTCCAAAAAAGTGCAACAGACTGCACTAGCAGTACTTGGTATTGCAGGGGGACATAATAAAAATTGACTAATTGTACCCAAGGCCATATATAGTAATTGGTTGTTAGAACATCAAAGTAATTACTATGAACATCTTTTTTGACTGAATCCCAAGACTTTTCTTGCATAGTCCCAACTGCTACTAGAAGAAAGAACAAGAATGTTGGAGCGAATATGAATTGATCTACAAATACTTTTTTCATCGCCACAGTTTTACCACTAGCACCTACATGCTTATTTAGTAAACCATACCAAACACGTAAAGCTGGACCCTGCAAAAAATACAATGATCAATAAAATATAAACAGATATAATAATATAGTTTAAATTTTTAAATTAAATGTCAAGTTTCTGGACACTGATTTGTAGGTTATGTTAGATGAGGGGTTATTAACAACTACACATACACAATTATTTAATCAACTTACACCAACAAAAAACCCAATAGATGAAAATTTAAGAGTTCTTTTATAATCAACTATAGACACTTTTTCTATTAAAGTTTGTGAAATAAGATCACCAGCGCCCATTAAAGTTCCAGTTTGAACAGCTTGAACTAGATAGGGATGCCTGACTAGAACTTTTTGATACATTTGAAAAATACCACGAAATTTTGCCATGGCAAAGTACATAGTTCAATTATAATTTCTTAGTTCATTAGTTGCCAATTCGTTAAAAAAAACGACACAGGTCACTTATTAAATCAAAAAATAGTGGATTATTAATTCGTATCCCTTTCCAAGTAGGTATCTACCTAATTTGGTGACTTTTAAATAATATATTTTAAACATATTACATTAAAACGTTAACTCATGTAACAGTTATCAAAGAAGAATTATGTTTGTTTTTAATTTTATGTCGAGAATGTAGAATCGAGATTCGAATTCGATTCGAATTAGAGTCGAGATCACAGACTACAACAACAGTGAAGAGTCACAACTCACAGTTGACTGTTTGACAATGACATTGACACAGGTTTGACAGTAGTAGTTTATGCTAAGTAAACCATAGATTTATAGAGAGTAATAAAATCAAAGATCAATAAATTAATCATACGATCTGTCATCCGCACAATGCTATCCTCAGACCAATTACATTAATACAATTCGTTTGAGACTTTGACTACTTAGACTATGGACCTGTTTCGCACCCAAATTCACCAGCAAAAAAGTCAATTGTTTTTTGAGGGGGACGAGGTAAACTCACACATCGAAAATATTAAACACTATTAATATATTCTGTGTCCATATATTACACACAACTATAAATTTGGCTCGCAATACACACACGCGTAATTTTTACACAACTAACAAACATATCGGTTATACTATCTACAGATACATAGAATATTCGATTACTTGATTGATTTTTTGCTCAGACCAATTATAGAAGGACTTGCATCGCACGCATCATGAACAAAATTGTCTTCATTTTCTGAAGAAAACGAGCTTAGATTTGGTATATACTAAATTAGAAGGTTTTGCCCGTTTTTACACCATTCAATTACACAGAAACGTATTTTTACGCAACTCTTTAACCGACTAACACGATTACAACTACTTAACATCGATTATAATATAGAGACAGTTTTTATAATCGCATTAGATCGTTAATCATATACTTTGATAGAAAAGTAACGTCTACCGAGGCAGGTCCTATACAATTGGTCTGAGATTTTTGCTGTTCCGTCAAAAAAATAGATTATTTTTAGAAATTGTTTTTTTTTACAAATTTGATAAAAGTAGGGTAGAAATACTTACAAATGAAACGTTACTCCATTTTTTACTAAACTACAAGTTTTTGGGCGTTTTTATGCCATTCAATTACACAAACCGGCATTTTTAGGGAGCTCTTTACACGACGAAAACGATTGAAACAATGAAACATCGATTCTATAGCAACAGTTTTTATAAACGCGTTAGATCATTGATTTTTGATATTTGCCAGAAGGGTAACGATGTTAGGAACGAAGGGTTAGCGATGCAGGTCCCGTTATTAATGGTCGAAGGTTTGAGGTGATATCCTGCATTCCTGCATTAAATTTGAACTATGTTCATTGATCATGATTTGAACCATTGTCAGTCGTCAAAGAAAAGTTTTTTTGTCCGGTTCTAAAGATATAAATAAACGTTGGAATGAAACGTTGGAGATAAAGTATCTGCATAAACAAAGACGATTCCATTTTCTTATACCAACTGAACATAATATTTTGTATTGTATATCTGTGCTCAGAATCATAGACAATACATTATATCTCAGAATTATGTATATGTATTTGTCATCTGTGATTCTGTGTTCGATAAAGGGAGACACAATTTTGGTTTTACAATTTTAGTGATTTTCATTATTTTCATGTTTAAGTAATTGTTGTTACGCCTTTATTTATTGTGCAACTATCTAATACAACTCATTACAATGGATAAAAGAAAACTTTCCACCGCAGGCGACAGCCTCTATCTAATACTGCAAGTTCCAAAAACTGCAACGGCCGACGACGTCAAGAAAAGTTATCGCAAATTAGCATTAAAATACCATCCAGACAAAAATCCGAATAACCCAGAAGCCGCTGATAAATTTAAGGAGGTAAATCGTGCTCACACAATTTTGAGTGACGCCACGAAACGAAATATATACGATAACTATGGCTCCCTCGGGTTGTACATAGCAGAACAGTTCGGCGAAGAGAACGTCAACGCCTATTTCGTCGTGACGAGCACTTGGTGCAAGGTGCTGTTCGTCGTGTGCGGCGTTCTGACGGGCTGCTACTTCTGTTGCTGCCTGTGCTGCTGCTGCAACTGCTGCTGCGGGAAGTGCAAGCCGCGTCCGCCCGAGGAGTCCGGAGACTACCACACGCTGGAGCGAGACGACTCGGACGGCGTGCAGCCGGTGACCATGCAGCCGGGTGGCGAGGGACGCCCGGCCGGCAACCAGGCGCCGCCCATCGCTATGCCGGCCCCGGCGCCCGCCGGCGCTTCCGAGAACACGGGCCTCAACACAGGTGGGGTGAATTATGGAATTTCGCAATAACTTTTCTCATAGCCATGAACAATTTTTGCTTTACATCATATTTCCTAAAAGTAATGTGTTTTGCATTTTAACACAGAGGAGATGTTTAATTTAGCTACCTATGTTGTTTTGAAGTATAATTGGTCAATGTATGTACATACTCGTTATTAGTCTCAAAAGCCAACCAGAAAATCTTGCATACACAAATTTAAAAAAACTTATTAATTATAATGATAATGAATCACAATTTTGAGGTATGATCAGCTAAGGTGTTATCTAATCTGTAGATTAAGTAATTGTATACTCAAGTTGTGTACAGTATTGTAATTGAGGTTTCCATTGCTTTTAAAGAAAATAGCAAACTTTTTAATAATTCAGTAGTTAAAGCTCAAAATTTGGAATGTTATTGTAGATATCAACTACAATGGATTGGAAATTGGCCGCCTAAATTGTCGTGTCCATTAAATATTAAAATTTTTGGGAGCGGTGGTGATACTGATATATTATGTACTGTAGCTTTTTATTTAATATTTAAGTAGCTATTATGTAAGTTAATCTTTTCTCTATCACAGTAGGATCCTTACTGTCAAGTGACAGCTTACATTTTGTACTGAGCTGGATTCTTTAGTATCCCCTTACAGATGCATTGTAAACTTTTATTTTAGTCCTAAATATTATTTCTTTCTTTTTACACTCATTAAATAGTCATTTATTTGAAAACTGTACATCTACATTTAACATAAACAAATAACATTAGATATGTAATTTATAATTATTAAAATGCCTAAGTAAAAAATTTATGTCCCTTTGACTATTAATTCTAATGTTCAATTGAATGTGTTATAATTATTATAATTAAGATTTATTTATATTTTAAGTACTGGAGAATTTTATACATTATATTATAGTCAAACTAGTTGAGAGTTAAGTTGACAAAGATTGAGATTGTATCTACATTACATATTTTATCTCATGCAATTCATTTTGATCTATTATAAATGTTGACTGATCATTAACACTCTTTCTTTTAATATTTTCCACCATACCATCTATAAGCACTGAATAATTTTGTAATACTGCTGTCTCATTACATAAAACGAAATTGGGTGTGTTACATCCAACTTAAGAATGGCTGAACATGTAAAAAAATCTGGCACAGAGATATCTGGAATATCAAATAGCACTTTTAGTCCTGAAATTTTCACTGAAACAGAATGTATGCAAACAGAACAGAAAGGCAAAGCTAAATGAAATACATAATATGTGTTTCTAAAGCCTTTTCCTTGTGTACAGCAGCATAAGTCATTTATCAATAAATAGCAACCTAACATTTAGAGATGACCAAAATGGCAATGGTTAATAATGGATTTCTGTAATAATCTTGATTAGGAAAACATACTAATCAACTTGAGAACCTCCTCCTTTTTGAAGTTGGTTAAAAATTATTAAAAGCCTGCTGTTACTGTTACTGTATTTTAATCTACTAATCTGGCTTTGCCAAAATATAACAGGCCAAATTTTAATGTAGCTTCTTTTTATTTTTAAATAAATATAGATTAACACATTACATAGTGTCTAAAGTCATTAAAATACACATTATGTAGCATAGTTATATACAAAAATATAACCACCAATTTTAATTTTTAATTAAATAAAAATTAGGCCATGTAGTTCTTAAATAACTGCTTATGTGCAGAGTAAGTTGGCAAACATATAAATGCACAGTTTTCTTGCTTATAATATTTTTTAACAGTCTGTGTCTGGGGATCTGGACTGGCGTGCATAAGGTTTTAAACTGGGATAGGCACTATATGAAATAGAATAATTACTTTTTTTTTATAAAAGTTCACAATGAGTCTTTAGGATAGACAGTTCATTTTTGCATCTATAAAGTGCAAGCATCTGATAGCACAGACTTGAAGTGGTCATACATAAAGCATTTTTTTTACAAGTTCAACGAACTAAAATTTTTAGAGAGCTCTCATAAATGCTATAATATTGTCATTAAAGTAGCACCATAGGCCACAACTTATGACTCAATAAGAAACCTTACCCAACTAAATTGATAATATTATTGAGTAAGTTTCAGCTTGCTTAAAGGTGCTACTAGCTAAATGTCCATTTCACCAGCCATAGCTTGCCTCTACAGTTTGTGAGCCCTAGGGCTTGCTCTCTGTGTTTGCCTAAGATCCCAGAAAAGCTGAAGTAAAAATTTGTACATCAGAATTATCCTAAATGGACAAAGGTCCCTATTTACTAAATTAATGCTGTGACTACAGAGACTGTCAAAGTTAACTTAACTTACACTTCCATAGTTTTCTCTAATAACAAGCCTCTTCTGTAAAGCCTTTAAAAATATTGTACTAAGATTTAAATATTTTTTACAATCTATTACATAAATAATAAAAGAGATTAGAGTGATTTTTTAATTCTATTTGATTAGATTGAAAGCTTTTGTTTAAATATTTATTTCTTTATCTAGTAAATTTGTTTACTTGGTTTGTTCAAAAGTGTGCAAATGGCATAATGTTAAAAGCAATTTGTACAAGTACCTACATAATTTTATTAGATTAAATTCTTTCACTAAACCTTACAGTGTGCCTTACAAATTAACAGTTACTGTTTAGCTCTTGGTTATAATTGACTATGAATCATCAAGGGTTCAATAAATAGGTTGTCATTTTCAGACAAATATCTTCTGTAGAATTTGAAGCATTGGGCATTATAGGTACTTGATTTTAGGGTACATTGAAATTAATCACCATTCGCAGCTGTACAGTTTACTGTAAATGTAGAGTAGTCAAATTACAATTTTTCTGCTCCTGGCTTTGTAATTTAATTATAGTAAAAATATTTACTATATATCTGCACCTTTAAACATTACTAATCAAGGTTATTTTTGGAACAGCAAAATATATTTTTGTTTCTCACTTATTTATAGGATAAGTATATTTCTGAGCACAGAAAATTGCTTGTTATCTAGACCCTACTTCGTTCCAACTGTGGCTGTCGTTTGCTAACTGCAAGAATGTGGTGTGGGCCAAAAATTCACAATTTAGGCACTAACTAATCTAAGAAAAAGATTTAAGACAAGTAAATATAACTCTTTTCTCTTTATGTAGTTTGGTTTCAGAATGTCTAACAGCCTTTATCATTTACAGTTACAGAATAAATTATGAATGTAATGTATTTTTAATTAAGTATCTTTATCTCGGTTATAAAAAGAATATTGTTTTTTAAAACAAGTAAATTTTAATTAAACTTGTATTTTTAAACTGTAACTTTTGTAAGGAATTGAAAAATTAACAAGCTAGACTATTATTAGTTATCAAACTATATTATAAACTTAAAACACTTTATACCTATATGTGTAGATTACTCAGTAGTCCAGTCATATACCTATAAAGATTTATTATTTAAATTTTAAGAATACTTATTTTTTGCATAAATCTTCGTAGCCTCAATTTCCTCAACGGTTTGTAATGAAGAGAGCTGCTACTTTAAAATTTCATTCCTTAAGATATTAAATGAAAACTTAAAAAACATTATCTGACAAAAATCAATACAAAGCTTGGTCAAGTCTAACAGCAACACGTAGTTATATGCGCCTTAAGATATTGAAGGTCACATAAATAATATTTTCTTGGAAAAATCTTGTTTTATAAGTGGGTGGGTAGGAGCTTGTTTTTAAATTCTCGAAGTACTCCTATGAGTACCTACTACCTAGTTATTTCATCTCATACATTTTTCAAATGTCTTTCAATACGGGTCAATTTATTCCGTTTTTTATGTGTGAGTTTAATTGTAATGAATTTATTATTAAAATTAGGGCTTTTAATATAGAAAATTATAGTAAGAATAAAAAAAAAAATAAAGCTTACTATTATTACTTGCAAAAAAATTGCATAATTAGGCCTCTTTAACTTGAATTTGACTGGACTACAGATTAGATAATAATGTGTTATAATGTTTTATAAATATTAAAATTTATTACTGTATAAATTGGGGATGTCCCAATTTTTATATCTATAACCTTACTTGCTACTATTTGTTACATGTTAAGGTACTTTTTTGTTTTAAAGATAAAATTACGGCCTTTCATATTTGCTTACATGTTTTACTTACTTTAAACCTTAGATATAATTCGGATGTTTTGTCAAAACAAAGGTTCGCGCACATGATGATATTATTAAGTTTGCCAGTGGAGTCATAATGTCGCTGGTCAAACGCTACAGTTTACAAAAACTCATTGCATTTTATTTATAAACATGGTTTAAGATTTAAACCTTAAATTCCTTCAAAGTAAAGCTGACTTTATGAAGTAGTGATCAGGTCTACTTTACTTTGAAGAAAATTGAGATTTTAAATCTTATTCCATGATTTTAAATATAGTCCATTGGGATTACGGTGCGACCTTAGTACGGGACCTTATCTATGACCCTTTATGCGCATGACAAGGCTTTAGGGCGTTCGCTAAAACTTGCACAGCTGGACTGCACCGAGTGTGAATCTTGATTTTTTTGTTAACTAGAATATAAGTAGGCGTTACTTTGCGTTGCGTAAATTCGTTAAGAATAGGTAATATGTATTTGATTTATTTTGTTTTTCTCCGCAAAAATATGACGAATCCAGGCTGCAAAGCAAAATTCACAAATTGACTCTAGTCAACATCTCTTGAGGTCTGAGGATGCTCCGATTTCGGAGTGACGCGTATCTACCTACTTAGAGGATTTACTTATTGTCTCATCTGGGTGACGACGGATTCATGTTGGTTTTCACTAAGAATAGCAAATTAAATCAATTATTTCCTATCCAAGTCACAATCATCCTTAAAAATTTGTATGAACAAGCTCATGATTATGGAACCCGGATGGGCATACTAAATGAGGCATTTAATCTAGTTCGTCATTATAAAAACACTCACGTTTGTTTCAAATGTTGATTATTTTGAAATTATAAACCACATTAATAATTATAGAATCACAGTAATTACCGTAATTGACAAATTGACAATACATTAATAACAAAAAAACAATTGATTTTTATTTATAATAAAAAAATGGTTGTCATCCACAGTTATATACTTATTCGAGTTTCTTTTAAAGTTTGAATTTAGTGAATTTAAAACTGATATTTTTAGTTATCTTCAAGCCTTGTTTGGTTATATGATGCATGTTGTTTTTGAAATGGAATTGGTGATATTGGTTTGCAATTGCGTTTTAATGTTTAATTCATTGTCTGGAAACTTGTGCCAGGGTGACACGCTAACATATTGATGTGTTTTCTCAATCCAGTCTAAAGATTCTTCACAATTTACATTCGTCGTTTGAGTTTAATTTCAGAAAGTCATCAAGTAGTTACCATGTTCTTCTTCTCTTAATTTCTTGTATAGTTTTGCCTGTCTTAGGCTTAGGTATACACTGTAAAGCTACATAATTTTAATAGTTTATAGGCGAAATTGCATTTTAATTATTACGCATTCCGTATTAGTATATCGATTTTCGTCTTTGTGCTCTGATTTCTGACTCGTAGGACTAGCCGAGCTAATATGGACGTTTATGTAATTCGTCTGTTATTTTTGAATTCAATATCATCCTCTCTGTCTAACACGATGATGAAGTCAGAGATAGAGATATTCGAAATTTAGATTGTCAATGAAAACATAGACAATACGGCTCTATTGTCTGATTACCTCCGCTAGAGGGCTCTTTTTATGCCCGCCGCCTGTAGGTAAATACCCAAGTAACACCGCCATCTATCGCTGTTCATATTATTTCTCAGTACAAGACAAACACTGCACCGGCGCGAGTTTTAGCGTTTGCTCTTAGGTACTCTTAAACCTTTTCGTATGTTACTGGAAGTGCAGCTAGTTATTTTTGTAGGACAAATTACAGAAAACTATAAGTAGTTAAAGATTTATTTTTAACTTATAGTTAGTTGATTATATGACAATGTCTACAATAACAAATGTCTGTAACATAGACTTATATAAATTAAAATTACATATGTATTATTATTTTTGTATTAAGTGTAACTAAGTAGTAACTCTAGGTGAGTGGTATCTACTGTAAATTGAGTTTTGTGTATAATACATTGACCATACATAAATTACTGTTTTATCGACTCTAATGGGGTATTTGACAGTTCCTAAAGATCTTGACTTAAAACTAACAGAGAAAAATTGCAACGACTATACAAAAAATTAAAAATTTGATATGTACCTCAACATAAAACATGACATAAGTAGGTAATAATTATTTAAAATATTCAATAAAATATATAATATTAAATTTACATTATTTTTAAGACTGTGACTAACATGTAACGTGATAAAAAAAGGTTATTAAAAATATATTACTTAGTTTACGTCTAGGAGTATTTTATATTATATTGATCGTATGATAGGTATTTACTGCTATACCCATATACATAGTTATATACATGTACCTACATATATCGTCGATATATGTCTATATATCTATGTAACTACATCATTGTAAAACTTGGCTGAGGTATTTTAAATATAAATTTTCATTTCATTTAGTTAACTAACGTCAAATACCCTATTGACTATTGTGTATAATATCTACTTATGTTTATGTTAATTAATTTAGGTAAATAAGTTTAATTTTTTACGTTTTAGGAAAATACCTTACATTCTATGTTTTTTTTTTTAAATTTTTAAAATTAAATTAAAATACCATTGTAATATAATAGTTGATTTAGAGTGCAAATCTGACGAATTCACTTCGTACATAATTTCAAAAATATTTTCGTGTTAGTGATGGTTCTTTATCGTTATCTATATTTAGTCTATAATAAAACTAAATTCCTACTTAAATCTTTATAATAAGTAATGTTATCTTTATATATCTATACTACAACTCTACTCAATGTATACTGTTTAATAACAAACAATTAGTTTTATTACTAGTCATTTCACACCTAATAATAATTAAATTAACTTGTTCTTTAATTAATGAAAATAAATTTGATAAATAAGCTTAGAACACAGATATATATAGTTAATATAATTTGAATACTTAACATTTTATAAAAAAAACAGTCATCATTTAAAATAAATAAAATATGAAATGATATGTTTTCTACCTTCATTTCTAATTTGTTTGTTGGTAAACAGTACACATAGAGTAGGGCTGCAGTATAGTTACATAAATTTACTACAAGAAGTTGCTACAAATATGTCAGCAGTGCACCATAATCATTAAAAAACATACATACAGCCGAACGTAGAACCTCCTCCTTTTTGGAAGTCGGTTAAAAAGCAGGCATTCGCGGAAATTGCTATAGGGACAGGGCTTCACAGCACTGGGACTTGCTTTCATTTGACGTGAATTGTTGACGACTAATTGCAACAGAAGAGAGATGACTTGCTCTTAATTTGACTAGAGATTGGCATTAAGAATCCCGAATCTGCTGACCGATTTCCTATTTTGGTATTTAGTATCAACCTATTAAAATAATCAACAAATCAATTGAAATCAAAATCTACATACTATGATACAAAATACAAATGTCATCCGGTGCTTACTGGTGGATATCATATAGTTTGTAGATGACATTTTGTCAAATGATTTGTTTTTTATTTTAATAGGTTGATAATAAAGACCAAAATAGTGAATAGGCCAGCTGGTAGTCTGTCTTAAGTATGTTGGTTACACTTACGGGCTAATACTAATGCTTATATCATTGTTTACATGGATCGTGTGTCAAAAAGGTCTACTAATTGGGTAGAATATACTTTTAGGATACTTTTCTTATGTCAGTTCATTTTTGCGTCAATACATCCTCATTTCCTTAGTAGGTATATATAAAACTAAGCTTTCCAATTAATAACCAACACAGTGCGTGTTAATATTAAGTGTGTCAAAAATTATATTTCGACTACCATCGACTTGTAAGTTGTTACCGACATGTAAAGCTTGAACACTGGAATAGTTCTAATGTTGTAGATATATGACAGTGGAATTCATAGACGTCGCAGGGGCACCCCCAGGGGACCATTCACCCGCTGAGTGGTGAATTCTTAAACGCATAGAGTTAAAAATCGATACTTAGCGGGTGAACGATCTCCTGGGGGCGCCCCCATAACGTTTATAAATACCACTGTGAGTACCACGCTGACATTTTTCTTGGCTGACCATATATATTATTATAATGTATTTTTATTCTTTAAAATAGATTAAATAATTTTTGATCATAAGCTTTCTCACTCGTTAAAAACACGAATTGTGCTTCCATAATGAAGTTTTTTAATAATATATGTATTGTAACAAAATTACAAAGATTTTATGTATTTATGTGCTATAACGGCATGAATCTAAAACTTCGTCTGGGAGCATATAGAACAGAAAAGGCATTATCTCGATAAAGTTTCTAAAGAAACACATTCTTTAAAAACTTTATTATAATATACAGATATAATAATATGATCTATTTTATATTCATTTCATTATTTGCCTAATGATGATATAATATACATATATAGATAGATTATTATTATTAATAACATTAAAAATGTTGTCCTTTTTTGTTTGATTTATTATTTATCTAATAGTTATCACAAATGAAATAATTGTTATATATAACATCACAATGAATGCACCATCAACAATGAATTAATTAGTAAATGTAGCTATATACAATATGTTTTTCCTCCTTTAAATAACTATATTTATGTGTATCTTGTATTCAATGATCGATCGTTGTCACACATGTTTTAATGATATACTAGTCAACGAGTATTTATTATGACAAAATGTCAAGTTATTAATATGTTAAATTGTAATTACACGAAATACTTTCATTCAAATAAAATTCTGCATAACATTAAATACATCTATTATTACATTTACCGACGCCTCTTAACTTATGTCTATAATGATAACTTTGCTTGTTAAAAAAATATAATTTACTTCTTATTTACAGGGAGCAGTATACCAAAATACACGTGAAGTATAAACAGCTAATCTAGAGTTATTTGTAAGGCAAATGAGGAACCCGCTACTTAGTACCACCTTCCATGATGCTTCTTACAAATGTAAGCCTTAATGTTATTTTTTTATATTTAGTTACCTATTTATTTTCTTAAAAAAATGTTTTTTTTTTTGGAATAGTATACTTTATTATTTATTGGTTCATTAATATTCGCCTTATTTTCAATGACTTACTTTCCTGTTGTACTGTATCTTTTAATTCTTATCGCCTTTCGATAAAACCATTTATACTATTGTCTAATAATATTTGTGACAAAATTCTGATTTTACAATGGAGTGAATATGATTAATTTGTTTTTATGAATCATACGTGTTGCAATGAATTAAAATTAGCCATAATTAGTGCAGCTCTGACAAATTCATATTGATCAATTTTTATTTATTTATTAGTGCGTATCCATTTAATATAGGTATGTTTAATATTATAATTACGTGCATTTCATACATACAAAAATACACTGCTCTAAGGACTAATTAGTAATTACGTACCCGGACATGTAACCACGTGGCACGTCTATTATCTTTCTACAATCGAAAACGCTTCGAAAATAAAATAATGTATGGGGATGACATTTTGTTATCGACAAGTCACGTGATCAAGTTATCTATAAGATCTGTCATTGCCATACTTTTTTTTAGTTTTCGAAGCGTTAGCGTCTGTAGAAAGAGAATCTATGTGCCATATGGTTATGGGCCCTGTATTGGAGAAAGAATTTTACATTATGTACAATTTGTACGCATATAGTGCTTACACTAGTCAAAGTCCTTCTCCACAAAATAAAATTAGGCACAATATGTATCTAAGTACTTTGTATTCACAATAATAATTAACAGATATTGATGTACCTACCTAATTTCTATGATCTTACTAGCTGAGCGTTGTTTTGCTTTAAAAAAATATAAAACCTATTCTCAGACCTAAATATACATATAAAACTTTATAAAATCGGCAAAGCCGTTTACGGAGGAGAATGGCAACTAACACTGAAACACGAGAATTTTACATATTTGTAACATTTTTCTCTACCAATATATATACCTAGTAGTCGAATGTTCTAGTTAGTTTAAAAGTGAAAGTTTCTTGGAAAGTTAAATTTAATTGTTATGGATACACACTATTATGATATGAAGATAAGAGTAAGGTATTTTGATCATATGTAATTTTATTCGGCGTACATTCCTTAAAACAGGCCTAATCCAACATAACATACGAGTACGAACTACAATTACCTACTTAAAGCTTAAGTGAAAGTATTATTTAGTTTGGTACAAGTATCTAATTAGGTGATCCATGTACCGGGGATTTACCTATTATCATGTATGTATAAAATTACCTATAAGTAATTGTTACTATTTATAGTCATCGATATTATTATTAAAAGCCAGATTCACACTACTGTTTGGTTTCATTAAGATTGTATAATGTACTGTGTTACGATCTTACTTACGTCTTAATTTGTATTATAAAAACTTTTAAAGCTATAACTTGCATATACAATAATTTATCAATCCTTAGGCAGCTTGATAGTTCAGGATACTAAAGTTAAGATTTAAGTTAGTTAGTATTTTTAGGGTTCCGTAGTCCGTAGTCCACAGACCACAAGGAACCCTTATAGTCTCGCCATGTCTATTTGTCTGTCCGCGGTTTAGCGCAGAGACTATTATTACTAGACAGCTTTAAATTAGCATGAGTACATATGTGCATTAAAAATGTGAACAAAGTCGTACAATAAAACGTACCTACGTGTCAAGTGGGGATGATTTTTTTACTCGGTTATTTTATAGAGTCGGGTATCGTTGGTTAAGTCTTTAAAAATATGAGGAGGTCTTCTACCAAATCTTTTTGATTTTGGGATCCGTGTGTAAAATAGTAAGCTTTTAAGAGCTAATTTTTGTTAAAGTCAAGTGTCCCACCCTTTGTCGGCTAAACGGTTGTTTATGAATACGTGAAAAGATTCTAGGAGTAGGATATACATATAATGAAATTACGAGGAAAACTATAACAGCTAAGTAGCAATTGCTATTTAAAGAATATTAGTCGGCCAACTTGTAAAATGTAGTTGGAAATCGAAAATTGCATATAATTTTCTTTGTTAATTAAAAAGATAAAGTTTTCTTTTTTTTTAGCTTTCTAGATTTAACAGACTGAGTTCAGAGTCTGTTAAAACTAGAATAAACATAATGGATATCGTTATCGGTATTTTTGTGATACATAAGGGATTAAAGTGTTAACTCAATCTACGGAACCCTACAGTGCGCGTGCCCCGACGCGCACTGCCGGTTTATAGAAGTAGATCTAAGAGCACCGTCAACGCATTGCCAAGGGAAAAGGGCTACCAGAATCAAGAATTTTCGTAAATAAAAAAGTTGATCGTCTCATCGAGATGAAGCTACTCACGAAAAATTAACTTGATACTTAGTAATCAGTTGTAAAAATCCCTGACTATACTCCCGAGCATCCTGTTTAAAATAACTAAGACTTAATTCGGCCAATTTTTAGCATGTATATTGTATAATCGTGATGCGGCTAATTGTGTTTCTTTATTTAAGTTAATTTAAAATTTAGTACATTGTATGTTAACTTAATTTTGTCTTAAAGTCAAAATAAAAGCGAAAAAATTGTATCAGATGAAACTAAACCCTAATACCGGTTCTTTGGGGTTCAATGCAGAGGGTTGTTAAGTTGCGTGATAGTATGACATAACGAATAACTTTAAAACACATTATAATATAGTTAGTTGGCCTAATTTAGATACCGTAACCGTCACATCAAATTACATTAGTGTTATTAAAATAGTCTTTAAACACAGAGCCTCCTCCTTTTTGGAAGTCGGTTAAAACACGTTGCATTTTATAGGTAATGGAATGTGGTACTGAAACAGAATGATATATTATTATATTAACAAAAGTTGACAATGGTTTGAGGTTCACAGAACAGCATGGCAGCTTGGCAACTTCGTTCGTAACACTCCTGATGGTACGCGCGGGCCGGGGGGTGTGTAGCGATGAATGAAAACCCACGACTGATGCACCTCACTTCTCCGCACGCACGATTTCACACCCGCGCAGTCTTTCCCCCCCCGTCGCCCGTATATCATAGGAGTGTCATAAACGAACTTGCCAGACTAAAACAACGCCTTAAAGATAATTCAGCTTTGAAAGTCGTATACGTACCTACAAAATGGATTTTTATTTTTTATTGACAGAAGGATCGTGCGCAGTGCCATGGCTTTTAATCTCAATTATAATTTACAGCTCACATATAGACATCTAATGCAGATGTCTAATGGATCGTTTAGCATTAATCTTACAAAATAAGTGTCTTCGTGTCTTCGCCCACTTGCAATGACATGTAGACTAGGGTCAACAGCATTATTAGGCACTATTATGCCTTGACCTATGATGTAATCTATTAACGAAACCCCGTTTTGGATTGGATCCATTTTTATTAACCGACTTTAAAAAAGGAGGAGATTAGTCAATTTGACCATATATGGACCTGGACCATATATATACAGCAGTGATAGCCCAGTGGATATGACCTTTGCCTCCGATTCCGGAGAGTGTGGGTTCGAATCCTATCCGGAGCATGCACCTTCAACTTTTCAGTTGTGTGCATTTTAAGAAATTAAATATCACTTTCCTCAAACGGTAAAAGTGTTAATTATCGTGAGGAAACCTGCATACCAGAGGATTTTCTTAATTCTCTGCATCTGTGAAGTCTGAATAACAGATGATCTCATTACTAGTCCCTTGGTTAAAAAAATACGAATTTAACGTCGTATAAAACAAAAATCAGCAACTGGTTCTTTTGTTTCCTAATTAGAAAACTTCCATATTTCAAACCACTTTATATATCCATATCCGTTAAATATGACCATTATTCCGGTTCCCCTTTAATAAGTCGGAAAAGACAGTGCTGCAAAAAATAAACTGCAGTGTTTTCTCTTCAAAAATGACAAATGTTTAGAAAAAAAAATCTTATTTTCGGGTTATTCGTGTCCTCAATATTTTTCAACATCTACATACGTTAAGTTACTGTCATATTTATTTTATGCCAGCATTTTTATTTTATTTTGTGACAAATCTTTACCCTTAATTTGGGCCCCGTAACTAATTTCAATACATGATCCCTCCAAGGCACGCTACGTAGGTTGGTAGGTAGGTATTTGAGTACTACGTTGTAAGGTGATGTTGGTAAATCTTTGCATTAAAATTATCTCAAACATTACTGTTATGAAAACAAATGAATTGTTAAATGAAATATAAGACTTCAGTCTCATAACTTAAAATCTTGGTTTATGATCCGAACCGTTGCGATTTCAGTCTATAGCTTGAATCATATTGAGAGCTGTTTTATAAATAATATAATGCATTTATCTCTTGCTTTTTATATATGTTATTTTCTTGTGCCGGAAGTTAATTTCAACGTATACGCGCTTGAGGCAGTCTGTCAGTCACATAGAGAAGGTGAAAATTTGGAAGTTTTAAAGTTAGCGGGTCTCTGGACCACAGTTTACATCCAGCCGAGCTCTGTCGATTGTTTTAACCTGCATATTAGGGCGATTACCGATTTAGTAAGTATTGCTTGAAATATTCATATATATTATTATAATTTCATTTGTTATTCATAAAAATCGATTAAGCCATAACCCGGTATTTCTGGTGGATTTGGGATTGATAAATAGATATATTTTGTTATTTTTAATTTGTGTATTTTTAAATTTAATAAAAACTAAGTCAAATTATTTAGCGATCTGATCAATGCCGTGCGGAAATTGCAGCATTACCTACCTTATCAGTTGAACTTAATAAAGTATGAAAATTGCTAATGATGTTATTACCTATATCTAGACCTATTTCTTAGATAAAAATTTTATCATACATCAGCCTATTTGTAATGGCTTTTGCTTTAACTAAAGAGGATTAGGAACGTTGATCCACAGCGCTGCTCCAACGATGGGGTTGGCGGACTGTAGTTATTTGAGGTTCGACCCTGTAGTAATCACTATCAACCCCTGCATTCTGTAAAGTCATTTCAATGGTAATTTCACTGTTAGTAACATTTGTTGGTATCCCATAGAAATAAAGATCATATTATAATACAACTTGTAATAGGCAAATATTACATATATCAAGGCACGATGGTGTACTTCCAAACTGTTGGTTATTACTGAAAATGAATAACAAAAATAGAAAACATTTCTATGGACTTATGAATTATGATCTGACTCTTAAAGATCTACTGTCGCGTAGGTACTAACCACTGGACGAGATAAACACAAATGCACAATTAAACATAATGCCTAATTTCTATAAACACTCAGGAACGAGAATCGTATTCTCTGAAGTATGGCACTTTCAATGGAACCGTGGACTGGAACAAATGCCTGTTGGAAATTGAATCGCCTCTAGGTAAACACTATCTGCAGGGAACTGGCAATCAAAGTTACTCGCTGGAGAATATTATCATTAGGGATTCTGGAAAAGGTAATAATTATAAGGATTTTAATGTTCTTTACTAGGTAAATTGTCTAACTTAGCTCAGCGAGTCGCGAAGCTGAAGTGGCAATGGGCAGGCCACATAGTTAGAAGAGCCGATGGACGTTAGAGTCCCAAGTTGCTGGAATGGCGACCTCACACCGGAAAGCAGTGTTGGTCGACCCACCACTAGGTGGACCGAGGACATCAAGCGGATTGCAGGAAACCGCTGCATGCTGGCGGCTCGAGATCGTTATGCTTAGAGGTCCATGCAAGAGGCCTATGTCCAGCAGTAGACGTCCATCGGCTGATAATGATGATGATGATGTACTAGGTAAATAGGTATCCGCTTAAGTGCAGACCTGAGAATTTCGCTAATCTAAATGACCTAATAAGATATGACGACATTGCGATAAAGGACATGACCGTAAACACAGATAATGAAGGTAGGTTGAGTTCCTTTACGAAAATAAACAAGAATATTATCTTGTTTAATAGTATCCGAAGCTGCTTTAGTAGGATCGTACCAAATATGGCTAGGCAGGGAGACACAACAACACGAGCGGAGACGGAGAGTGTCAATCGATTGTCAAGGAATTCCTTAACCTTACGTTTAACGCAAAGAGATATTTCCCGATACACCGCCATTCATTGTATTTTGTTTATTTCTCTTCATGAGATTATCTGGTTAGTCGCATGTTAGCGCCACTGGGGACCACTGTGCACCGTCCCAAAGACTGGATTGAGTCAAGCACGTCTACCCGTTTTAACCTTCTGACTCGATCAACTATGAACACGCATTATTTTTATTGACACTGAACTATCGTAGTCGGTACGATGTTTCTTAAGAATCAATCCGTGCATTAACAAAAATTATAGGAAATCGGCACAGGATTATTCAATCGGTCAAATATTGATACTTGATATTCATACTAAGAGAAAAAAAAACTTGTATGAATTGGAAATGAAATTACTAGGTACTAAAAGCTTATCGTCACACTTGCTACTAAGTTTTATAAGGCGCAGTAGGTAAACTAAGCATAAACACACTCAGGCTTCGTAATCACGAGTTAAAATCGATCACAAAAAATGTGCACAAAATAATCTTTTCAACGCTAAATGGGAAAAATTAACTTTTCTTATCTGATACATAAAAGGCTGTCTGGTATTGAGCTGCTGTTGTTGAAATGTTGGCAAAAGATTAGATTGGCCTCATTTTATTCTACGACTTGGCATTGGCATCACAATAATAGGCTTGACCCAAGGAATATGGGTCGTGTGACCCGGATTCTATTGAATTTTTGCCATAAAAGGCTTAATATTGCTTTAGTATCTTATTCGTAAATTAATAAATCCTATCTACTTCATAAAATAGGTACGTATGTTGATAGTTATACTATTTACTATCTACTTAAGCTTATGTAGGTTTTATTTAGCACGGCCTTGACCCTTCATTCAAGGAGCGCACTAAAGACTTCGGGGTGTCTGTTAAAACTTGCCACATGTGCTAAACGTAATAAAACTTGTCCTCCCCCTACCTCAATTATTTCAGTGTAAAAAAAAATATTCTGAGAACAACGCCACATTTGGATATCGCCATAAACACTTACCACGGACTATCCACTTATACTACAGCCTTTCTTGATGAGTACTGTTTACTAACAAACAAATTAAAAATGAGGGTATAAATCACTAGTCATTTCACACCTAATAATAATTATAATTAACTTGTTATTCAATTAATGAAAATAAGTTTGATTAATAAGCTTAGAACAAATAGATAAGGTCAATGTATTTTATATAACATTTTTTAAACAAACCATACATAATTTAAAATAAAAAAGTAATGAAATGACATGCGTTCTCTACCTTCACTTCTAATTTCTTTGTTGGTAAACAGTACTCATCAAGAAAGGCTGTAGTATAGGTATCTACTTATTTAATATCTATTCCTATTGTTCTCCAGGGTCACATTTGTGTCGTCATAATATAAAGTTAATCCTCGACGTATTCTCGTATGGAGTGGTTGACAACACTTGCAAACAAAAAGGGGCAAATACAATATCATTTCGCCACTTAAATTCTCAGGTACATACGAGCTTCACCAACAAAACGCAAATCAATGGTCTTTGTTCGGACGACACGGCAGTGAGCTGCTATTGATGACAGACTGTCACCGGAACACGGCAGCCATCTTCGTGCGCGCCTGCCACTGGCCGGCGGAGGAGGATCTGTACTCCGTGCTGCATCGCGCTGGCGTGTCTCCGCTCACCGTCAGCAAGACGTTCTGCGAGCCGCTCGACTATGACGCCCAGCGGCTCTTGCATCAGTATTTTATCAAACGAATGGCTAGAGGATAAAAGAAGTGTGTTTTAGACCACACTACTAAAGGAAAACTTTTAATTATAAAAAAACAAAGCGCCATCTATGAGCCTCAGGCATAACTGCATCGCAACAGGTACAAAAAGGGATTGTTTCAAAGTTGTCTAAGAACGCCATCTACTGGTAATTTAAAATAACAAACACAGTTTCATTGTGCGTGTAAATGATAACACGCATGGCCCGATTGCAAATTTTCGTAACGCATTCACCAACTTACTCCTTAAGTCAAGGGTACTTAAAGAAGTCTTACTTCATAAATACTACTAAGCTAAGGCCAAACTGTGTTAGCAGTGACGATCAGTGTACTAACTTGTAGCAATGTGATCACATCAAAACGTACTCTTATTTCGTACTACTCAACTATTATAGCGATTCAACTGCAGCCGAAACTTAAATCTGAGGGGCTAGTGGCAGTTTGATACTGTAACGATCACGTTAACGTAAACGCGAATTTCTAAGGAATTGAAACAGCGCCATCTAGTGGCACTACTGCACAACTGTTTCAATTCCATAAAAATTCACGTTTACATTAGCGCGATCGTAACACTATGAAAATATTGAAAACTCCCACTAGGCACCCTGATGACGCCACAGTACAGGCTGCCACCACACCGTGAATGGCCTTAGCTATGGATTCGTTCAACATTTATATATCTATAGGTAGGTATAGTTCTTCTAATCCCGGAAGACGGTTTGCACTTGGATGCATCTTGTGAGAGATAGTAGAGAGCCATACTGGCAGATTTATGGATTTATCTACATCTACTGTCTGCAACTTATATTATCGTAACATTAGTTAACGTTGGATTACCACTTTAATAAAAATTGGGGTCAATACAGCCAATGGTGTTACAATCCGTTGGAAGCCACCGTAATGTTAATGTAATTATGCAATATGTAACTCAGCTGTCCGAGGTGTTATATGTATAGGTATTAAAACACGTCGTAAATATGAGCATCCTGTGTAGGTAATATCAATTCCAAGGTGTTAGTTGTAAAAACTAAAAATTATATTATCCACCTGTAAAATAAGTAAATCTAGGTGTTTGGTATAAAAATAAAGTTTTTCAAATAGTAAGTATTTTTATTAAAATAACATCACATTCAGAAGATACCATGTATGTAAGTACCTACTTACGGTACGGTATTGTTATAATGCAAAGTTTCCATTTATCAATGTAACATTTTTCCATCTGACAAAGAAAAGGTACGGCCTATCTACAATCATTTCCTTTTCCGGAGTTTCGTCCCATTCTATTCCTAAAAAAATAATAGGTAAGGGTTATGAAAGGTAATATTAATTGATCGTGTATTCTTCGCGATGTGCATCATGCCGATCGCAACCAACACACGATCAGTTAAATCGGCTGTCAAGTATCGGTGGATATTGTTTATTCAATTTACCTGTCACTCTCGGACATTCAACTGTCATATTATCTGTCATTCTCTGTTCTTTTCAAGTGATCTGTAGTTCACAATATTTTACTAAATAATGAATGGAACACTCGAACAGAGCTTAATGTGTTTTTCTTTTACCTGCGATGCGAGCTTCATATACCAACACCTTCTCATAAGAAGTTATCATTTCAAAAATTCCCTACTTTTTCGTAGCCAGGACGTCACAAAACCTAATTGAACCAACGACGCAGCTGAAGATAATAAATACAGGTCTCGTAATTACCTACCGTCATCTTTATAAGCGTTTCTGCCGGCCTCCGCCCAAAACATGATCCGCTGAACTGCATGCGATAATCTCAGCTGCCCGCATCGTTTGCTCTTCGTATGATTGGCATCTACCAAGCGAGATATACCCATCTGCGAAATAGTTATTTATGCCACTGTCATGTACCTAATGAGAGCCATTGTATAACTTGGCAACTTCGATCGTAACACTCCCGATGGTCCGCGCGTGTAGCGATGAATGAAATACCCACGACTGATGCACCACACTTCTCAGCACGCACGATTTCACACCGACGCAGTCTTTCCCCCCGTCGCCTGCATATCATGGGAGTGTCATCAACGAACTTGCCAGATTATAGCACGAGTAAATTTTCACAATAGACAGCACGAGTGCTACATTGGCTTATTATTTGCAGTGGCGTACAATACTTTTTCAACGAACATGATAAAAGAAATAAGACTTAACAAAACATGGTAAATATATAGGTAATAGGCGTTGGGCATGACCTCCTCGATTTTATATTTTCGTGGCCTTCTATCTTTTTTATTTTGTATCTTTTAAGGAAATCAAAGTTTTTGTAGCCAATGCCATGGAACTATTTAAAAAATTAAAAAAACATCACTGTACCACAAAACATGACCTAATAATGGTTTGTGTTATGGTTTGAGGTTTCATATTGAGTAGATTACGAAATGGGAGTAGAAAAAAGATATACTGGTAGTGTAACAACACAAAACCATGCATACAGAGAAAAAGAACATGGAAGGCAATGAAGGCATGGTAGCCCAGAATCCGTGGAGCATTTCTACAATTGATTACTAGGTATCAAGTTAATTTTCCGTGTGTTGTTTCATTTGGATGAGACGCCCAGTAGGTACAGTAAAAAACATCTGGTTAGTTACAACTTTTGGTAAAGTCCCCTCCTAGCTTTCAATAATGAGGTTATTAAAAGTTGTTACTTACCATTTTTTTTACAGTTGCTTAATTAATAGTTATACGTACAACTTAACAGCCACAATTTCCTACGAATTGCGTGGTATATTATCTCGTTCCGGCGCGCAGAAATTTTTATTACCTGGTGGTAGCTACCAGAATCAAGAATTTTCGTAAATAAAAAAGTTGAGCGTCTCATCAAGATGAAACTCACTCACGGAAAATAACTTGATAGTAATCAATTGTAAAAATGCTCCACGGATCCCGGGCTACGGTTCTTCTCTCCCACTTACCGCTTGAAGCTTGTCAGGCAGCAGTAATGTCATACGTAGTGTGTAAATCGGTAGGGTTGCTGCAACCCGCATTGTTCGCAATTTCTGACTAATTTGCGTCAGACTAGTCGTGGTCACATTAGTTGCCAAGCTTTTTATTGTGCGCCCTCGAGGAATCAGCAGCAACAGTGTGAGACCGGGTGTTGCATAACTGATTTCCAACGCCTAAATAAAAAAAATAAAACTTTACCAACCATCACCAACCAATTTTAAAATATATGAAACCGATCAAGTATTAGGTCCGTTTTACCTACTAGTATATATATTTAATGCTGTAGGTAGTAGGCACTAAATATTAAAAGTTTTGTATCCGATTAAAAAGCATTTACACGACTTCTAGTAGCATTATATTTGAGCTGCTTTTGTGGTCAATCTACATTCAATATGGCAGACTACCAAAGACCACGGTTTAGTCAGATTTATGCAGTGCGCACACTTATGAACCCTACGGATGAAATTAAAGAGTTTGCTGCGGGGAATTGAAAAATAAAATATAGGTAATCTATCTTGGTTGAAAAAAATTAACACTGCCAACTACAATAGATATGTACAGAAATCGTTACAAGATAAAAATGTAGCACGCCAAGTAACATAATATTTTTTGAATAGGTCGATAGGATTCACACTCCATCATGTAATGAAAATATCAAATATCAATTGTGAATGTTAATTAATCATTATACTATCAAATACTAGTAGACACCAGCGACCTCGGCTGCATGGAGTTCGGTTTATTATGAGAACTTTCAATGTAAAAATAGGTATGTATAATATACATATTAGATCGGTAGATACCAATTTTTGAAATGCTTGCAAAACACCGACAGAAACTTTAACCAGTAAAAATGCCTGCCTGTCGATCTAGTTTTTACTAGAGTTTGAAGTTCTGTGACAATGACAGTCAACCAATCAGAAATCAATCAGGACAAGTAGATAATTATTAGGTACATACTAGTGTACAAAGTCTCATGACGATCGATTGAGTAGTTTTTGCGTGATAGGGTAGGTAACAAACATACTAATATTAAAAAAGGAAATGTAGTTTACTTTTTTAATATTAGTAGGTATGGATGTATAGATTAAGTTATCACAGGGGGGCGGAGTGGAGTATCAAATTTTGTGTATCTGGTTGTCTAGTTCTGAACCAAAACAAACAATGATCCCTCTCTTAGTATCTCTCAACACGTTACGATGGCACGTTGCGCTTTGCTCGCTCTAGGACTGTGCCTTTGTCTGACCGCACCTGTATGGGGCGACGATACTGAAGACAATAAAAATGAACACGACGAAGTGAAACTACACACAGCATTATTAAAGGATTACAACAGTGACATGCGGCCAGTAAAAGACCATAAATCAGCTGTTGTTGTTAAAGTTCGCCTCGCTTTGAAGTATTTAAGTTTCGATTCTCTAGAAGAAATGGTCACCGTGCACAATTGGGTGGCACTCAATTGGAATGACCCGTTCCTAACGTGGAACCCCAGTGACTACAGTAACATAAACGAGGTGCAAATCCAGAGTCACGAAATATGGACACCAGGCCTGTCACTGTTCAATGCGGACGCCACAGCATATCATAACAGTGAATCGTTTTACACCACCTGTTTGGTGACTAACACGGGGAAGGTAACTTGCGTGCCAAACGTCGCCCACACCGGAATTTGTCGAACGACGCTCAAAAAATGGCCGTACGATACGCAAAACTGCACACTCTATTTTGGTTCGTGGATGCACACCGGAGAACAGATTAATTTTACTTTTTATAACACAAAGCCGGTAGTGCTTGACGACTTCCAAAACGGCGCCGGCTGGAAACTTCTGAACGTTGTCAACGAGCGTCTACCAGGGAAATATAACATGAACAGCACGTATCCGATGCTTAAATACACGTTTATGTTACGAAGAGAAGCGGCCGGACTCGCAGCCATCGTGGTAGCGCCGTCGGTTATCCTGGTGCTGGTAACGCTGGCATCTTTACTACTAGATATTAAGGATAACACGAGGTTAATACTTCTGTGTTTCAGTTTGTTCGGGCACTTTACTATGACTAGTGAAATAGGTTACGTAATTCCAAAACTAAGTGCCGATACGCCTATTTTACTGTTGTTTGTCAGAGATTCAATGATAGTAAATCTTGTAGCAATATTAGTCACTATGGGGTTGATGTCTATGAGAAAGCAACTAGTTCCAGCGCCATCTTGGATAATGTCAGTCAATCGCTTAGTTAGCGTTGGACCTGGAAAATACATTGTATTTACAGAGTTCGATCCTAGCAATGATGCAGAAGGCAAGATAGTGTCCGAAGACTTGAGCACAGAGGATAAAAATGCACGTACGACTGCCGATTGGGTTAAATTCGCTTCTGTGTTGAACAACCTAACGTTTATCATACTTCTATTCATTTACTTAGTATTAATTTGCACTTGTATCCCTAGCGATAAATAAATAAGACACAAGGAACAATGAAGTACTTAGGTACGAGTAGTTTAGTTCGGCTAGTATGTAATAAGGCTCATTTCATTTTAATTTCCAAAACCGCTCTGAAAGCAACATTCTCAAGCAAGAACTGTTTTTCTACACTGCGCAGACCGTCGCCTAATTTAAGAGCGAACTAGTTAGAAGTCTGGTGTAAATCTCACCTTCAATTATATTGATGCAATCTGTGGATAAAAAAATTGAGGACTGATGACGAAACCGTACCTCAGCGTTCCATTCCTTGAGAGCAGCGTACCGCATGACATCATTTATTCTGATCATCCTCACGGAGCGCTCAGGAGCACCAGGAGCAAGCTGTTCGGAGTCACGGAAAGGTCGCGATCCGTTGAGTACGGTGGGCGGAGACCGCCAGCGCGCCCGCAAATACACAGTGTTCAGTAGAATCGAACATGTGCCCTCCGAGAAATCGTCTTCCTCGAACGTATTCCGCATTGCACCCCCAGAATCTGTTTTCACCTATTCACATAAGATCATATTGAATTAAATAAACTGTAAGTAGGTACAATAATTTGTTTTCATCAGTCTTTTATTTAACTTGCTTTGTTTGTTTTGTATCTGATTTTAGGTACTATTTTAAGGCTTTGTAACGGCCTACTATAGGCCAAGGCCTACATGTTTATAGTTGAAGTGATATAGAGCTTAGACAAAAAACTAAAACTTAGGCATAAAGGATAGTGACCAGCCCCCCTAGCCAAGTGGCACGTCGATTCTCTTTCTACGATCGCTAACGCTTCGAAAAGTAGAAAGATATATGGGAATGACATTTGCTATCGACAGATCACGTGATCAAGATCAGTCATTCCCATACATCTTTCTAGTTTTCGAAGCGTTAGCGATCGTTGAATGAGAATCGACGTGCCACTTAGCCAGGGGGGCAGGCCCGACGACTTAAGGTAGGCACGGGGGCGTTATACCACCAAATTCCCAACTCCTGGCTTGGGATTTTTACTCAGAATATTTTAAAAGAAAAGCTTAGATACCTACTATTTTGGCGCGAGCCAGGACCTCATATTCAAAACCACCGGGATTCCAATTTCCATTGGACCCAATGTAATAATTGATGCTATCTGATGTAGAGCTTTGTGTCAACCGTTTTTAAATGTAATAAGGCATACCTTTAGTGGCAATTTAATGCAATATAATATTATTGGGATATTGCTTTATTGTATGAACTTTTTGGTTTGGGTCACGATGGTTGGATAAATAGGCAACTACACAACATAATTATTGTAGTGTTTGTATTCACAATTAAACTAATGGTGAACCTAAAACAAACGTAGGTAGATAGATGAACCTATTTATGATAGATAAGAAACCTACCCTCCTGTTGAGGTTTTTGGTAAGTTCCTCCGATGTTTCTGTCCCATTTAACCATTCCACTTGTATATTCAGAGCAGTAGCGGCTCCTTCCAGGAATTCTTGACTAACTGGTAATACCGGCTCTACTACCAGACGCGTGGCCCAGTGGAGCTTTAGATCAGGGCTTGATTCCGGAAGCCACGAAATAATCTGCTTTATAAGCTTAATTTTGTCCTGTCACAAAAACATATATAGGAAATCAATTCGAAGGGATGACATTTAGTAATTATTGAGTCATGTATTTTAATGTAGGATCGTTTCGTCATAACAGGGGAATTAGAGCTATGAAAATGTTTAACTCTGTAACAATCAAAGGATGTCAATGATACCTATACCGACGACTTTACGTACGTACTCTTTGAGGCACAAGGAGGTAACGTCATCAATTTCTTAACTTTAGGCAGCTGCTGATAATATCTTAGAAGGCAGAAAATATCACTATTTCATAGACCTTCCTTATGATCTCAAGAAGACTAAACATTGCAGTTAGAAAAAAGAAACGTGTGTGTCTCCGGGACGCTCGACAGAAGTGACAATTTAAATCTGCTGCCGTATGCGTGAGAGAAAGGGAAGCCAGACAGAGTGGCGTCGTTACGCGTTACTTAACCAAGCGGTTTACCCTTCCAGAAGTTATCTTCATAAGAAATTATCTAGAAGTTACTTCAATATGATCTGTTAATAAAATAAAATAAAATAAAATAAAAAAGCCTTTTTATTTCTTGTCTTACAAGTAATATATAATATTATAGACAGATTAGTAAAAGTAATAGGTACAAGAACCCCTCTAGGAGAGGGTGAAGGCCTCCTCCAGTTCAGACCATCTCTGCCGATCTTTGGCTAGTTTAGCCCATGTATTGCCAGCGATTTTTGCGATGTCGTCGGACCACCTACCAAGTGGTCGGCCAACTCGCCTGTAACCCGGGGGGCCTGACCACGATGTCAGTCTTGTTGTCCAACGATCGTCACTCATCCTTGCTACATGGCCTGCCCATCGCCATTTTTGTTTTAGAGAGTATTGAAGAGCATCTGTAACCTTGGTTTTTTGACGTATGGTAGAATGTCGTATCTTCTGAATTTTTTTAATTTTCATAATACTTCTCTCCATACTTCTTTGACAAGTTCTAATTTTGTTTTTTGTACGAACATTGTACTTCCATGTTTGGCAAGCATATGTTATTGATGGCAGCACACAAGTGTTTAAAACTTTTGTTTTAATTCTCATCGGCATGTTACTTTTTAGAATTTCCTTAAGTGTCCAAAACTTTTTCCATCCACCCTTGATCCTTCTTTCTACCTCTAGATCATTACTTTGGCTGTGAAAGGAAATTTGTTTGCCTAAGTACATGTACCTGCTTACGTATTCTATAGGCATGTTATCGAGATATATAGGGTGTTCAGCAAAGTTTGTCATAATTTTTGTTTTACTAAGGTTAATTTCTAAGCCAACGTCTCTACTTGCTATATTTAAACTTTGCAGCATTAAATTTAATTCGTTGCTGTTTTCTGATAGCAATACGATGTCGTCAGCAAATCTTAAATGGCTCAGGTATTTTCCGTTTACTTTTACTCCATAATTTTGCCAATTTAGCTTACTAAACACCATCTCAAGGACAGCTATAAAGATTCTAGGGGAGCAAGGGTCGCCCTGTCTTACGCCTCTTCTAATGTGTATAGTTTGCCCTAGTCTCTCTAGTTTCACTTTACTAGTACACTCTTTATATAGATATTTTAAAATTCTAATATATATGGGCTCTACATTTTGAGAATGTAGAGCTTCCCAAATTGCCGAGTGGAGTACAGTATCGAACGCCTTTTGGTAGTCTATGAAGACCATGTACACTGGTTTCCTAAACTCTTGATATTTCTCTATAATCATTTCTAATGAGTGTATGTGGTCGACCGTTGAAAAACCCTTCCTGAATCCGGCTTGTTCGATTGGTTGGTGTTTTTCTAGCGATTTACTGATCCTTTTCTCTAAAAGTGAAGCAAAAAGTTTATAAATTGTGGAGAGTAGGCTTATTGGCCTATAGTTGCTAATATTTTTAGGGTCGCCCTTCTTGTATAATAAAATTATGTTTGATTGAGACCACTGTCTAGGAGTATTACCAGATCTTAAAATCATGTTAAATAGATGAACTAGTGGTGTAGTCAGAAGCTCCCCTGCTGTTTTAATAGCTTCGTTGGTAATTTTGTCAGGGCCTGGACTCTTCTCTGTTTTTAGCTTCTTTATTTCTCTGATTATTTCTAATTCGTCAAACAGCTCTATCGCTACATCATTATCCTCACACACAACACTGTTTGGTGATTGACCCTGTAGGCTATACAAATCTCTATAGAAAGCTGTTGCTGCGTGTAGTATATCTGATCTAGTTTTTAAGGCTTTTGTTGTCCCTTGTAGTCCTTCGATCCAGGTTTTGTGTGAATTAAGCTGTCTGTAAGCTTTTTTAAGACCACCGGTGGCGTTTAAGTGTTTTTCAAATAAATTTGAGCGATAATGCCTATAATCGTTTCTGATTCTTTTACTTATAAGTTTATAAAGAGCTTTAATTTGGTTTTTTATTGCGCGTGTTTTTGGCTTAATACTATGTAGTTTTTGCCTTCGGTTAATTAAATTTCTTGTGTGTTCGGAGATAATATAGTTATATGTGTTTTGAGTCTTGGGCGTCTTTGCCTTATTTTGGCAGTCCTCAACTACTCCGATTATTCTGTCATAGTATGTTTGGACAGCCTCGTTTTTGTCTGGAAGTAAATCGATATTGGCAATATTTAATAGCTCTCTATACGTTGATATTTCTTCGTCTGACTTAAGTATGCTTTTTGAACTGTTGGTATACTGCTTTCTACTAGGCTTTATCTTCTGCAGTCCGAATGTGGCCCGGACTAATCTGTGGTCTGAAGGGTAGGGTACATTTATCACTGTTATATTTGAGACATTTTTATGTAAATTGGTTAAAATATAATCTATTTCATTTTTGGTTTTACCATCAGGTGACCTCCAAGTCCACCTCTGCTTTGCATTTTTTTTGAAAAATGTATTGACAATAGCCAGTTTGTTTTCGTATGCAAATTCGACAAGTCTTTCACCTCTACTGTTGCGCTCTCCATAGCCATTATTCTTCATTATTATGCATTCCTCTGGTTTTGGCTGGCCAATTTTCGCATTGAAATCGCCCATTACTATTATATTATTCGTATTTGAGAGTGCTAAAGCTTCGTCGATAGTGTTATAAAATTTCTCTACATCTTCGTCACTTGCTGAGTCCGTAGGAGCATAAGCTTGTATGAGACTAACCTTGAAGTTGTTGAAGTTTAGGTTTAGTAGCGCTACTCTTTCTGATAAACCAGAAATGCACTCAATGTAGTTTTTCAGATATTTTTTTATAATAAAACCGATGCCATAAAGCCCAGGAGTTTCTCCTTTATAGTAGAAAATGAAATCATCATGCTCTTGAATTGAGTTTCCAAGCCTTCGTATTTCGGATAGGCCTATTATGTCATATTTAATATTATTCAGTGAGTTGGTAAATTCTAGTAGCCGTTCATAGGTTGATAGAGTTCGGACATTGTAAGTTGCTATATAGAATAAGTTGGGATTTAAGTTGGACATAATGTTTTCTTGATTTGTTTTCTCTGGAGGGTTGTGGTCTGTATCTCCCACGGTGACCGGCCGGATTGGGAGAGCGAGAGGAGGCGTTATTGGTTGCTATTTTAAGTTAGTGTTAGCATCAACCAGGGATATTACATTTCCTATGGGTGTAGTTTTCGTATTTCGAGGTGCAAAGAAAGTACTTATAGAAGTTTTGGTTTTTTTGCTTATTTGGGAAGGTGTTTTGCCGCTTTCGGTACTTGGTGGTGATGATGAATACGTGCGTTTCTTTTCTGCCTTTTTCTCTAAAATAACTATTTTATCATGTTTGAGTACAGCAATTTGGCCCTCGTTTCTTAGCTTGTTAACTTGCTGCTGAAGAGACTTTCTTTTTTCTAACGTTTTTTGAGTGAACTCTTCTTTCAAATTGAACGTAGAGAGTAAAAGGGCTTTTTTGTTTTTCAATATTTCTAGTTTTTTCCCCATCGTAAGTAGTGTAATCGACACGGGTCTATCTTTAGTTCCTCTTTTTCCGATGCGTCTAATGGACTCTATATCGGAGGTAGAGCAGGGTACCTTCATAATTTGGGAAATTACGTCAACTACTTTTGTTTGGAGTTGAAAGTAGTTTTTTTCATCATCCGGTATCCCAAAGAACACTAGATTTTTCTTTACATTTTGTCTTTCTAGGTACTCAATTTGTCTCTCCTGTTTTTCCAATTTTCCTTCAAGTTTCTTGTATTTATTATCAATTTCCTGAAACTTCTCATTAACATTTTTATTGATTTCGCTTGTTATGCTTATTTGCATCTCTTTCATTTCTTTCTTTTGGATGGCCAGGTCGGTTTGAATACATTTTAAAATCTGGGTAATTTCTTCCATTTTTGATAAATAACCAGAGTTAATCGAGTTGCGCACTTAACAAATTAAAAATTTTTAATCTCACACAAAAGTCCTTATGTCACGAGCTTATTTTCAGTGGACTAAATTTTATTTATAAAAATAGTGTTTTTCACATAAAAAGGAAAATTACAACAAAAAATATATAAAATTGAAACGATTAAATGAGAAAAAGAAAAAAAATAAAAAAAGTTTTTTTTGGAAAACCCCGGTTTTGAACTCAGGTACGTATATCGAGCGTAGATTTCGCACCACTAGACCAAATGTCTTTCTTGAACACCGTTGAAATTTATTGGCGCTTACTGCTACATGTGACGTATTGATGTTATGAGCTGTTGCGTTTTTTATTATTTGTTAAACAACCCGCACTTCGCTAAATTATTAGTCACTTTTGTTACACTAATTATTTCGTTCTTTTAAGTCTTGTTTGAACTTTACTTGTAGTCTTTCTTTAAATACACTTAGTTTTTAGTCGGAATGAGCAAATGTTTCACACTGTTTTGGTTGATTATTACACTTTTGTATTCGATCAAAAACCCGTAACAGCTGACACTTTTGTTTTGGATTTTACGCGTATATTGTGTCCTTCTGGGAGTAGATAACACTTGTGCACATGGACCGCTATATGTTTATTATTTTTAGAGTAAAATAACCGTTTAAATTCGCAAACACTTTTTTTAAAACAATTATTTACGCAGAGCTGATTAACGTCACGCGACAGCAGCGCCGCCTCCGATCTGTTAATCGGGGGGGGGATCTGTTAATAATATAAGGTAAATTACTTAGATAAGTTTTATAAAACGTGTCTTAAAAGGTTTGCTCACCGATACAGATGGTTTCAGTTGCAAATTCGAGTCAATTTCCTTGGAAGAAATCAAATCAAGTTCTGTAGACAGCGCCGTGAGCGCCAGATATAGAAACAAGCCAGATTGAGCGAAACTGATCCCATTTTCCAAGCGGTCGAGCGGGCTTATAGATAATAGTTTATTAAATGTGATCTAAAAAATTAAATCTGTTAAAAGTATACACACTTAACTACATGAAACTGAATAATAACTTTTCACATTATAAGCAATTTATTTCTAATAGGAATAACGCCTTGCCTTACATTTTTGAACACTATACCAACTCTATCCGAAAATGATTTTAAAAGGCAACATTTTTAGAAGAAAACTCAAGGATACCGAAGAGTTAAAAATGTTTTAAGGAAGATGCGGTGATAAAACATTAATAAAACCTCACCTGATAAAACTTACGGTCAAATTGATCTAATGATAGAATAAATTTATCAAAAAGAGTTACATTTAGATGTATATCTTTTTCCTTTTCGGGCTTCAATACAGTTGTGAATAAAGGCACAACGGTCGACTTCACTGCATTACCACGTGTAGGCAATACTGAGTAATCTGACGAAGGTTTCATTCCATTTGTCACGGTTGTCACTCCATAAGTATATTTGCCATGCTCCAATAAAGGCAAATTACGTAAAAAGCTCCCGTGAATTTCAGGACTAGGTGCGTATTGAAAAGAGGACAGCAATTGGTGTGGACTATACAAAGGTAGCCGATCGGAAAAATTGTCCCGATTCCTTTTTGGAGATAATAAAATTCGATCTTTTATGTATCGGTTTGCATTTGCTGTATAAGATTTCTGTTGGGATTTTGGACAGTAAAACGGTTTGTTACCCATAAAACATATTTCCATCTGGAGATGTAATGGAACATCGCGTATAGGTGGTCCCAGAATTGAAAAATCATAGGCTCTGATTGAAGCAAACAGGTTATTTACGAACAGTACCCCAATACAGACCGGAAACAGCATTAGAGCGGTTTAAAACACGCAATTCATTAGACACGGCTATAAATCTTTCGTTCACTGCAATTTCAAACCTAATTTAGTTTAAAAACACTTGTTACGAATGGAATCACTAGTTTATTTGATAAAGGGTTCGTTAATACTGCATTAGTGAAACTTATCTCGCTGCAAAATTTTCAGTGTCTGTAAATTTTTAGTTCTATTCGGCGTACTAAATGCGTCTAGTAAAATTCAATGATGATATCTAACTGCTGCTTAAGTAATTAATGCATACCTAGGCAGCATACACGTGTGGGAGAACCTATTGTTTACTAATTATTGCAGTATTTTTGTATGGTTCAAATCACGTTTCTGATAAAGTCAATCATTACATTTTCAACATTATTAAACGACTTTAAAAAAAGAAGGTTCTCTTTTCTATTCGTGTTTCAAAAACTAATGATTTGGATTATTAAACTATACTTACGTACCTACTTTTTGCTACTAAATAATATCTATATCTCTCAAAGCATTGACATATGTACCTTATACTTGCTATAAAATTAAAATGGTGTATTGTGCAGTAAGATTTAATATATTCGACATCTATTATTATTCTTTCTTCTTACAAAAATTTCATAATGAGACCACGTCTCACCGGGTCCGTGGTATGTGATCCAAACATAACTATTTCTCTTCAATATTATAAGGGCTAGAAAAGGATGGCACGCTATAAACTGTTCACACAGATCTTCGGATAGCATTTCCAAACGAGCCGCTGAAAATTAACGTTTTCATATTTTATTCGCAATATGCACTAATTAGATATTGCGTGGTTCCCGTACCCCTAGGAATACGGGGACAAAATATAGCCTATAGCCTTCCTCGATAAATGGGCTTAGAATTTTTCAAATCGGACCAGTAGTTCCTGAGATTAGCGCGTTCAATCAAACAAACAAACAAACTCTTCAGCTTTATAATATTAGTATAGATTTTATACTTAATTATATTAGTAAAAATAAAAATGCAGATTTAAGTACTAATAATTTTAATTTTAATAAATAAAATTTCAAATACTGTTTTCTTGTTATAACTATAAAGTTACATAATTGCACTTTGTACTCTGTTATATAACAATATAAAAAATAATAAATTATTCATAATATATAACACTTAATATACTTGTCTGAAATGCATGGTAAAAGTTCATATAAAATATATAAAATAATAATATTATCGGGATTAAGGCATACATATTTCTTATTTTGTAAGTTGGTTCAATATATTTCGCCATCGCAAAATACTAATATATAAATATTACCTACATACATATACACTATGTGCTAAGCATACATTTATACATAACAATAACTTATACTTAGTATATCTGTCTAAACCTTTTACATTAATGGATCATTAAATAGTTAAGGCAAATAGGTGAACGGTAAATCTACAATTTACCAGGAACAAGGAATCGTAGCTGAGAACTAAAGTCAAGAAAAATTTGCGTTAAGCAAACACATTGATCAATTTACTTTCCTATTAGAACAAAGGAATGTAACAGACACTAACACTCCGCTATTTAAAAGTAGATTAGAGACACCTCAATACATTCACAAATTGTGCTTGTGTTACCTAGGAAAAAACGCAAGATGTTGCTGTGTGTGAAAATATAACAGTGTGGTTATACTAGTATTGTCAAAATATAAAAAAAACATAAATTTACTAAATTTTTTAAGTATGCCAAATATAATTCCAACTCGACGAAATAAGAAGCAGAATATACCTAATTATAACATGTAAATTTTACACAAATTCACTCAATGAAATTAATCAATGTGATATTCAAACAAACTCATTTTATCGTTAACATTTTGTAAATCTGTAAAATAATACAATTTTTTAACTTGTAATACTGATATCGTGTACTGTTTACTCCAAAAACTGAAGATGAAATCGGCAAATTTGGATTACTTTCCGTAGAAAGTGGCAGTAAAATAGATGGTATTGTCAGCAACGACCGCGGCGATGAAAGGATGGTCCGCGATGAAGCTCGGCACGGGATTCTCGTCTATCATTGCCGAAAACGTCATAATGGTCATTGCTGTAATACAAACAATTTCACCTTCATGACTGCTCTTTTTTCAATAGTTGACGAAATAAGAACTAACTCATCTGTAGCCATTGAGCCACTATGTACTACGTAATAGAGAAAATGTCTCTTATGATTCCTGCATTCCGTTCAATTGAAGCCATATCGCCGCACTTCATAACTTCTTGCTACCTTACTATCTTAAGCGAAACGCGTAAGCGTCACTTAATTCATGGCACTTGCGACGACGACGGAGAAAACAACATTCTATAAACGATCTCGAGCTATATATTTTAATAATATTAAAATTAATTTTTAATCTAACTAATGTTAGCACTGCAGCAAATATTTCATACGCCAAAATTTTTTTTTTTTTGGATCATTCAATTCTGCGCTGGCTTAACAAGCTTTATGTTGGTATGATAAAATGTCACGTTACTTGGAAATAAATGAATTTTGATTCTTATTAGGGCCCTCAGTTGTTTTTATGTTTGTGACATAATTTTTTTTTTGGACAAGCTTCTCTATTATGTACGTAGTACGTAGTAAGTCAATGTCTGCGCAACTATTCTGTACCTAATGCAGTTTTTTAAATCGACTAGGTATGTGAGTTTCGAATATCTCTGTCTCTCTGTCTAACACGATGATATATACTGAGATAGATATTGACGAATTTGCAACTCACACTGTAAAATTATAAAAACATCGTTACAGAATAGTGCTACGTGCTACTGGTGTTAAGTGTAATAACATCGCTAACAAAAGAGCAAAACTTCGAGAGCATTTTCATTTCAGGTTTTAATGCCATTAATAAAATTTAAACGTGGCTGTTAATGCACTAGTGTGTATTTATGATAGTAGAGGAAAGATATTTCTGCAGAAAAGGGACTTTTTTGGTAAACGCTCTAAGACATGACGACAAGGAATAAAATCGTGCGACCAATCGCTCGATCGGTCAAAAACACAGATCAGTAGCGCTACTTTGTAAAGATGTTTTTACGATGATATCATGAGTTTTGGAGTATTGTGTTCGTCAGAGAGAGAGAGAGAAACGAATTAGAACGAAATACATGCTGCCGAGTTAAAAAATCATCGTTACAAAATAATGCTGGTGTACCTCTTTGAACATGTTTAACGCTTTTTTAACGGCCGTTACAAAAACTCTCGTGCGAGTGAGGGCTTGCGGTTCAGATGAACAGTTTGCTTTCTTCGTCAATTACCTACTCAGTAGCATAAAACAAGTATTTATAACAAGGACAACAAACGGCTAAGCATAATTTATAATGCATGGCACTTTGATAAAAACAGAACATGAATCAAGCAATATTAATGATTTTAATATTATACTAACGTACCGTAAGCATCACACATTATTTTCATTAGAGTTTATATCGATTTTAAATAACCATACGCGTCGGGTGAAATACATAAAATGATAAGTAGATAAGCGTGTACAAATGCTGAATTTGAAACACCTACTCGTATTGCAGACACTGTTCCCGTGTCTGCTGTGATTATTTTAAAAGTTCGTTCGTAAAACAATAATATGGAAATTAGACATTGGGTTTAAATTTATACTACGCTACATATCGGTTATTTTTCAAGTAATTGCTATTAAATATCAGATGAAATTTTTTTTTATACATATGCAAATTGTCCAATTCTATTTACTAATATACATATATTGTCCAAGCGTATTTCCGACTTCATTACTTGTCTTTGTCAATACATATATTTACTTATTATTACTTGTCATATAGGTAACAAATCTATTATCATGTTTTGTGATGAAAATGTAGCTATATTTGAGAGACGCTTAGGGGGCGCGGTAGGCGCCAATGAAGAGCTCCGTTTCGCCATCGAGCAGCGCGTAGAGGAAAGGCCGATCGGCGGAGAACCGCAGAGGTGGCGGCCGGGCGCACCGCATCATCATCACCATGCCTGCACGCACACACACACGGCTACAGCGGTTGGGCACAGGCAAGAGCACGACCAGCGGCAACGCTTCAGTGCCCAGTGGCAATGCACACGTCTACAGCTCGTCGCGCGGCGCGCGGCCGGGCACGGGCACAGCAGTGACCAGCGGCAACGAGCCCGCCATGACGCACCACAGCGCGGGCCGGTCCACGACCACGCGGTGCGGCAGCGTCGCCATGCGCCGCGTGCGCACCAACCCCGCTGGCGCACGCCAATTCAACGTTTAACAATGATACACACGCCAAACTAGACACAAACCATTTGCCCGAAACCCAAAGCAGAGTTAATTACAGCCAAAGCACACACTTGAGTGACAGCGTATCGCATGCGTAATCCACGAAAAGTTTGAACGTGTTCTGCGAGCGAGCGGGCGCGTGAAAGTTAACTGCGGGTGCGGATGTGAGTGCGAACACGAGCATTGAGCACGACTAGTGGCTACGAGTCCACCATGACACACGACAGCCCAAGCCTGTTTATACTATCCAAAATTATTAAAAAAAAATATTGTAAACTAAGCTTACTTGAAATAAATGAATTTAGATTTAAATTTTAACTTTGAACATTTTTATAACATTGATTGATTGTCCCACACGCCCGCTCACAGTCAAATTAAACGTTTGCCTGAAACTATACACCTAAGGAGTAAACCACCACCTGTGCAAAAATAACGCTAGCGTAGCTATTTTTGGGTTATAATTTGTTGGACATATTTCAATTTGTTCTCCTTACCCAAAAGCATACCTCGCTCTTTACCTGTCATAGTCACACTAACACGTGTGACTGTGTGTGTAAAGAGCACGTTTAAGTTTTGGCGTGTCGCGTACGAAACGGCGCACTAAACAAACACTCGACAAGTTTGAATTTGTCGTAAGTGCGAGCGGGCGCGATGACAATTCTGTCAATAAGCCTATTGTCATAATGTTGTTGTTGTTGACAAAATTTTTAAAAAGGGTACTAAATTGTTCAGTATTTTACTAGATTGAAAAAAGTATAATTTTTTTGAGATATGAATACATAAAAATTTCAATTTTTAAATTATTTTTACCATCATGGTCTATATTTGATCTGTGTCATGACTTCACGTAAAGCCGTAAACACGTAACGTTACGTTTGGAAAAATAGAAAAAGTACGTAATTTTTAAGGAATCCTTAACTTATATTAATTAATATTATTTATATTAAATTTTATATGAGTCAACTACCCTATTGATGTCTCATGCGTCGTGGATTTCGCTACACGATGCGTCGTCACTCAGGACGTTCACAAAGATATATGGTAAGGTCGTTTTCCAAATCCGTTTTATAAAATACATTAATACATTAAATGGTTTTTTCTCTGAACGAAATAAATTCCGCGCGTACGTAACGAATGCGAGCCCTGGCCACAATATTCAGCACAACATTCCGAATGAAGGAAAACAAAGTCTGCGGTAGTCCTCCAAATCTAAATTACGCATTAGGAAAACGAATACGGAAAACGAATGTATACGGCCTTAAATGTAGAAGTTATATGCAATCTAAAAATAGCACAATAAAACTGAAAATCAAAACACACTGATTATACATATTTCTCCATCTTTTTCATTTCTCTATTTAAGGATGACGTCCTGTGACGACGCTGTGCGTTGTTTATACTGTGTGTATCTGATTACGAATCCAATATAGGTAACACGAGGGTAACGCATTGTTAGTACAGCCATTACAGTAATTAGTTTTGATAGTTTTTATATAGTGATAACTGTATATTTAAATTAATTAATAATTGTCCGTACTTCTTAGAACCAATGATAGAATTACTGCGCTGAAAAAGAGCGAACAACAGGCATTTAGATTTGTCCCCATTGAAACGATCATAAGAGCACAATTAAATGATATTTCTACATACGTGAAGGCCTAACGAACGTGTCCGCATAGCTTAACGTGGTAGATTAGCCTTGAAATTGGAGGGACGTATATTTTACTCGTCTTGTCCCCGTCGGACAATACAACACGTTTGATGTTGATCAAACTAAAAATTTGATGGCCATATTTATAAAAATAGATTATGATTCAAACGTTAATTTTCTTCAAAGTAAACTGTGCTTTAAATAGGATTGAATTAGATCTATTTTACTTTGAAGAAAACAGGTATTATTTTCAATCCATTTTTTTAAATATATGGCCCGTATAAGAACAGCGTAAGAGGTTACATAATCAATAACAGTGTTTGTTTATGAAATATCTAAAACCACTGATAGGGTTAAAACAACTTTCCACTTTCCGATCATTTTAATATACTTTACAAACAAGGATATTCATAAATAAAAATTATAATCGATAAATAAAACTTTTATATTAGAAAAAAATAAAAAAAATCTTTACACTCTGTACGTAATCATAACATAACAATTATAAATATAATTACTATAGTAATACACTTACATGAAGCTTTCTTGTCTGTAGTTATAAATGCATTTAGTAAGCTATTTTATTAATAGACTAGAGGTAGGTATCATTCATATTGACTTATCAAGGCACTGGAAAATCTTATGTAACCTAAAACATTGTAGGAATCTATTAAATTTATTTAAGTAGTAACGCGTTAAACTTTAACGTAAAATTACATTCTGCATGCTTTCAAAGTTGCCCTTATTGTATGTACCTTAGAGGGCGTAAGAGGTTACATAATCAATAACCAAATATTTTCAATGAATTTAAAGATGTATCATTATTTTTACACACGCCCTTAACCTCATATACTATGACCACCCTTAAGAGGTGTGTGTGTGTGTGTGTGTGTGTGTGTGTGTGTGTGTGTATTGGTCTAAATTTTATTTTCCGCGATATGTGACCGCGAAATGTATGGTATCATCAGTTACAATGGTTGCAAAGAATGGCCGGTCGGCGATGAATCGTGGTACAGGGGGTTCGTCAATCATGGCGCAATACTCCTGGAACATCATTCCTGAAACAAATGTTTCTGACAATGTCCATCACGAAAGTAATAATTGGCATATCTGACGCTATGGAATTTATAAACGTATAATATATAATATATATATATATATATATATAGACTTAAGAGGTAGATACATTTATTAGGTCTTAATTTTATTTTCCGCGGTATGTAGCCGCGAAATGGATGGTATCATCAGTTACAATAGCTGCAAAGAATGGCCGGTCGGCGATGAATCGTGGCACGGGGGGCTCGTCTATCATGGCGCAACACGCCACGAACAACATTTTTGTAACAAAAGTTTCTGACAATGTTCATCGCGAAAGTAATATTGCCGTAGGTATTATGGCATTAGACAAAAGAGAAACATAACAAAAGTCTCACTAATCCGGTACTCGACGAACGAACGAAACGAACGAAACGATCGTGTCGGCCTATTAAGGCCGACACGATCGTTTTCATTAAAAAATAACTCGTCCTACATAAAAGTAATCATTCAGAATGATAAAAATACTTGAAGCAATAGATTTTACAATAGAATAGAGATTTTATGACTTTTAAGTAAACATTTGCCATTACTGACACGAAGGGCGTAAGAGAGTTGCTTATTTTGAACGTTGTTTGAATTCAAAATGAATCCAAATCAATTAAGATATTTCTGCCATTGTATCGTGTTATAAATGGATTTTGAGTCACTGAGTTTGACTTTGAGTAATTGTTCTTCTTAAGATTCAAGAGGTACTCGTAGATAAACTAAGAGTTTTAATTTTATTTTCCGCAGTATGTGGCCGCGAAATGTATGGTATCGTCAGTTACAATAGCTGCAAAGAATGGCCGGTACTTTAATAGTCCAACCCAACACGCTCGTTTTCATTAAAAAATAATAATACTTTCTCGTTCTACGATAAGTAATCTAAAATACGATAACTTTTTAATAAAAAAATATATATTATTTGTTTAAATATCCAATAAAAAAATCCAAATGTTTACGAGTTTTCAATAATTTTAAAGACGTAATTGTTCTTACACCCTTAAGACTTAATAGGTAGATAAACTTGGTCTTAATTTTATTTTCCGCGGTATGTGGCCGCGAAATGGATGGTATCATCTGTTACAATAGCTGCAAAGAATGGCCGGTCGGCGATGAATCGTGGCACGGGGGGTTCGTCTAGGATAGCGCAACACCCCACGACCATCATTCCTGAAACAAAAGTTTCTGACAATATCTATCACGGAAGTAATATTGGCATATCTGACACTATGGCATTAGACAAAAGAACAACATAGCAAGGCTCTCACTAATCCGGTACTTCGATAGTTCGACACACTCGTTTTATTTAAAAATAATACTTTTTCTTCCTGCGATAAGTAGCTGCAATCATTCTGATAAAGAAATACTCGAAGCAATAAAAACGATAGAACAGAGATTTTATGGTTTTAAATAAAGAATTTTGCCCTCATTGACACTGAAGGGCGTAAGAGAATATTTCAGCAAAATAAGTTACTTTGATCGTTGTTACAAACAAAATACGGACTGAAAGCGTTAGTATAGTAATGCTACTCAGATTTTTTTTCTACCCATTGCTATTGATTAATTAATAGATTTTGGTACTAAGAATATTTTATTAGTGCCTAAATCAGATAAAATAAACTGTGCGCTAACTTTTTAACTAAAAAATATTAGTTAAATAAATAATATCCAAAAATAACCAAATATTTACGAGTTATCAATTATTTTCAAGAAGTGTCATTGTTCTTACGCTCTTAACCTCTTAAGAATAGTCATAAATTTATAAGGTATTTTAAGCTTCTATTCCGCGGTATGTTGCCGCGAAATGGATGGTATCGTCGGTTACAATGGCTGCAAAGAATGGCCGGTCGGCGATGAATCGTGGCACGGGGGGCTCGTTTATCATGGCCGAACACAACATGAACATCATTCCTGAAACAAAAGTTTCTGACAATGTCCTTCGCGAAAGTAATATTGGCGTAGACATTTCGGCATTAGACAAAACAGCAATATAGCAAGAGTCTCATTAATCCGGCACTTCAATAGTCCGTCACACTCATTTCTCTAAGCCCCACATCACTGTTTATAATAAGCTTATAGACGCCTGTGCGTATTTATTTCAGTTTATTTTCTAGTTGTGTTTTTACGCTAACTGTACCCCGCAGTTTTATTCAGATCCTGTTTCCGTAGAAATATCGGAATTAAACGTAGCAAACATCAGCTATCTGCAAGTGAAAGTCCCGTCAAAGAGGTCCAGCCGGTTCCCGTTTTTAATAGTGCCGGATAGGAAGACTAACGGAAGTTTTTATGTGACTCCAAGCAAATAACTAATTGAAAACATTCAGAACTCCTTTAATTCACACAGAACACATTACACACTATTGTATTGCACCAATTAGTATTATTTATCATTCCAATAAAGTTTTCAAAGTTCACCATAATAAATTATCTTAAATAATAATAATTATTATTTTGAAGTATGTACTTCCTAAAATGATTTTCACGCATGCATAGAATGACTCTAAAGTACAAATATTTCTGTACGTCGTTATTTGTACGCAAGGACAACAACTCATTATTTTTATCACATTTGGATGAATAATATAAAATTCTCGTATATGGCTCATAATTCTTGGCAACAATATAAAATAAGATCACAGTTTACAGTAATTTTACATTTTAACGATACTCATACCATAACATTTCATAAACAAACATTGCTCGTTTAGTAAATCATATTAATATTATGTTAAACATAGCGTCCAATAAGGTACGTAACTAATTCGTCCTTGCAACTTCAACATTTAAATGTCATCAATAGTAAAAGTAGTTCAAAAAAATCGAAACAGTCTGCTTGAACAGTACTTACGGAATGTTTCGTTTTTTTTTTTAGAAGTATAGATAGTTAGTAACGACCTTTCTGGCACAGTTGACAATGCTGTGCTTCTAAACAGAGAGATATTTTCTAAATTGGCTCAGATCTGGTCTGGTGGTAGGCATCGGCCATGGCTACTCCTCTACCGGCAAAAACATACCGCGATTTAGAGTTTATTTAGTGAGTATGAGTAGAATAAAATACCTCGTTCTGAGGTATCATCATAAGGCATCATAAGAGATAATTGTTCAATTAACGAATACAGAAGTAAGTAATGTTTAATTTTTGTTGTAGGTACACCTCATAATAGCATTTGAAAGTTAGACACCCAGAGCAGAACAAAAAACCAAAGCCAAAGCATACACTTACACTAGATATATTATACAGGGCTTTAGGTAAATAACATTGAAATACTAAGTGTTTAGAACACTAACAATAAGGGAAAGGTTATCGATTTGTGTAGGTGGTTATTGTTTCATTGATGTTCACGCGTTATTGAACTATTTCTTCAAAGGTCTTAACACACTATATCTTGTAGTCTTAAAAGGCTGCAAAGTAAAAGCCCAAATCTATAATATTAAATATTAAATGAACATTATCTAACACCGAGGACTCAACTTCTCAAAAAAGAAATTAGATTTGACTTAACGCACAGTACATTACTAAAATGCCCTACATCATATTCGCGGTTTCACCACTTTGATAAGTACCACATTAGGGACATCCAAAACCCACGGCCCTGTTTCCAGTGGCTTCTTGTATAAAGATTTTTTGATGCTATCGCTCCACTTATTGAAATTTTAGAATACTGCGCTTTCAGATGCCTATTCCAGTTGTATGAATTTTTTTTGTCAAAATTTTGCAAAATAAATTATTATTCTTCAAAAGGAGGCGAGGTTGCATGTATTTTGGGACTAGCTCATAGAAGTAGCGTGCATAATGGAAACCTATTAATAGTTGTTTATCGTGATTAAACTAAGAAATAAGTAAATAGTAAGCAGTCTGAAAAAGCAGGGGAAAAAAATAGACCTTAAATTAGTAGGTACCCTATTTATACATAAATGTGAAAAACACCTCCACTGACATACAACTGCGTGATTGCTTCATAAATACGACAAGGCGTTTTTGCAGACGACTTTTTTTGTTAATAAAATGCACTTGCTAATGCATTTTTTTCTTTTGATTCCCGTTCGTCACGTCGTCCCGTTCCGTCCCGAAAAAAAATATTGAGATTTTACAAATCTCAATATTTTTTTTTACAAGCTTCCTAAAAATAACAGTTTTAATCGATACAAATGTATGAGTGTACGACACTTTAGAGTGTGACTCCCACTTTCGCCAACCTCCTTTCGCAAAATTAACGCCTACAATTATTCAAATTTTACAATCAATGGTACCACCTAAAACCCTGTATCTGTATAGATGATTATAAAAGATCATACCAGTAGCGGCGGCGGCCTCGGCTCCTTCCTCGTTCACTTCAATGAACGCCTTCTGTACGGCCTTCGACACGAAGATGCTTTCCGGCACGTTCAGCATTTTAGTCAACCCAGAATCACCGCGGCAGAAAATCTGCTTGATGCCCAACTGAAATACATTTCAAGTATTAAGTTACACCACCTACTGATAACTGTCGCATAGACTAAACGTACAGGTTTTGTACCATAAGTCAAATAACAAAGACAAAACTTGTGAATAGTCGGCCCTGAAGGCCTGACGTGCGACTCACGACATTCTCACGTGAAGGCAAATTGATCAATAGCGCCGAGCCGGACTTATCGCTCTCCCTCTCTCTCTATTGCGTTGGGATGTCAGAGAGCGATATTTCCGATTTGGCCGCAATTGGCCAACTTTACGTCGTATAGTCGTAGGCCTAAAGATAGTTGTCTAAAGAGCTAAATGTGACAAAGGTTAGGAGGAAACGCTGCCATCAATTGAAACATGTCAACCTACTTTATAAAGAAAATACCTCATAGACTTTAAGACCTCAGATCATGAGGTCCTGGTTTCGAGTATTCAGCTTGTTTTCTTCTAATAAATTCACTTTAACGGCCTGGAGTTGGGAAGTTAGTGATATTACACTCCAGAGTCCTCGGAAAGCACGTAAAATTGAGATGGTCCCAGTCATAGTCTGATAGTAATGATGGAAACTAATATTCATTGTTTTTTTTTTAAAGTTAGCTCTACTACTATCTCACTTGAGAGTAAGTGATGATGCAATCTAAGATGGAAGCGGGCTAACTTGTTAGGAGGAGGATTTAAATCCACAGCCCTTTCGGTATGACATCGTACCGGAACTCAAAATTATTTGGCGGTATGTCTTTATCCGTAGGGTGGTGACTACCCACGGCTGAAAGCCTCCCACCAGACTTGGACCAATTAAGAAAACCTCAATCGGCCCAGCCGGGGATCGAACCGTGGACCTCCGTCTTGTAAATCCACCGTGCATACCACTACGCCACGGAGGCCGCCATTATTTTTTATAACGACTGTTTCAAAAATTATATAAATAGAACACAAATAGTCGAGTAGTTATCGAATTCCTTTAGGTGCGACGGAATCTTATCTAGAAAAATGCAATGAGTCGCTGTTAATAATTATTATTTTATCAATAGATAGGACATTTACTTTGTGTACAAAATACCTCGTACAGTAGAAATAAATAAGTATGATTTATTTTACGACCATATGAGTAATCATTATGAGAAATATGTACACCTAAATGCTGCCAGAAATACATACATTTATTATATTCGAGGAATTATTGGTCGAATGATTCATAGTTTCCTTCAATCCACCTCAATTAGTAAATTTGTTTTACTTAAAATAACAGTACTTTTGAATATATTAATCACGAAATGTAGAGTAACTTGTAATGTGGGTTAAACAATTTAGTAATCTATAGAAAAAGGAGATTTTTTGACAAAAATTAAGTTTGTTGACATTTACTCATACTGTAATTCTTTGTTTTAGCGGGGTACTCAAATTCATGTAAGTTAATAAATATTGTTTAGTTGTCCAATTTAGGTTGGTTTTGGATGTAGTAGTAAGATCAGCAGCAGACTTGTTAAATCATTTGGTTATATATCAAAGACACAAAAGGAAAACTCCAAAGGGACTTTGTTTGACCAAAAAGTAGCTTAAAGCTTGGCAACTTCGTTCGTAACACTCCCGAATTTCCGCGCAGGCCGGGCGGCGTGTAGCTATAAGTGAAAAACCAACAATTAATGCACGTCACTTGACCGCACGCACGATTTCACACCCACGCAGTCTTTCCCCCTGTCGCCCGCATATCATGGGAGTGTTATCAACGAACTTGCCAGACTATAGCAACAACTCGCAGATAGATTAATTGTAATATTTCTGCTTTGCTAACACTGCTATAGTTTCACAAATAAACTCGCCAGTCTATAAACCTTATTATTAAAACCAACACCATAACTTCTAAAATTCTTTTTTATGGTCAATCAAAAACTACTTGACCACAATCATTCCTGATGGAAAGCAATGGTTTAGGCGCGTCCTATCCTAAGATCTAGAAAGCGCGTGTCTAGAAATGACAAACAGTAAGATGTTTTAATACAAATACCTTTGGCAGGAGTTCACCCAGGTCGATCTCAGTTTCGATCTTGAACTTGGGAATGCTGACTTGCACCTTGGTCTCGTACATTTTGTCCAGTTCAGCCAGCAAGTCGTACCCGCCGGCTAATTTGTCGAGAACGCCGTTCAAACCGTTGATTTCATTGGGCAACAGTATGAGCATACTCGCTTCATTACCCACATAATTAATACGCAGTAACTGAAATAACATAAAATCAAAACTTAATATGCATTTCTTATATTGGCAACAATATACCTGTCACTGATAATCGTTCGGTCCCAGTAGAGCAATGCACTGATATTTTCAAGAACTGATGCTGGGTCGTACCTATAGTAAGGCATCTCAGAATCGATAAGGCCATAATGAAGAACAAGCTGTTAGTGGATTATCTTGGCTACTTGATTATTATTCCTATTATTATTAACACGTTAAGCGCCAGGGGACTCGCCATGGCGTTTAACGTGTTAAATACTGTAAGTGTGAGATTGTTCGTTTGTTGCGCTTAAGGTAGGTACACAACCGATAGCTTTGTGTGATGCATACAAACAGATTGACTGAGGAACTGAAAAGGACTTGGAATGTTTGTAGATAACTCTCTGAACGTAAAAAATTTCACATTTGTGAAATACAGGTGAGAATAAAAACTAGGGGTGTGATTCCGCTATTTTAAACTCGTCGATGTATATTCGCCTACTACAAGTTTTATTAGAATTTGAACTTTATTTCTATGGGATGCCATAAATAAAATGTCACTAACAACGAAATTGCTATGGAAATGAGCGATGTCACATCGCTGTAACTTTACAGAATGCAGGAGCTGGACCTGCCGCAGTAACAAACAACCTTATAGAACTAAAATCAGGCGATGCTTCTGCGCTCGCCATACCCCCCCAGTGTCGCCGTAGTAGTCCTGTATGAACCCATCGGCACTTACTCAAACAGGTAAAAAAATAGAACTAAGCTAAAGGGGTCATTAACTGATAAATTTATGAAGTTTTTTTTAAATATAAAAACACTTAACACATATTAATCGTATAACAGTTTCTGTCCAAATCATTCAACCATTATTACATAACGTTATCACTGCATCGATAGTTATTATCAGCAGACAGTGCCAACTGCCAACGATACGTGTATCGATCCGATGGAAAAATTAACTTTTACATTAGCCACATCATAGGACCGTTATTATATTCGTGACCAGATAGATTATTTCAACGTGTATTTAACTAGCGAACGTTCGCAACTCTGTCCGTATAGAATTAGAGTTTGGCTCTTGAAAGACACTGAAATCACCCGGGCAAATTAAAAAAAAAAAAACTTTTGAACGGCATTCCCAAAATTATAGTGCAAATATTGGACTAGCTCAGTTTGAGTTTATATGCAATTTAATTTTTTGTGGATAAGTTGTTTTTTAATTGCCAGGCGATTTCAGTCGCAGGTACATTCAGTAGCCAAACTCTAGGTTTTCGCAATCTCACCTAATGTCAAGGTACGAGGTAAACTGAAAATGGCAGCGGAGTAACTGGGAAGAGGTGCGAGCTTATTTCACCCATGGATTGTACGTTGCATCATAATTGAGCTAAATTGCTTTATTAAATTGCTAATTGCTATTGACGGTAGGGTGTTACCAAGTCAGGACCGAAGCCTTCACCACTTCCACCAGAGCAGACCTGAGCCAATTTAGAACATATAAAATCCTAAATCCACCCGCCTGCCTCGTTGGTCCAGTGCTCAGTTTATTTTACCGGACTAAGAAATAGAAACTTTTCTGTTATCTTTGTGATTGTTATAAAGACGAAAGACTTGATTGTATGTTTGTTTGCATTGAAACTACAGAACCGATTAAAAAATTCTTTCTCTTTTGGAAAACTACACTATCCCCGAATGCTTTGAGCTATATTTTATCCCCGTGTTTCCACAGGACCAGGAACCACGCGGGTGAATCTGCTCGGCGTCTGTTAGTTATAATAGGTATGATTTTGTACGCCTCGTATTCAGTATACACTAGAAGTTCAGCGTGGTGTACCTACTAAGTTTATAGTCTGGAGATGTAACCTCAATATTTTATAAATGTAATAAACAAATAATTGTAATGCATATTTTTATAACTAAGTATCCATTACCGCGTGCGAAATCGTATGACGCATTCCAGACCGCGCAATGTGTTTATTATTTTTAGTCTATTTCTAAAAGCCGCTGTATCCCATCGAAAAATTGAACATTTTTTACGGAAATTTTGTCGATATTTCCCAACAAAATGCTTGTCTAGCAATGTACAATTTTTAGACTTCGTACTATAAAAATGATAAGTTTAGATAACGGATAATATTTGAGCCGTTAAAATATATACTATTGTTCAGCTATTGGATATGAGCATAAAACATTTGCGTGTTTTCAATATAAAACATAGAAAATACATTATTAAAAAACATTCTATTTATATTTTCGCGAAAAAAATTCCTAAAAATAAGATACCAAGTTTTGTTCCAAGATACTAACTCTACCTATATCTAAACCAAAATTCATCAAAATAAGTTCAGTGGTTTAGCCTTGAAAAGGTTACTTACTTTCGCTTCGTGTATTTTTGTTTTATACTTTAGACGATTCCGTCTCTGCAGTATTCCAGCAGTTTTTTTATACAGACAATTATAATTTTCAAATCCGTTTATTAATATGTGTAAACCGCGCGATTTCCATTGCGTATTGCGTATGTAAATATTGCAAAAGTTAAACAGTCAAACGTAAAAAGAAACTGCTGCACTTTTCTTCCCTCCAATTAAATTTTTGGTAATTTTATTCAAAGTACAGAAATGAATTTCTACTTTCTTAATTACATATGGATAAATGAAAAAATAATGATAGATTTTTTTCGCACTGACCAAATAACAGACTCACACTCAGCATATAGATGCAGCTAGTTGTAGCGGTTGTTTTCAGTTTAGGGAACCCTTAAAAGGGTAAGAGAAAGGATAGAAATAATATAAAATGAATATGAAGGTACCTGCACTCCCAATTCCTCGCTTTCCCCATACCAGTAGTCACCTTCTCTGTACATCATGGGAACGTCCACAGTGGTGTCCTCGTTGATATGGAAAGGCTGTTCTATGGTGTTGTTGGGGTCGAACTGGTTGCTCCATTGTCCCTAAATTAAACGTCATAAATTTAAACATTATAATGCAAAAAGAATGCATTTAAATAAATACTGTGTTGTCGTATTTTTAAATAAGAAAGATCATCGTCAAAAAACAATCATATTGCAATGCCCGCATCTCTGCACGCGTAACATTCTATTCATTTGCATTATTTTATTATTATTATTTCATTGGCACCTGAACTGGGTCCTAACTGAAAATCAGTGCTGCATACTTTTTTTATTGAAAGTATGCGGCAAAATGCTGAGTTGGGGCCCTTTTCTAGGTTGTGCCACATATTACAGGGCATTCTTTAGTGCTCCACTGTTTGAGTGGACAGTTAAGCCATAATATCTTATAATTTAGATTTAATGTTGATATGTGGCATTCTTTTCTTCAAAAAAGGTGACAACACCTTGCTGAAGAATTACAGACCCATCTCGCTGCTGAGCCATGTTTACAAATTGTTCTCGAGAGTCATTACGAATCGTCTCGCTAATAGGTTTGACGACTTCCAGCCTCCCGAACAAGCCGGTTTCCGAAAAGGCTTTAGTACCATAGACCACATCCATACGCTGCGGCAGGTTATACAGAAGACTCACGAGTATAACCTGCCACTTTGATTAGCGTTTGTGGATTATGAGAAAGCCTTCGATTCGGTGGAAACCTGGGCTGTGCTAAGGTCATTGCAGAGATGCCGAATTGATTACAGGTATATCCAAGCGTTGAAGTGTTTGTACGAAAACGCCACTATGTCAGTCCGTATTCAGGATCAGACTACGAGGCCAATCCAGTTGCAGCGAGGAGTGCGTCAGGGAGATGTGATCTCTCCGAAGCTATTTACCGCCGCATTGGAAGACGTCTTTAAGCTTCTGGACTGGGGCGGACTTGGCATCAACATCAATGGCGAGTACATCACTCAACTGCGGTTCGCGGACGATGTAGTCATCATGGCAGAGACTCTGGATGACCTTAGTACCATGCTCAATGACCTCAGCAGAGTTTCTCAACAGGTGGGCCTAAAAATGAACATGGCTAAAACGAAAATAATGTGTAATGCTCATGTATCGCTCCACCCAGTTATAGTTGAGAACGCTGCACTCGAAATTGTAGACGAATACATATACCTAGGACATATGATCCAGTTAGGTAGGTCCAATTTCGAGAAAGAGGTGAACCGTCGAATCCAACTCGGATGGGCTGCATTCGGGAAGCTTCGCGACATCTTTTCGTCCGAAATTCCTCAGTGCCTGAAGACGAAAGTCTTCGAACAGTGCGTGTTACCAGTGATGACCTATGGTTCCGAGACTTGGTCGCTAACTATGGGCCTGATAAGAAGGCTCAGAGTCACACAGCGGGCGATGGAACGAGCTATGTTAGGAGTATCTCTGCGTGATCGAATCAGAAATGAAGAGATCCGCAGAAGAACCAAAGTCACCGACATAGCTCAACGAGTTGCGAAGCTGAAGTGGCAATGGGCGGGGCACATAGTTCGAAGAGCCGATGGACGTTGGGGTCCCAAAGTGCTGGAATGGCGACCCCGCACTAGTAAGCGCAGTGTTGGCCGACCCCCCACCAGGTGGACTGACGACATCAAGCGAGTCGCAGGGATTCGCTGGATGCAGGCGGCTCAGTATCGTGATGTTTGGAAGTCCCTACAAAAGGCCTATGTCCTGCAGTGGACGTCCATCGGCTGATATGATGATGATGATGATGATGTGGCATTACTTAAAAATAAATATATTTTCTTTCTTTATCTCCTTTTTTAATGAAACCGGTTTGGGGCACATCTCTTGTATATTCAAAGTTTATATGATACTTAGATACATTTTTTTTGTTTATGTATTGACATAAATGTTAAAATTATAGTGTTTTTCAGATAGCATGGGTACAGTGACAGTTCGTTTCACTCTTGAAAGTTTGCCGCGATTCACGATAATAGTACGTATTATGAACGTCATAAGGCAACTGTCATGTACCCACATACACTTTAATACTAATACTCTAAAATATTATTAGTATTACTGTATTCTGGTAGGTTTTATTCAGACTACTGGTTGTGGAGTTCTTTCACTATAAGGTTATCCGGATGTAATTTAAATTGACCTACTTTGCAAACTTCTGCATAATACGTATTGTAAAAACCTTCTTAAAAATTTGTTTAATAAAAATTTGGTTGAGCATTTATATTTACAAACATCAAAAATATATGTGCAAATATTATTACACTTTTGATAACTTTGACCTTTTGCCAATTGATTGGTAAATGTGTCATCGATAAAAGGAAAACCCAAGTTTGCTTATCATACAGAACACAGACTGGCTTTTATAAAGACCTCGAAAATGTTACAGAGAGCCCATTAAGCTAATTATCACCCCATAATATGTTAGTGCTATTATGTAACTGCCTAATAGATCCAATGGTTAGCTTGTGTAACTTCTGATCACAAGGTCTTGGATTCGTGTCCTTGGTCAAGCATACTATGCTTTTTTTGTTGAAATATTTAGCCTGGAGTTGAGAAGCTGGTGCTGTCAGTACAGTAACTAACTGTCTAGCTCTTCTCAGAGATCACACTAATCACGTGACATGTCTACAGGAAAGTCTCCTCGGCAGTTTAGTCACCTAAACACCTTTGAAACAGAACTTACTAATAGCACTTTTATTGTACGCCACGATTTTGAAAACAATCAAAATGTAGTGAGTTGATTATGCCAACTTTCATACAAAACAATTTAAACGTCTTTATATTTGTGACGTAACTCTTACCTTAAAATAGAGGGCGTTAACAAGCACAAGCCTTGTGTCCTGGTTGAGACAGTCTGATGAGATGAGCTCCTTAATTTTTTTGTTGGTTTTGCTCTCAACCTGTATGAAAAAACAATTTTTAAAGAATATGCTTCAGAAAACATTATGTTATTATTATTGTGTATTAACAATTCATTTTAATTAAACAAAATTTTTTGGCAATGTTTCTTTTGTGCATGTATTGTAACAAACAGCCTGCAAACCCGCATTGTTACAGCTTGGAGGGTCTAAGCTCCATATTCCCTCTCCTGTAAGGACCCCCTTCCTTACCAAGACCAGCCTGGCTTTGTAGGGAACCATTTAATTAGTCTGATAGATGATGATGACTCGTAACAAATATACTCAGAGGCACAATTATTCGCCCACTTTAATATACTCGCGTCATATTAAAGTGACTCTTGAGTATATAAATAAAATTAACAATTACAATACACAGACTAAGACCAAATAATATAAAATACAAGCTGTCTTTTTGCTTTATATCAATATTCTGGAATAAATATTAAACAGTCTATTGAAAAATTAGACTAAAAATGTCTCAATCAAGCTTTAGCTTAGGATGCACATAAATCAGTATAAAAGGCAGGAGTCATTAGTAAAAACTCATATCAATTTGTAGGACATATGTCAGTATATAAATGAATATATATTTATAAACTCACCCATTGGTTGATAGTATTAGCTGCAGCAGCACCATCATCAAAATTAACTTTCTCAAGGCCAGCGTCAAACACTTTGACAGCGTCAACCTTTAGCTCCTCATTTAAGTCATAGCCACCATCTTTGATATACACTTTATTAGCAATGTCCAAGGTTATGCCCTTCACTGATTTCAGTTTTTGAGATACAGATGAAAATCCAGATCGAATCTAAAAAAAATAACTAAATGATAAAATACAATAAACGAAGAAGACAAAAAAACTAAAACTGGTTTGTCAGTAAATACAAGTAATTTTGTAACAGTTTTATTATATATCTATACTAATATTATAAAGATGAAGAGTTCGTTTGTTTGCTTGAACACACTAATCTCAGGAACTACTGCTCCGATTTGAAAAATTCATTCAGTGTTAGATAGCCTATATTATCGAGGAAGGAAGATTACTTATTTATTATCTCTGTATTCCTACAGAGATACTACGCGGGTGAAACCGCACGACGTCAGCTAACTAATAATAAGACTAGCAGATACCCCAGTTTCACCCAGGTAGTCCTCCTTCCTGTGGGAGTCTGGGGATAAAAATATAGGCTATGAAATTCACTGATAATGTAGCTTAATGGTGAAAGAATTTTTTAAATTGCTTTAAATGTGATATTACTTTGGATAAATAATAAATTACACTTAAATTAATTTTACTTACATTTATTTTAAATACTATTATTAATTTTAAAATAACCAGCTTTTAATTTTACCAATTTTTTAGTTTAACTGTTAATCAAAATTTCTAATAAAAATATACTTACAGCTTCATCACTAGGAATGCCAAGGCTGGTGAGCAGCTCAGAATGGGCTTGTCCCTCAGTTCCCAAAGCCACTAGAGCCAGAACAAATTCTGCTGATAGAGGCGAAGACACCACATTCTTGGTCTTGTCCAATTCCTACAAACAAGTATGAGTGTACAGAGCAGTTCCTAGAAATTACTGAGTCATTAAAATTAGTAAAACAAAATTGGTACTTTAGACAACTTCAAAAACAAACAGATACCTATTATATTATCAGTTTTTAAAATAACTGTAATAGAATGCTTATTTGCATATCATGAACTGAAATTACAAACTCCTCAGTTTTGGAGGTCATTTAAAAATAAGGAAAAAATATTTGAGTCATGAAAGCCTTGAAGCCATTGATTACACACCACCTTTAGCAAACAATTAAATGGAACTTACATTACAGAATTTGGCCGAAAACTGGGCAATGGACGAAGAGAGAGCTTTAGCATCCATATTTGATTTTACTGTCTGAACTGCCGCGAAAACTACAGCTGAAAGAAATTTTGACTTTGTGGAAAACTCGAAAATTTAGTATTAATATACTAACACTGGGCGTGTCAGACGCGTACAACTGCTACTGCCTTGCCGGAGCGAATGATGTCATGCTAGGTGGCAGCCGACCTTTTATAGAATGCGTAGAACACAACATAAACACAAGAAAACCGGCGTACATCTACATACGTTAACAATTGAATGTAATAGAAAATTAATAATTACAAATGCACAACGAAGCGCGGATCCACATCGATGGATGATTCTTGATAACGAAAATAGATAACAATAGTTACTTTAAAACTAGATAAATGTGTGATTAATATTCGTATCGTGGGCAACAATGTTTGATTCCCACTATCACTGACCAATCCAACATAAACTTCTTTTGAACAATTTTACAAGTTTTGATTTTAGTATTGTATATCACTTGAAAATTTTATTCACCTTACTTGGTTTGATAAATTACGTCAATTCAATCAGAAATATAAAATTTAAATTTAAATTGAGTAGCAGACACGCAGCCGTTTTGACAAAACAAAATAGATGACATTGTCAGTTGTCATTTGTCAGTGTCACTGTCAGTCACGAAGTAGGAGTCAAAGATTACAATGTATTATTGGAAATAGGTAGGCAACTCTAACTTTTTTCGGAACGCTTGTGATAGCGCCATCTAGTGACTAGCTACGGTATTTTTAGTATAGTATCCATTATGTTATAAAAATGATAATGCATATTTTTTGTAAAGGAGAGATTTTTGATTTTGTAATAGTTGAAGAAACCAATTGAGAAAAACAAAAAAAAGACAAAAAGTTTTCCATTGTGACCCCCAGGCTCGAACTCAGGATTATTCGATCGTACCTTTGTTATGCACCACTAGGCCAAATAACTATATGGAACATCGTTGAAATTAATGTACGATTACTGTCTTTCTTTAATAATCCCTTTGCTTCAGAAATACAAACACATTCTTCCTATTACGCTTCAAAATTAAAAGGATAAATAATTTTCTTTTTTTGGTTTTTTTTACATACTTACAGGGTTTAAATCTCTTAAAACATTATAATACATACCATAAGTAATTGAATTCACTATCCTGGAATCTTAAATCTAGGATGTAGATGGCGCTGCTTCATAAAGATTTCACGTTCTTCTAAGTTGCCATGGCATGGTAGGAGTTGATTCATGATTGGTTGCTCTATGGCTGCAATCACAGATTAAAAATAACGTAAAACGTTTATTTGCTATAATTGATGTCCACTAATAGACAGATACATATAAAAATCTACATACCCGTAATATACATATAATGTTGTTGGTGCCTTCTGAAAATTTCAAGTACACGTTTTTTGGAATCTTTCAACAAGAAAGGATGACACTCCTTCCGAACACGAAGCGTGGGAAGGTAGTAGTACTTCCTTGATGTAATTACGTTTAGGGATATTTTTCTTTTCATTTTTGAACATTGCCCAAAATGATCGGTCGGATCGTTTTTTTTTCTCAATAGGGATTATTACGTTTGCCAAAATATTTATATTGTCTTTTTGGAATTTTTGACTTACCTATTTGTTAACTCATGGTCTTTTAACTAAGCGTTGCATAACTGTCAATAACTAAATGGTCAGCTATATTTAGCTTGTTATACGTTGCGGTCAGTGCTTTGACTTTTCGTAGTTTTGTGATTTCACTAAATACCACTGTTTAATAAATAACATTATTAATAAATTAGCAGGCCAATTCAATTAGATGGCTAAGACATAGACATTTATTACTTAGCTACGGGGTAGAAGAATCACTATTCGGCGTAGAAGTAGACTCTACGGACCAGCATTCATTAGCTACACTAGCCACAAAGAATTGACAAACAGTTTGAATATATCCATACACAAATATATAAAATTGAAGTGTCTCTTTGTAATTTTAAATTAAAAGCTTTTCACTAAATGGTAAACTAAATTTTCAATGTACTTACTAAATTTTTACTCAAATATTATAATTCTGGTCTGTCTGTCTGTTCTGGCGCTAATGGCTGAAAAGGGTTAACTGATCCCATTTAACATAGGCAAAGTATCCGCGTATTCACAGGACTAAAAACTATACCTACTCTTAGTTCGAAATTTTCATTTTCTTACTTCCAGGTTTCTACTTCGTTATCTATCGATTCGTGGAGCCTTGTGGACCACTTCAAGTTTTGTCACGTATATATAACGATTCGTACAACTAAAAAGCATCTAAAACAGTACCTGCTTTTTAGTCTTTCAGCAGACTGAAAAAAACAAAGAATATGATAAACTTGTCAAAGTTTGACAATGAATGACAAACTACTAAAAAAATGAAATGAAAAGTTGAATTTTATAAAAAAAGCAAAATTAAAAATCAAATTAAAATAAAATTCGAAGTGCAATGTTTAAAAAATAAATAAACATTTATTTTCAAAATAACTAATATGCTCAACAGTTCACGCAGGTATGGATTAGCAAGACACAACTGTATTAGATTATACAGTCTTTGCTATCCACCCCGCAAGCCCCCTTGCTGTTACCCAGGCACGCCGGGCTCCTCATGCCCGGTGACGCCACCTGCAACGTGCCGTCACTCCAAGATCCCTCCCAATCCGTGCTGCCCACATTTCGAGAAACCCAATCCAAAACGGTATAAGTATATCTCGCTTTTCGTTTGTTTACCGCTCATCATAATACAAGCCGCCCTTATCTCGGGATGTCATCCGCCGCATAAGACAGAATGTCGCGATTACGAGTATATGCGCATACGCACAAAAAAATATCCGTGGGGCGACGGGCAGAGAACCCTCTTTCATAACGACGACGTGAACTTCCTACCGGGCGAATGCGTGCCGCCTCCGCTGGATTGTGATTGAAACTTGCTCATTGACGGACTTCTGTTCTCGATTGAATAACGAAAGAGATAATTTACGTTCACAGGCAATACAACTTATATGTACTCTACTCCAATGTATAACTACCTTAAATCCCTACAGATGATGATTTCGTAGAAATGTTTCGTTTACCGTTGCGAGAATAATATAAATAGAACGCTTGGGTCTGCCGTCTGCGAGGGACCGATGCGCACGCATCGGAACGAGAAAGGGCGTACGTATCGTCGGCGGCGGCGCGCTGATGTTGGCTCGGGCGAGCGATCAATAGTCACGCTGACGTCAGTGTGATGCCGCGCCATTGGCCCGCCCGGCATTATCAAATAAACCTCCGGGGCGAGTGGCGCCTACGTCGCGCCGCGGCACAGCACCGCAGCACGCGGCGGGCCCGCGCACCGCTCGCGGCTCGCCGCGCGACATGGACGACATGCCGGACCTGTCGCACCTCACGCCGGAGGAGCGCGCCATCATCGAGGGCGTCATAATGCGCCAGCGACAAGAGGAGCAGCGAGAGCACGAGATTATGAGGTGTGCCCCGACCCTCCCTCCGCGCCTCCGCCACCCGGTGGTGGCGGACTCCCACCCGCTCCATCCTCGCTCGCCATCTTTCTCTAATGCACCATATGTGACAATGTTGTGAATGTGCTTTTATTATAATATTACCCGATGCATTTGAAACGATCTTAAAACGGTCTATCGGTCGTAACATTTGTAATTACATACAACCCGGAAAATAACAGTGCAGTTTGTTAATTTCAGAATATTTATAACCCTATGTAATATCGACGTAAATTCAGTGTCACATCTGCGCGAAAGCCGTGATTACGTATGTATAAAATAGACGAGATTGACACAGAATAACTATTATTGAGACACTGTTTTAATGAAACTTCCCATAAATACTGTTAATAATAAAAACGAAAAGAGAGACCTTTTCTTTTTCTTTTTTACTCTATTAGGAATAAATTGTAATTGGAAGCAGTGTTGTAGAGAGTATTTATTCGTATCTATACAATGTACATAATTAGATTACAAAATCATTTGACCTATAATAATATCATATAATACAGATCTCCTTCATGACTCAAAAATTAAAATCATAGAATAGTTTTTTTAATATTAAGTACTTTTTTTGTTACCAAGACTTTTGGTTTTCGTACTCATTACCACCCGGAGTCTGTATGTATGAAGTCTATATTACTTGGCGCGGAACATTTGCACTAGCTTCTACTTAGTTATTGACGTTAAGTAGACGCTTCGCTTGCGGGAGCGTGGATGCAGTAAGATATTTTAGTGACCTACTTTCAGACCTGCATAACACTGTACCTACTAAATTTGCAAGGCTTGTGGCCGCTTTGTATTCACATTTATTGAAACCGCCCGCATTTTAGCAGAGTAATTACATTTTTTTTATAGTATTGTACTCTCTTGTATAAAGTATTGTGCTCTCTGCAAATTTACAGAAGCATAAATATTATTTAACCATGTTACTAAATAAATAATTTCGAAATTCATACTGACAAAAAGATATTAGAGAATAAATCAAAATCAAATGTTCTTCTCTCAGTAAGTCTACTCGTTTACGTCTAACACTATTCAACGGATTTTCATCCAGTTTTTACAAATATATTAAGTGTAGTTCGGTGACATTAAGAGCTTACTTAAATAATTTCCCATGAGGAAAATTCTCTTTAGAAAGATAATTGTTATTAACACAAAGCCCGGGTAAACTTCTTATCTTCTTTTCTAAGCCATCATTCGCACGAGAGCTGTATTAACGGACTTTAAAAAAGCGTTCAAATACAACAAATGCATTCCCAAGTATATATTCAGACGACAGCGTTTTTAAAACACATCGCTTTTTATCGAGTAGTGGTGCATTTTCAATTTAGGATGTTGGAAAAAGAGCTTCATTCAACTTCATACTGTACGCTACGCCCGCCAACGCTGGGTTTTAACGCATCGCTTTTTTGACTCTCGTGCGAATGAAGCCTAAATTTATTTGATTGAAACTTTCACAAAAACATTCTCAAACTTTTTAAAAAGTATAAATATCGTGTTTTTTGATGAAAATATTTAAGAATTCGTTTAAGCTTGCCAATAAAGGCTTTTCGTAAGACTGCACGTACACGGTGGACCGCCGTTCCTTGCATACCTACCTGTTTTAGATTTGAAGCATTCTGTTATTTCCACCATCCATTATTATTTTGTTTAACTTTGATTGTTAAAGTTAAACAAAACAACACAAATCAACTTTCGTAGCAGGTAGCTACGAAGATTCGTAGCTACCTGCTACGAAAGTTGTCATTAGTGACGATCTATTCACAAATCTAATCATATTGTTTGCTTATTTTCGCAAGTCATTAATAAATCATAGTCTACAACATTCCTAGATACTTGCTCAGTTTATTGATTCAACTCGAATGAACATCCTTATTCTAGTTTCCCAACATCCTATTGCAATGAAAAACGAAAGCTAAGCTTAGTCTGCTATGAAAATCACATGAAAATCCCTATTGGAGCTTCGTAGAGTAATATCAACAGAGTCAATTGGAATTTTTAAATTTTAATCTTTTGTGAATTTAACATTTCTCGCAAGCATTAACTAAAGGCTTTCCATTTATTGTCAAAAATAATTTTTATTTTTTGCATTGAAATGGATTACACAGATGAAGTCACCAAGGCTTTACCACAATTGCATGAATGGTTCAGTTCAGGAACGCATAAAGATAAACACACAAAAAATGTAGTTAGGAATATCAAATTATAAGTACGAGTACCTGCTTACCTTAGTTTTATTATTAGACTAGTCAACGCCACGCAGTTTCATTCACGTAGTTCCCGTGAGATCTTACGGGTATAAGATATAAGCTATGATACTCACAAATAACATGTCTTTCTTGTGTAAATCCAGAGATTACCAACTACCACCACAACCAAAAACAACCACACCACAATATCTTATTGATATTACCCACAACAACACCACAATATCTTATTGATATTATCCATATCTATTAAATGCATGCACCTCCAACTTTTCAGTTGTGTGCATTTTAAGAAATTAAATATCACGTGTCTCAAACGGAGAAAGAAAAACATCGTGAGGAAACCTTCATACCAGAGAATTTTCTTAATTCTCTGCGTGTGTGACGTCTGCCAATCCGCATTAGGCCAGTGTGGTGGACTATTGGCCTAACTCCTCTCATTGTAAGAGGAGACTGGAGCTCAGCAGTGAGCCGAATATGGTTGATAATGATGATAAAGTTATTAGGTATGTAATGATAACAACCGGGACAAACGCCTTACTCTTTGCGTGCTCAGTAAGGCACAAAGATGAGAAACACAATCAACTTAACATCGGACTGGTGTTGATCGAATTACCGTTATTTTAGAAAAATATTTACTGTAGACACAGCTCCACGGTTTTTTGTGCTACTTTGCACTAGCATACTCTGCCTTCTATTTACAATGGTATAAATATATATAGTATATGTAACTCACTGATTATAATCTTTCCATTCATCAAAGATTTTTTTAAAATGAGTTCAGTAGTTTCCATAGATTTAATAGAGTAAAGATTCACTAGATAATCTAAAGTAGTTTCAGAACCTATTCGTAACAAACAAACAGTAAAATTTCACTTCTTTAAAATCTATGTTATCTATACTAATATTATAAAGCTGAAGAGTTCGTTTGTTTGAACGCGCTAATCTCAGGAAATACTGGTTCGATTTGAAAAATTCTTTCAGTATTAGATAACCTATTTATTGAAGAAGGCTATAGTTTATATATTATCCCCGTATTTCTACGGGATCGTGAACCACGCGGATGAAACCGCGCGGCGTCAGCTAGTGTTAGTATACTTAGATTTTATTTTTTGATACTTTGATAAAGAAGGTCTCTGTGTGATGCGTGAAACTTATCCTTTATCTATCAATTGGTAGGAATAGTTGATGGACCAAGTCTATCCGTAGCACACTGCATATTGTATCGTGCTACGAATACTACGGAACCCTTCAATGCGCATCGCCTGGTATGTTCTCAAATGTTGCCGATTCCTTAGTCTGTTTAACCAAATGATATTAGACTAGTTGAGGCCCCGCGGTTATATCCGCGTACTTCCTGTGCCCTTAACAATTCGGGGATAAAACATAGCCTATGACATTAACAAATACCGTGGCTTTCGAGTGGTAAAAGAATTTTCAAAATCAGTTTAGTCGATCCAGAGATTGTATTGTATGGATTTATTTGAAATAAGTACAAAACAAATCCAAAAATGTTGTAAAAGTAAAGAAGAATAGTTTTAACCTCAACATTGGTAATTTTTATAGAAAAAAAATCCACGATATCTTTAATTGTGTTAACAGAAAAGTTTATAAACAAGTAGTTGGTATGCATGTTGTATTTGTCCGTCAATATATTTTTAACTAGCGGACGCCCGCGACTCCGTTTGCCCTTAAACCTCCATAATGAAAATCTTAGTGGATACCTACTAACTATAAACTACCTCCCTGCCAAATTTTGTCGTTGTACATCAAGCGAATTTCAAGATTTGGTGTTGAATGACCTTTCGTAATATATAAGATTTGGCAGCATTATAATGATGTCGCCCACGGATCACGGCGCAGCGACCACAGGGAATAAACCGAAGGTTTACCATTATGATTTCCGAACAAACTAAACTTTTTCACCAGCAGATACATTATTTCAAGTTACTTATAATTTTATTTATGCTTTACATGTTAGCCCTTGACTACAATCTCGTCTGATGGTAAGTGATGATGCAATCTAAGACGGAAGCGGGCTAACTTGTTAACAGGAGGATGAAAATCCACACCCGTTTCGGTTTCTACACGACATCATACCGAAACGCTAAATCGCTTGGCAATACGTCTTTGTCGGTAGGGTGGTAACTAGTCACGGCCGAAGCCTCCCACCAGCCAGACCTGGACCAATTAAGAAAAACTCAATCGGCCCAGCCGGGGATCGAACCCAGGACCTCCGTCTTATAAATCCACCGCGCATACCACTGCGCCACGAAGGCCGTCATATTTACATTAACAATACGTTTTATTTACTTTTTTTTTAAACAACTAGAAGCCATACTACTTGTGAGTGTCATAGGCTATCTCCGTATACACACGGGAACGGAATATACGCGAGTGAAATCGCAGGGCGTCTGCTAGTATACAATAATATTATAAAGAGGAAATTGTATCTTTGTATCTAAAGAAAAAAAACTCAAAAATTACTGGACCGATTTGAAAAATTCTTTCACCAGTAGGAAGTTACATTATCAGGAAGTAAGTAGGCTATATTGTATCCCCATATTTCCACGGCAATGGGAACTACATTCATGGGTTCATGCTGGTATTTTTTTTGGATCTTCCACTGTACAATTTATATTTATAAAAGAGTTTTGTCATACACACCATGCCGAGACCAAGCGAAGATGTCGAGTCAGCCTTAATCACGAGCAAAGAGTAAATTAACATATAGGGTTCACGAGGCATTGTCTTGCATATTTTTATGGATCCGTAAAGATGAAAACGGAACCCTAGTACTGATGGTAAGCGTCCACAGATTTGCATCGCTTTAAACGGATTTTTAATTTTACGCGTAGATTCGTGCGATCCGTACGATGCGGATCAGTGGACGAATTTGTATGACTCTCTACACCAAGAATGTTACAATATATTTGATGCGATCCGTCCGATACGTACGATGCGATCTGTGGACGCCTACCATAAGACTCTGATGTCCGTCCGTCTATCACCAGGTTGTATCTCATGAAGCGTAATAGATAAACAGTTAAAATTTTCACACATGAGTATTTCGGTTGCTACTATAACAAATAATATTAAAAAAAAAACAGATTAAAATATATACGGGGGCTCATACAACAAACGTGATGTTTTGCCATTTTTAGTGAAAGAGTCCGAGTCGCACTTAGCCGGTTATTTAATTCGTTTCTTGCAGTATTAATGTTGTGTGTCTTGTAAGTAATATTCTAAACCAGCCCCTATAGCCAAGTGACACGTCGATTCTCTTTCTACGATCGCTAAGGTTTCGAAAACTAGAAAAATGTATCGGAATGACAGATCTTGACCACGTGACCTGTCGATAGCAAATGTCATTCCCATACATTTTTCTAGTTTTCGAAGTTAGTTAGTCTAGTTTTCGTTTGCGATCGTAGAAAGAGAATCGACGTGCCACTTGTCTACGGGGGCTGATATTACGATAACTTCGCATTTCTCTAGCGAGATACGAGTATCGAGCTTTACCGCAAGTTCTCACCCCTTCGTATTTCATGCATTCTATGCACTTTATTAGTCACAGGCCGATGCTAGCGACTGTTCGTGTGCCAAGTTTTGTAATATTTAAACCCTGAGTACCTACTATTCTTGGTATATAACGAAACAGCTAACAGGCAGTAATACTTAATCTAAGATTGTTATCATTATCAATATCAACGGCCCAATACACGACCAAGCCTCCCCCCTTATAGTAAAGGGAATATGGAGCTTAGAACCACCACACTGATCCAATGCGGGTTTGACGGGATTAGGGTAATAATGTTAGATTACCACTGTCAGTAGCGCTATTCGGTAACGATGTATGAATCGCTGACCACAACTCGCTAGTGTGAGTTTCGAAGTCTCCTCTATCTTTCTCTGTCTAACACGATAATATACAATGAGAAAGATAGAGGTGAATCTGAGACTCGCACTTGCGAATTTTATAATTTTTTTTTACACAATAGCAATGCTGATGTTTATAATAGTGTCTGAGGCTGACCGCTAAATGTGCTCTCCGAGGCACGGGGTTAAACTCCTCCACCAACTTCCCAACTGTAGGTTGAAATTTTTTACTGAAAATATCTTAAAAAAGAAAAAGTTTTTCTATGACAGTGCCCAGGATTCGAACCTGGGATCTAGTGATCCGAAGCCACATAGAATTATACTGGAAGCATTTAAGATTATTATCATCATTATTATCAACCCATATTCGGTTTACTGCTGAGCTCAAGTCTCCTCGCAAGATAGATAGATAGATATATATATATATTCTTTATTGCACATAAAAATATAAAACAATATTCATCAAGTAACAAAATAAGTAGGTAGAAATATGTACAAGGTGCCAAAATTACCCATTTAGCTCGGGAGGCTTTAAAACTGTACATACCTTGGATCACGAAGTCCTGGAATCGAGTTGGCTTATAAAAATACATATTGAGCTTTTCATTCTTTCACGAACTTATCTTCCAAGAAGTAAAAACCTCAGGCTGGAGTTCAGAAGTTGGTGTTACACCCTAGCCTTAAAGAGTACGTTAAGTGTGGAGAAGAGAGGCCTAATCCAGTACTGTCATCCTGATAACCTGATATTGTTTTAAATTACTGCTTAAAAACAGTAAGCAAATATGGTGTTTATTCACTCCGTGAAACAAACGATCCAGAGGCTGTCGGTGTAATTTCAGGCACTTGACCTTTATGCCTCAGGTGGCGAACATAGGACAGCACATTAAATATATCGTGTTCCTTGCAAGCCTTGTGAAATTTTGGTCTATTGTAGATGATGGTTTGCAGTTAATCGAGCCATCTATTTATTCTGTCAACGTAACTCATGTAAAAAATATTTTTTTGTCAATGGCAGACGTAAACAAGACGAAGTAGCGGTACTCGAGCAGACTATTCGTACCAGAAACGAAATGCACCGAGCAGCCGGGGTGGAGCTAGCCGCCACGTGCCACATCTGTCTCAAGACCAAGTTTGCGGACGGCGTGGGTCATTCGTGTCACTACTGCAGGGTGAGGTGCTGCGCCCGTTGTGGCGGAAAGGTCACCTTGCGCTCCAACAAGGTAAGGAACTCCTCAGGGACACCTAGAGCTTCCTACAAGGCTTACCTTTGCTACCTCACACATCTCTCGCGAGGGCTTCTGATATAATTCCTAGAGAGCACATCTGTATCTCTGTACCACTGCACTAATAACTGATATTTCCATCTTCAACTACTTACTGAAATACTTCGAAATCTATGCATGTTTTTGTAGAGATTCATCATTACTTTTCTAAACAACGAGTTAAACAAACGATAGGAACAATGCTGAATCCCGCATCCTCTCACTCACCTACACTACCAATAACATTTACGCACTTATACCTACTTATAAAGCTAAAGAAATCTTTTTTTTTTGCAACTCCGATGAACGCTAGGAATCCCTATCGAATATAGCTGCAAGGATATTTAAGGTAATAATAACTTACAGGTTATATGGGTTTGCATACTCTGTCGCAAAAAACAAGAACTGTTATCAAAAACCGGCCAATGGATACACAAAAGCGCCGGTCAAGATTCAATGCTGTGGCAGATGGAGTCCGATTTGAGAGGTTTACCTCCTCAGGGAGAAACTTCTATAGATAAACGGCCGAAGTTAGAGAGGGCACATAGCGCCGCAGAGAAGGAGAACCTACCCTTGCAGAGGTCGGGGAGTGCGCTGCGGCGGCAGTACAGTCAACAGGAGGCGCGGTGTTACGGGGAGTTGGAGGGGCTGGCCCGGACTCATCCGCACCTCGTGCATCCGAGGCAAAAGGCGGCGTACGGGGTCGAGGATGCGGGCCTGGGGCCGGCCGGGCACGCGCAACTGCTACCGCCCCTGGGGCCCGGCCTCCCGCTGCCGCCGCGCTCGTCCTCGTCCGACGACGAGGCGCCGGAGTGCGTGTCCGACGAGAACGACGAGTACCGCGACCGTGGTAAGTGAGCACGCTCTCCCGCGCTCCCGACTCACCGATCCCTTCCTCCCGAGCAACTTTTGTTTGTCACCTCACACGACAGCCACACTACACGACACGCAATCAAATGTTTTACATACAAGTAGGCAAACCTGGCCACACTGAGAATGTATCTGCGCTCATAAAAACTCTGATTAAAAGTTTACTCTATATTAACCCTCAACATCTAGCAACGATAAAGTTAAGGTGTTCCGTGCGAGGTATAAACATTTTCATTTTTTATTCTTATAGTGATTAGTTAGTACGGGGTAATTTAAATCGTTAAGAGGAATATTTATAAAAGTCACAAACGTTAAATCTAGAGCACCTAAACTTTTCCATAGGTACATATACATATTTTATGTTTATATCATTTCTGTTCATGTAGTACATGTGAGCGAACAATTATTGTGTAAGTATCCTGAATATTCATTACTCCAGACTTTTAAGACAATGTTTTCTTGTTGTTTTCTATATACAGATGCCTGTACCTTTTTTCAGATAACATCGACCTTAATTTTTGTAATGAATGGAACGTGTAATTTAACGACCTTGATGAGTATTGATATCAAGGGCTTGATTGAGTAACTGAACCGCGTCTCGCGTCTCGCGCGCCTCTGCTACGCGCCCGGCACCGTCACCGCTTGATCTCGAGCTGCCTTGTAGCGTTATTCTGTAACGATGTGTTTATAACTCGACAGTGTCAGCTTCGAGTTCGTACCTGTCGCTCCCTTATATAGCATTGTGTTAGATAGAGAGTCAAAACACGAGTTTAAAGCTCACACTATCCAGTTATAAAAACATCGATACAGAATAGGGCTCCTGTTCGCAGGTATCACTAGAGATAGGAGCCGCGCGCGCGGGCCTACGAGAACCCAGCGACAGGCGATGTTAGATGAGAAAATGAGAAAGTTCTTATCGGTGAGAGCGCGTATTTCGGAACCGTGCGTTGTAACTAATCCTATTTTGTTGGTGTTTATATTGTTAATTGTCACATTGTACGTTTTGTGAAATGTTCTGAACGACAATCCTTGATCGCTGTTAATCGATTTTCTATCCTTCTTCGTATGTTTGGGTCATTGTCATCTTATCGATCATTAATCTATCAGGCAGATGTACATAGATACATAGATGTACACGGTTATGGTTTGGGTGGACAGCGGACGGCAGAAGCACCGTCCCGCGAGTTACAATGCGAAGACGGCGGGACGGCAAAAACGACTTGACGTGATGTCTTTAGCATATGGAAACACGATGTCTGATTTCTTAGACCAAGGACCTTATGATCTGAAGTTACATAGGCTAACCAATGGAACATGCAGTGAGGAATATTTTTCTAACTTTAAACATTATAAGTACGAGTATTTATTACAAATTTAACTATAACCACTTAACAGGCTAAAGCGATTCACTGTGAAAGAATTATGTGGTGTACAGTAATACCAAATATCACAAAACACGCGTAAGCTATAGCTTGGCAAGTTCGTTGATGACACTCCTATGATGTGCGGGCGACGGGGAAGGACTGCGCGGGTATGAAGTCGTGCGCGCTGGGAATCGCTACCTTCTCCCGGCCCCCGCGGATAATCGGGAGTGTTACGAACGAATTTGCCAAGCTATAGCGTTATATTCGTGTTCTATATTATCTAATACATTACAATTGCTAGTTGCTTAGCTGCCGTCCCGTCCCGTCCACTGTTTGATCAAACCATAAAGTTTTAACCGACTTTAAACAAATAGAGATTCTCAAACTATTAATGTCCCTACTATTAACGTGAATATATAAAATTCAACCCATTTTGCGAAATATTTATGTACTTCTGCCAGCTTATTGCTTGAACCACTTGATATTTTATTTAAACATATTTCATATATTTCGAATAACGAATGCTTGTTTTTTGAACTATTCAATATTTTTATTACTTGATAATTAAACGCTAATTTTGTTTGTATGAGGATCTTTAACATAATTAATTTTTTTACATAATTTGTGCATAATAAATTATGTACTAATCTTTTAGTTTCATTGAAACAACATTATGTATGAGTGAAAAACTATATTCTTTTGAGTAAAAGGAAATGCATATTTATAATGTTTTTTTTAAATTATATTCTTATTAAAGCACTGTATCTATATATAATTATGGTTCAAGCAATGCATGTGTGGGAAAAGAAGTGTATAGGTACTTGTTGCTACTTCAATAGATTTTTATATACGCGTGTTGTTATTATTTTCTGCCTCTTTTTATTTAATTTAAAAAGTGGATCATTAATTCTCACTCACATTCATTCCGCTTGCGCGTGATCACCGCTTTTACTGCGAGTTATATGTTTGTAGCCTGGGTTATTATTGATAGACTCTAAAGAGATTTCGTGATAATTATGTATACTTCAAATAGAATGAATTAATGAGAAGTAAATAAATGTTTATACGAACGAATGAACGAACGAATCGGTCCCGGGCGCGTTCGGGCGCGCGCGGCGGTCGCAGGCAGGCGTAGTCGGTCGACTCGTCACTCACTCGTTGTCATCTCTAGGACAACTCGAAGCGTGTTCGTCCCTGCGGCACGCGCACCTGCGCGGCGCCAGCGTCGCCGCCAACAATTATTACAATTTGACTAATCATTCCCCGGCCGAGTACTTGCCGGAGGCCGCCCGGGGCGCGCCGGCCGGCGGCCGTAGCTTCGACTCGGTGACGGACTGCCGCTGGCGCGCGCGCGACGACGGCGAGGGCTCGTACCTGCGGCCCTACGCGCCGGACGGGGGCCCGCGTCCCGACCGGGCCGTGTATAAGAGTGCCTATCTGTGGGAAGACTCCTCCGATAACAGACGGTTCACCGAGAGGAGAAAAAAAACTGTACGCTTCGATGGACACGAAGGTGCTGCGACGTTTCCTCGGGGCGGCCGCGACGCCTCGGGCGCGCCGCACGACTGGGCGTCGTTGCGCTGGGAGGCCGAGCGGCAGACCAGCCAGGACTCCGCCACCAAAGACTCGGGCATCGATACCTCTAGCACTTTTACTTCCAGCGAAGACTCGAACAGGGGTGATTGCCCTAAGGTACTTAATGATCATTGCACATTTTCATACTAACGGTTACCACTTAGCTTGCTTGTTAAAACGAAAAACCTAATGAGTACCTACACGATATTATTTATTCTTTTCAAACTCGACTTTTATATTTAAAATCACTGGATATGAGTTGCAATATTATATCATTCTAAAAAATTAGCAAGTAGACAGCGAAATATGAATATTTGTAATAATTTGACGTTTGTTTAATGTTTGACCTAATTGAAATAGGTAGGTACTAGTTTACGGTTTAAGGGCTAACGATTAGGCATATTTGTGTTTGGCTGCAGCATGATTGCATTGGCAAGCATGAGTCGTCCTAGTACCACTGAGTGTGCACTTTCGTCATCGCGACACACTTCTAGCCAAACTTGCTGATGTTTGTGACATTTGAGCCATTTGATCGATCATATTTAAGCTTATATCATTGGTAACAGTTTCCACTGAACTGGCAAGTGTCGCCTGATGGGACACGTATGATTGGGCACATGGTTCTCCGCAAGAGCGTGGTGGAAGGCAGTTCCCACTCTTCGGCAGCGATCCTCGGGCTGAAGGTGGTGGGAGGGAAGATACTGCCGGACGGAACGCGCGGAGCCATCGTCGAGAAAGTCAAGAAAGGTTCCATCGCGGACTTAGAAGGGCAGCTAAAAATAGGTTGGTATTTATAAATTTACATCCAACAACGATCAATATGTTTTGCCTTTTAAAAGGATGGGACTATTCAGTGGGTCATTGGAATATTTTAACTAACTTTAATGATAAGTGGTTGAAAAAATATGCACACACAGATTTCATGAAATCTATCTGTTCCAAATTCTGTCTAGATTCGAACTAGGCTTAACCCTCTAAAATCTTGTGGCAGGAGATGAAGTCCTGCAATGGAACGGCGTCCCGCTACAAGGTCGCGGCGCAGACGAGGTGGCTGCAGTGGTCGCGAACAGCAAGCACGACTCGCACGTCGAGCTCGTGGTGTCGCGGCCGCTGGCGCCATCCCGCCCACCCGTGCAATGTTGGAGAGCTCACAAAGGTATAAACAGTTACATCAACACCAACAGCAAGCACGACTCGCACGTCGAGCTCGTGGTGTCGCGGCCGCTGGCGCCATCCCGCCCACCCGTGCAATGTTGGAGAGCTCCCAAAGGTATAAACAGCTACATCAACACCAACAGCAAGCACGACTCGCACGTCGAGCTTTTGGTGTCGCGGCCGCTGGCATCATTCCGCCCGCCTGCGCAATCTTGGAGAGCTCACTAAGGTATAAACAGCTATATCAACACCAACAGCAAGCACGACTCGCATGTCGAGCTCGTGGTGTCGCAGCCGCTGGCATCATTCCGCCCGCCTGCGCAATCTTGGAGAGCTCACTAAGGTATAGACAGCTATATCAACACCAACAAAAAGCACGACTCGCACGTTGAGCTCATGGTGTCGCGGCCGCTGGCGCCGTTGCGCCCGCCCGTGCAATGTTGGAGAGCTTACAAAGGTATAAACAGCTACATCAACACCAACAGTTGTGTTACCACCATATATTATAACACCAATAGTTAGTGATTAATCTAGCCTAATTGAAATAAATTGATTTTGAATTTGGAATTTAGTTCCAAAAAATCAACAAGTTGAGAATGTGATCGAAATCAAAAACGACAATGCTACTGTAGCATTGTCGTAGAATGCTACGAAATATTACAGTGAGCTACGAAAAGATGTAACGTGCTACGTAGCATCTTTCATCGATTAACCTGTGTAGCACAATCGTAGCTATTTTGCTACGATTGTGCTACACAGTTAAAAATTCAAGGATCTAATAAAAGTATCTTGACATTTGTGACATCTTAGTCCACGTTCGCTTAGAATCTATTTCGGAAATCGTTTCTGGAATCTGTCAGAAATCAGTTAAAAATATAAAATAGTGAGTGTGCTAGACCACACGATTGAATTAAAACTTCTTTAGCCCTCCCTCTCAACTTTATTTCGCCTCTGCCAGATTACACTTTTCGTAGTCATCATCAATCAATCATCAATCAATCACAGATTATTCCCCAAGTATTTATAATATGGTTTGGGGCAAGCACATCTAATTTCTTTACAGCGATAATCGCGATATTTAACGGTGAAGGAGTTATTCCTTCACCGTGAGACACGCGATATTTAATTATACGCCATCCTATTCGAAGGCAGAGGTCTCATCCACTGGGCTGTCACTGATCAAGCGTTAGCTTTTAGCTTTGTCTGTTTTGTGCACGGCTCTCATACATGCCCATTCATTACTATCGAAATTGATGAAGGGTGTATATTTCAGAAGTGTACTCCGATATGATGATGGGTGGGTGCGAGAAGCCGAGCGTGCTGGTGACGTCACCCGGCTCGCCAGACGTGCACGCGCGGCGCCGCTCTGCGCGCCAGAACTACCACAACGTCAGCGTGTCGGGCCGCATACAGGTTAAGTCTTGATTACCTTCATCTCACTACCGCGGCCAAGAGCAGAATAGTAGACAGTCACTTCTTGTCCATCATTATTCATATATCATGGCTTTTCCGCCATGTTGTATTTAGAATGACGTCGTTAGCTAAAAATGCATTGTCATCCATACTAAACGTGTGTACAAAAGTTTTGCTCAATAAAAAGACCTAAACCCTTAAATACGGTCTGCGTAAGGGCTCAGAGCTCTTTCATCTTTTAGCCTTGAAAGAAAAACGCAAGCATTTTCAAAAAACTAGTCTTAGTATATTCTTCAGATCTCGAAGTTCTGAAAACTAAGACTCATAAATAGAATTAGGCTCGAGGCTAAAATAGTTATTTGGTCTTTTAGCTTCCAAGTAGTCTAAAAACAAAGAGTTTTAAAAAAGAGCTAATATACTCGAGTCATTTGGATCACAAGGATATATAAACATGATACTTCTCACAAAGACTCTTTGGTAAGGGGGCAGGGAAGGGCAGCTGGGTCCCCTATAAATTAAAATTATTTTGAAGTTTATCATTGTCGAAAGTCAAAAGCGATACAGCAGCAGCAGTAGGGCAGTATGTAAAGATATAATTTATTTTGATCATAATAAAGCAGTATTGAGTATTTATTCCGTAGCAGTTGGAAGCCCCCGTGCCCGACGGGAATACCTTCATACAACACTACTGTTATTATGTCACTATTCGAAAAAATAGTATAAATTTTCAGCCCCTTTGAATGGCCCAATACAGGTTCAGGGCGTCTTTCTTACAAGAGAGGGGATTCGGAGCTTAGAGCAAGTTACTCCAATGCGGTTTGGCATGCTTACAGTGTTTGATAATGTACGATCATTATCAGATGTTAATTATATGCAACTGAGTTAGCTGGCTTATCGCGCTCTCCAAGGTACAAGATTGTAAGACTACTTATGCCATTCTCTAACTATCAGTATAATAAACTTGGTATATTTTCCCAACAGTTAAAAGTTTTCTTCGACATCCCGGCTCTCCAACTGCTAGTGACCGTGGTATCGGCTACAGGCCTCTGTCCGCGGTCCGATGGCTCGCCTCGATGTCCATACTCCAAGATCTTCCTTCTTCCCGACAAGAGCGAGAAAAGCAAACGCCGCACCAAAACCCTTGCGAACACACTGGAACCGAGGTGGAACCAAACGTTTGTGTACTGCGGCATACGGATTTCAGATCTCAAAAAACGAACTCTAGAGGTAGGTTAACAATTTGTTACCTATTTGTTCCTAATAGACTTGCAATTAATTGTATTTATTTAATCTACATGATTTCTGAAATTACAACAGTCGATTTTTTGCACAAAAAATAACTTGTTAAATAACAAGGAAAGACTAGGAAGGAAAATAGTTACCATCAGGTATATGTTGCGTTTTGGAGTGGAGACCACGTACCAGCAAGCGTAATAATAAGTAGGACGTCCTCCAGTAAATGGTTTGAAGACATTAAGAAGGTAGTGGGAAGTGGCTGGATGATGAAGGTGGATCGTTTGTGGTGGCGCGCTCTCGGTAAGGTCTATGTCCAGCAGTGGACGGATACAGGCTGTTGATGACGATGATGATATGTCGTATCTCCAATAATACATATTCAATTATCAACGACGACTTCATCCACCCTTAGAACTCTTTAATCTGGGAAAATCCGTTCATAGGGAAAATCTATTAACCATAAATTCGTACCTTCCCGAATTTCAACTTTGTACGTCATGCTGTTCGCATTCGAGATTTAGTAAACCTTTCAGTTTTATATATACTACTATACATATTTGGATGCTAAATAACATTACTTAAATTCTCTATTCACACCATTTAACATTATTTATTTATTGAACCATACTTAATCACCACAGGTCACTGTGTGGGACTTGAATCGCTACGGCCCCAATGATTTTCTGGGCGAGGTGTTACTCGACCTTGACTCCGTTATAATGAATCAAGAAGCTAATTGGTACTTGCTGAAACCACACGAGGAAATTCCTGGATATAGCGTAAGTTTTTCATTTTATTGAATTACTTTATTAATTAATTTAGATTCAGAAAGGAAAACTGAGTTAGCACAAAGGGATTTACTTGCTTGCTTGATTATGGCTTCGACCTGAACATTTTTTCTACTCGTCTATAAGACTAAACAAAGACATATTATAATATATGAATATTTGCCAGCATATGCTCCTATGGTATGGTATTGTAAAATTATACCTAAAAAAATATAGTTTGTATTTTACAAATACGCAGAAAGGCATTTACGAGTAAACCTGTTATCACGGTAATTTACTAATATTTGTGTTATTTCACTTAAACATTTTAGATAATCTAACGTTGTATGTAACTCATTACGTAAATACTAGCTGACGCCATGCGATTTCACCCGCGTGGTTCCCGTTCCCGTAAGAATACGGGGATAATATATAGCTTATAGCCTTCCTCGAGAAGTGGGCTATCTAACACTGAAAGAATTTTTCAAATCGGACCAGTAGTTCCTGAGATTAGCGCGTTCAATCAAACAAACAAACTCTTCAGCTTTATAATATTAGTATAGATTGGTACGGTGACAGTCGCCTGTATCACGTTCATACTATTATCGCGAATCGGGGCAAACTTTCAAGAGTGAAGCGAACTGTCACCTGCACCATCCTACATGAAACGAACTGTAATACACTCATGTGTTAATGGTCACCCATATGTTCCCAGCGCTACCGGGACGACGATGTGGATGGGGAGCATCTGTCTCCGCCGTCCACATCCACGTCTCGTCTCTCTGACTCCGACACCCCGAGCGAGTGCGACCTGCGCCGCCACCACTCACTCTCCAGCTTGGCCTCTAGTTCCAGTCCGCCGCCACCGCACGAAGTAAGTCGCTTGATTAAAGAATGATAGGCAGATAGAGCGCACGGAACACGACAGTGTCGTAGCCGTTCCAAATACAAAATTAAAAAACGAATATATTATCGAGTCAGTATGAGACGATGCGTGGCATCAGTAATTTTCAATATAATTCAAGAAAAACGGCGTCTTATGTTTGAAATATTATAAAACTTAAGAAATAAGATGTAGTATTTGTTTATTGGTAATTATTGATTAATAAATTAATTTACGTAATTGTTGTTAGAGTTAAATTTTGAAATACTTTAAAAAATAAGTTATGATAAAAGACAAAACGGATGTCAAGGAGACGCATGACGTTTGTTTTTTATGGGTTTCACCGCCTTCACCACGTTGCTTGTAAATACTTATTCTGGATTATTCTTTATTCTGTGGTCGCTTGATTGTAGAAGTCTTATGCTTTGACGACCTCTGCAGACTAAACTTTTATGTCAAAAACCGATTATGATTCTATCTGACGTCCAAGTATAGTTCTAGCCATGAGTGTAAAGACGACGCAAAATGCTTTGTGTCTTCAGGGAATAATAAATAGTGATACATGGCCAAATAACTCGTGAGCTAACTGCCTTGCTTTCCAACATCCTAGATCCTAGTTTCGAAAGCCAAGTCTAAAGAATAATTTATAGTTTTATATTTTATTGATTGCTTCAGCAGGTCTTTTCTGCTGGCATACATTGTTTTTATTTTATAGATCGAAGAGACGCGTTGCAGTAGACGGGACATGTCGCCGGCTGGACGAGTGAGGACGGCGGGCATGTCGCGGGAGCGGGTACGTTAGCTTTTAGCGATGTCTAATCTGTGGGTAAGATCAACCACCAACTACATTGGATGCTCACGCGGTCATTTACTACTCACGCGGGAACCATGGATTTGTCCAAGATAAAAAGTAGCTTATGTATTAATCCAGGTTCTAAACTACCTTTATACAAAATTTTTGCCAGATCCATTCTGTAATTTAAGCATAAAATAGTGACAAACTTTCACGTTTATAATATTAGTGGGACTATTAAGTAGTAATGCGCGCCACAAAGTACCTCGTGACTCGTCATCAACCCATATTCGGCTCACTGCTGAGCTCGAGTCTCCTCTCAGAATGAGAGGAGTTAGGCCAATAGTCCACCACGCTGGCCCAATGCGGATTGGCAGACTTCACACACGCAGAGAATGAAGATAATTCTCTGGTATGCAGGTTTCCTCACGATGTTTTCCTTCACCGATTGAGACACGTGATATTTAATTTCTTAAAATGCACACAACTGAAAAGTTGGAGGTGCATGCCCCGGACAGGATTCGAACCCACACCCCCCGGAATCGGAGGCAGAGGTCATATCCACTGGGCTATCACTGCTCTTCGTCGTGACTAGAGATACATATTGACGATCAATAACTACCGAATTTGCAACACCGAGCTTTGTACTATGTATTATGACGTATTAATTAATTATTATTTTTGTCGGCCTCCGTGGCGCAATGGTATGCGCGTTGTATTTTTTTCGTTTTTTTTTTATTTTATTGTACAAAAAACAAAAAGTGTTACATAATTGGGTACATAAATCCTCATAAACTTGACGTAAAAGACGGAGGTCTTGGGTTCGATCCCCGGCTGGGATATATTGATTGGTCCAGGTCTAGCTGGTGGGGGGCTTCGGCCGTGGCTAGTTCCCACCCTACTGGCAGAGACGTACCGCCAAGCGATTTAGCGTTTCAGTACGATGTCGTGTAGAAACCGAAAGGGGTGTGTGTGGATCTTCATCCTACTCCTAACAAGTTAGCCCGCTTCCATCTCCACTACAATCTCACGTGATGGTACATGAACTTACAAAGAATAAAATCAAAAATGTATTGTGCGCTATTTATACTACGTAGGAGATAAAGAAGCTCAATCTATACTAATTCGTTTTGTATACATATACAGATACTTTACCCGAAAACGCCGTACATTTTTCCAGCGCAGGAGTCGAAATATAAGGGTCGCAAGCCTTACTCTTTACTCGCGTACTCACCTGTACCGCTCAGAAATGACGGCATAGTGACGCATAATGACGCTCAGAGTTATTTTCTGATATACCTAGTAACAGCCTTCTAAGCGTTATTAACGTTGGGTCATTTGTAATTTTTGTTCAGGGGCTTGTAGTCTATAATATTATAAAGTGTTTCATAACCTGATACTTGTGCTGGTTGGAGTGTTTAGTTGCAGATAGCTACTTCAGAACAGACTAGTTGTTTGGCGCGGTCTATATAGATTATTGTCTGTAACAGAGCGGATACGTCGCTCGGTCGCAGTCGGCGGCGGGCGGGCGCAGTGCGTCGCCGAGGCGCTCGCTGTCGCCGCCTGGCTCCGCGCCGCGCTACGCAGGTTACCCACACGACACACATCATTATCAGCCTATTGTAACCCACTAGACCAGGCCTCCCTCCTTATAGGAGAGGGGATATAGATTTAAACCCAACACGCTGCTCCGTCCACGGTATGGTGGGCTTAGGGTAATGTAAAAGTCGGTAACGACCTCTATCAGATTTTAATGATATTAACCGGGACCGACGGCTTAAAGTGCTCTTCCAGTATAACACCACCAATTACCCAACTCTTCAAACTTAGAAAATAACCCATAGCACGACCCAGGGCATCTAGCCAAGTGGCACGTCGATTTTCTTTCTACAAACGCTAACGCTTTGAAAACTACAAAAATTTATTGGAATGACAGACCCGATCGACAACTTGATTAATCTGTCTGAAGAATTGACATGTCGATAGCAAATGTCATTCCTATACATTTTTGAATTTTCGAAGCGTTTGCGATCGTAGAAAGAGAATCGACTTGCCACTTGCCTACAGGCCCAGGATTCTAATTTCTAACCCAGGACCTCGTGATTCATAACCTAATAGGCTAACCACTACAACGAGGTAGTGACTCTACTATTACTATGACTAACTATACAGTATACACTCATGTTTATGGACTACATGCAAATGCTTCGACGTCTTTGCTAATAAACAGAAACTAATTCTTCCGTTACAAAACTTTTGATTGACCCGGTGTGATAATTACCGTCAATTTCACTGGATGAATTTGTCTTGTTCCGAAAGATGTGGATTTCAGCCACAATCGCAAGATACATCCAAAATGATGGTAAGTAATTATCGCATTGGTACATCAAAAACATTTAAATATACAAACAACAAACAGAATACAATATTTGTAAAAAAATTATGATGTTCTTGGTTCTTGGCCTATCAGACGATTGTGTTGCATGTGATTTACTTTATTTACTCGTATGATCTTAATATATGTATATCTGTAATCGGATTGTATCTGTTTATCTATTTCATACAGCTTTAAAAGCTACTTGTATTAATGAGCAGAACGCCTACGAGCTTTACATAGTCAATTTATTACAGAAAGTCTGTTTGGCTTTGGAAGTACTGGCTAGATAACTGGGCCTATAGCCAAGTTACACATCAATTCTTCTTCTACAAACGCTAACATTTCGAAATCTAATAAATGTATGATCAACTTATCAATCGGAAATGTCATTTTTGTCGTTCTCGAAGCTTTATCGTTTGTAGAAAGAGAATTGTTGTGCAACTCGGCTACAGACCATGATCAAACGCGTTTGTGTGTTTAACTGAAAGTAATTCTGCGGACACACACAGTCTTACACACTAACGCACTTGTCAAATGCTTGTCTGTACAATTAACCAAACTACATCCAAAAACAGACTTCCCAGAATAAATTGCCTATACCTTGTTGCAATTTATACTTATGACATGTTAGTGCCATCATCTATCTACATATTTGTCAAGATATAAATAAACAGATATTTCTGGTAAACGATTGATATCTAAATGTTTTGTAATCGTGTGTTTACATTCTCGCGAGATGTATGCGGCCTAGTTCCTCAGTGTCGTATTGAGTACTCGTATGTTTGGGTGTCTTCGCCTGTTGAGGGGTCCGACCCCGCACGGAACACATCGCCGCGACTTGCACGTTTCGCGTTCATCACCACTTTACTGCCACTTACTGTTCTACCTTCCTGTCATTTTTGTTTCACGCATTTTCCGCCCTTGTCCTCTACCTGAGCACGCTGACTCGATTACGTTGGCCCCATCAATCCATCGCGGATTATGGGTGCAACGTATTTTCAATGATCTCACTAAGTTAACTGCATGCCACTCTACTTTAATACTCTTTTAATGGTTGTCTTCGTAAACTAATTTTTAAACTCTGATATTTCTGCAATGTTTATTTCTGAACTGTTAATGCATAAAGTGATTGTTCATGTGCAAATGAACTGAATAAAAAAACTTTCATCTTTATTGAATCTTAATGTTTACCTTCCAATGTGTTGTTTTCAAAAAAGCTGAATTTTAGTGGCAGTTGCATAAACTGACAAATTAAAATTTTAAATTTTATAAATCACGCGCTGTAGCTAAGTTACACATCAGTTCCATTTCTACAAACGCTAACGTTTCAAAAACTAAAAAATGTATGGGGATGACATTCGCCACAGATATATCACGTGATTTATCAATCGGATAGTCACATTAATCTTTTTTTTTATTCATTACAAGTTAGCCCTTGACTACAATCTCACCTGATGGTAAGTGATAGTCTAAAATGGAAGCGGGCTAACTTGTTAGGAGCAGGATGAAAATCCACACCCGTTTCGGTTTCTACACAGCATCGTACCGGAACGCCAAATCGCTTGGCGGTACGTCTTTGCCAGTAGGGTGGTAACTAGCCACCAGCCAGACCTGGACAAATCAAGAAAATCTCAATTTGCCCAGCCGGGGATCGAACCCAGGACCTCCGTCTTGTAAATCCACTGCGCACTGCGCCACGGAGGCCGTCAAAACTGATCTTTCAGTATTCAAAACGTAAGCGTTTGTAGAAAGAGAAACGCTGCGTAACTTGGCTAGACCCTTGATATTTTGTTTGTAGAAAGACTAAAACAGTAGTGCCACCAAAATTTAACTTCACATTATTATTAGATGTTGTGACATCGTTGCAGTCACAGATATAAGAGGTAACTAGATTTATAAAGTGCCAATTCTTTGTATTGAACCCAGCGTACCCAGGGGCGTGGCCTAAATGGCTGTCTAATATTTAGTGAAAAATGAAATATATCACCTTTACTTTAGAGTTGAATATCATTCCTTTTGTCACAGAACAAAACAAGACTGCTAGAACATGCGCGGACACGCTTGCGATGTTCCGCACACCCGGGTGTACGCGGGCCACGCCCCCTCGCTACTTCTATTGCTAAAAGCGTTAGCTTCTAGCGTTGTCTGTTCTGTGGTTGCAGTAGTAAATGTTATATTCACTAAAGTGGCAGAAAGCAGAGTGCGTTTAACTTTGCAGTGTGCGAGGAGCGGGACGCGGCGCGGCTGCCGACGCACGCGTACGCGCCGCGCTTCCAGTCGCGCTCGGCTACCGCCACCCCCACCACCAGCCCCAAGAAGAGGCAGCTGCCCCAAATACCGCACCAGGTAATATCAACAGCCTCTCGGAATATCCCACTACAGTGCCAAGAGTAAATATGGTTATTTATGCCACTGTCATGTAATGAGGGCTGCAATGGCTATTTACGTGTAGTGGCTTACAGTACTTTTTCTACGACCATGATAACAAATCTTGGTAAATAATTTATAATTGGCATTGGGAATGGCCTCCTCGATTTTGTATCGGCGTGGCTTCTTAGATTTTGTCTCTTGGAAGTCTAAATTTTTGTAGCCAATGCCAGGGAACTATTAAAAAAAAACGTTGTAGCACGGTTTACCCCTGTGATAATTAACATAACCAAACGACCTGTACGAATTAATAGCTTTGTGGTATGGTTTGAGGTTTTTATATTGAATAGATTACGAAATGGGACTAGAAAAATATTATTGGAGCCACCAATATTATTGGAGTTGTTTTTCCAGCAACACCGCGATCGCGTTTAACGGCTGCGCGGAACCCTACTTTCAACATTAGATAAAATATATAACCAAGATGTCAATTTTCACAAGTTATATTATTGAGAAAGTGCTATCACGCGGTAAACGCGTATTTATATAACGCAGAAAATAAAATATTTAATCGGTCTACCTACCACCTTCACTGGCAATAAGGCTGCGCCCAAACTAGACCTATTTATTCCATGTATCCCAAGTGGCACGTCGATTCTCTTTCTACGATCGCAAACGCTTCGAAAACTAGAAAAATGTATGAGAATGACAGATCTTGTTCACGTGACCTGTCGATAGCAAATGTCATTTTCATACATTTTTCTAGTTTTCGAAGCGTTTGCGATCGTGAAAAGAGAATCGACGAGCCACTTGGCTACAAGGGGCTAGGGGCATGAATGCTTCATTAAATAAATATTAAACTTTATGCGACAGAGTGGGCAAAGAGCGATGCGCGCGCAGGTGTCGGCGGATCTTGAAGAACGTAAGTGGATCGCCCCGCACCACATTGGCGCCACACTCACCTACCGCAGCACGCCACAAGGTCAATACACCCATACCCTCACTTGCCAATATACTTCATATTATAAGAATCCGAGAAAGAGTTCAGTGGGCCTACTCGTAATATGAAGCAAAAGACAAGATTGTCTACATATCGTCCCACCACAACTATACAAAGCGATATTTTTGCTATTTTTTAATTGTGCGACAATGTTATGTACCTAGACAAAGCTCAGACCAATTACATATGGACTTGTATCGCACGCAAATTCACCAACAAAATTGTGTCTTTTTGAGGGGGGCGAGGTAAACTCACTCATCGAAAATATTTTTTTTTTTTAGTCTCTCATTATTCCTGCAATCTGTCGTGAGACATTCAGCGGGATTTTAAGTATTTGAATTATGGCGTGTATGGTGCGAAATCCAGTGATTTGCCCAAATATAATAATGTAGTGTCTATTTCATGACATCTTGTGGTGCTCGGTAAATATTTAACACCAATAAATTATATTTTGTGTCCACTACACACTACTATAATGTGTGTTCCAATACACATACGTGTACTTTTTACACAGATTAACAAACTTCGACTCGTTACACAGATTATTCGATTACTTGATTGATGTTTTGCTGTTCTGGCTGAAGAATCGATTCTTTTTGGATATTGTTTTTATTACAAAATTAATATAAGTTAGAAATATGTATAAATGAAACGTAACGAGTTTTTAGTAAACTAAAACTTTCTATGTCATTTAACTACACAAACTGGCATTTTTAGGGAGCTATTTACTTGAAGAAAATGATTACAACAATGAAACATCGATTCTATAGAAATAAACAGCTATCATACATCCTTGATTCTTGATCTTTGACAGAGGCGTAAGGTGTATCGAGGCAGGTCCCTACATAGTTCGTCTGAGAGACAAAACTATCTTGTTATTTTGTTATTTTTGGCGCGCATCTTAATAGGCCCATAGGCGTTCTGAGTTCTGCAGTCTGCGTTCCAGGTTCCTTGTGGGTAGTATTTATAAATTTATGCACTACGCAGATCAGGCATTGGGGTCTGACCGCTTACTATCATTGTTATCGGTTACATAAAAAAAAATAAAGAGCAAAGCGCAGAACGCATAACACAGAACGCTTTCTGAACACTTTCTGTTTGTACGGGTTCTTTATCAAAAATAACGTAAACCAAAGGTCGCTATGTATATTATCCCAACTAAAGTAAATCCGTGAACGAAAGATCAGTGGGTGTAACGACTGAAACTCATAGATAATAATAGTAGGCTATACATATAGAATGGCTGAACTTTTTTATTTCAAAATTACTTTTTTTTATTGAATTTTACGAAGTCAATTTTGATATTCAAGAACACAGACCAAAGTGTACGATCAATTGAAGGCTGTATAAACTGGATCAGGAAACACTGCTTTTGCTGACAAATTAGCCGACTAGCGGACTAGATTTGCACTATGCATAATTTGTATAGATGTTCATTATGTTATAGATTTTACTTTGATCTATTATTACGGGAAACATTCTAAGTACCTACCATATAATGAAAATTTAATTTTGCAGTTCTGATTGTTTTGTATGCACATCTCTAGACATGGGCGTAACTATGGAGCAAAACAGATTACTTTATGTAGAATTAGACACGACCTTCACCCATCCGTTTACTGACTGATTTATTCAGGCAAACCATTGGCAATATATTAATTTGGATATTTAATTTGACATCCAGTAAACAGTGGGTGAAGGTCCTCTATTGGGGTCTTCTACTAGATGATTTTCGATTTAAGGTCAACCGCTTACACGCAATATTGTCAGTACCTAAATTAAGATAAAGATGCCTCTTATCGCCGGTTCTAAAGAAGTAAAACTGTAATATTACCCTGCTTTATTGATAATCAGCCGCCGCCCCGCGATTTCACCCGCGTAATCTTTATGACACTTACAAATAATGTCACTTTGTACCTAGGGCTAACAGCAGGGTAAAAGAATTTTCTAAATCGGTTCAGTAGATCCAGATATTATTCCACTACAATACCACAAACTTTTCCACTTTAGAATATTAGTATAGACTACCGCACGCCCGCTACTTCGTCTCTTAGAAACTTTTCACAAATATGGGGAAACCGTGGATTTTTATCTATGATATAAAGTTGATGTGTTAATCCAGGTATCCATATCCAGGTATAATATCAGGTACCTATCACCATTCCAAATTTCAGCCAAATCCATTGAGTAGTTATGCATCAAATGGGTGTCAAATATCCATACAAACTTTCGCGTTCATATAGTTAATTAGTAAGATATTATCAAGTGTGTGCGGTTTTGCGCTTACACTAATTAATGTAATTTAAATTCCTAGTTACGCTCCTGTCGTAATTTGCTACAGTGCTCTTGTTTTGGTTACATTTTTTGTTACTAAATCTGTTAGTTGGCAAAATTGAAGCCATCCTATGGGATGTGGACTGTTCACACAAAGTATATAATTGCATAGGGTGGGAGAGACACTATGCGGGGTTGTCGGACTCAGAATTGGCAGCGCGCGGCGGAGGCTGGGCGCCGCGACGCCGCCTCTCGCCGGACGCGGCGGCCGCGGACTCGGACCTCGAGTCCGTCGCCTCCGTCACCTCTAGTGCGTTCAGTACGCAGTCCGAAAGGCCACGTCCCACGAGGATGCTAAGGTGATATAAATATACCATTCGTACCGAATACCCACAGTTGTCTTCATTATTTTTGTGTTATTTTGAATTTTCTTATCTATGACTCATTTCAAAGTATTACTAAGTTTTAGTTACTTTCTTTTTTAATTGAAGAGACGAATAAATATTCTATTTTATGGTCACTTTAGTTGCAGTAGTAAAATGTACTGACTGGCACGTTTTTGTGTGTAAAACTGAAGGAACGTTAGCATTGTAAAAACCCATTAATTTATCAACATTTAACTATCCTCTGTCTTTTGAGAGTTTGTTGGTAAATAGGTTTTGAAGACATAGACCTTTTGTCAACCTAATCATTTTAAATTAAGTTTCTTTTTTGCTGTTGCTCCTTCATTTAACATACAGTAACAGGCTTGTCCTATCACATTGCTACTACAGTTAAATCCATTACCATAAAATAGTATATCTACATCTAAGGTTGCCATGACCGAAACTAAACTACCAAGTTCTTATTATTTTCAACTGATATATTTATTATGATAATATTTTAAACAAAAATACGATACATTTAAAAATGTTTCTCCTACGTTATTATTATCTTTATGTTAGCTTCGCCTTAGTTGTTCTACAATGTGATAAACTGCATGTACGAGTAAGTTATGTTTATTATTGGTTGCTTCCATGCTTTCACAGCCGGATGCAAACGCTTCCCGTTTACAGCACTTCTTCCTTTTGCGAAAGCTTTGCCCCCGCCCTTGAATGTTACTATAAGGAGGCGGCGGTTGGGGAAATCTTCAATATTCACAACTCACTATCGCAAAGTTATATATCCCCGACGTTTACAACACACCTAGCACGCCCCAACCGCCGCCTACGTCGCCTACTCTCCCGAAGTCGTTCTGCTGGCGCCTACCCCAAAGATTCCACACCCTTACTTGCTTATGACAGAGGTAGTAGCTATTCCGAAAGTTCCGAACAAATCTGTGATTACTATACAGGAAATGATGCATTCGAAAGTATCAAATTTAAACATTCTAAAAGTTTCGAAAGCTATATAAATTCTTTTAAAGAGAAACCTTTAAAAATTCGCCACAAGCATCGCGCGAAAAGAAAGTCACAATCGCAGTCTAGTCGCTATCATGGACATAGCGAAGTAGACAGTAAGAACTATTATCAATTTGAAAAAAACAGAGGTCCTCATCAAAGCAAATTAATAAAAACTGGTTACCGTAATAAACTTCACACAAAAAAACATCCGGATACTGTCTACTATAACGAGTCTAATGGTAGACGTGATATTAATATACACAATATTTCATCAGAAATAGAGAACAAGGAAGATAATAACCATCACTTCCACGGTTATGCTAGTGATGATAGTATAGCTGAAACTACAATACATATTAGTCTTGATAGACAATATAGTTTAGATAACGATGGCCTCCAAGGGCAAGCTAAAAAACAAAGCGATGCTAATAATAGTTTCGAAGCTTATTCTCTGAACAACAATCGTAATGCAAAAAATATGGAAGCAAATTATAAAGATGTTGAAAAATTCAATTACGAATTTGATGGCTACGAAAAAAGCAAACAAATTGGACAAAACGCGAAGTACAAAAGGTATTACGATATTTCACCACCTAGACTTTTAAACCCATTATCACCTGAAGAAAAAGAAGCTATGTTTACAAAACTGTACATTTCCAGGCACCCTAAAAAAGGTTTAATACAAACAGACGTTAACCAAGATGAAGAACTATTAGCATGGGACGGGCATGTAAAAAGACTTCCTAAAATTCCAACATATAATGGACATTATTCCCAAAACTCCTTTTCTCACTATCCTAACTTAGTTAGAACATTTGAACACCCATTGCCACCTAACATTAACGCTTACTCTCAATCACCTCCATACGCAAGTAATCACGTAGATCAAGAGTATAGTAAAATGGCTAATTCTTTGTCTGTCGGTCTTTCTCCCACGAACCTCGGCTCGCCCCGTGGTGTGCTCACATCCGTCGCCCCGCACTTGCCATCCGATGACACACATCATAACACCACCGAAGCGACGACGTATCTGCCTTCTGCTGCTGACTCGACTCGTGACGAACCGAAAACATCAAACACATCCAACGAGGAGCGACATGATACGTCTACTGCCGAAACTGACGACACACGGCCCAAAACCATCAATTCACCTGATGTGGAATGCAGCAATGACTACGGAGGGCGAGAGAACGGCCGGAATCACAGTCAACAGCCGACGCTCGAGAGGCGGGAGTCTCGACGTGGACAGTTCACTCGTAGTCTCAGCAACACTGATGCTCCTGATGAAAAAACAGGTAAACACATACGTGAAATACTCATTTTAGTACCTGTAGGCACTCATGACTTTAGTAGACAGTGTTGTAGGTCAGCCTCCCTAGCCAAGTGGCACGTCGATTCTCTTTCTGCGATCGCTAATGATTCGAAAACTAGAAAAATGTATGGGAATGACAGATCTTGATCACGTGACCTGTTTATAGCAAATGTCATTCCCATACATTTCTCTAGTTTTCGAAGCGTCAGCGATCGTAGAAAGAGAATCTACGTGCCCCTCGGCTAGGGGGGCAGGCCTGACTTGGTTCTCCCTTATGTAAATGTACTCGTAGGTCGCTGATTTAGTATTTTAAATCAAGGAATACCTAAAGTAATTTAATGTTTTTCAGTCAATTTATTTAAATACTTCCATAATACTCTTCGTGATATTTAATGCTATGTTAATAATATTCAAGATGGCAGTCTCAGCGACACAGCGCTCGGTGGAAACATTGAAATAGAGCCTGTTACCGACGACTCCCTTCTAAAAGCTGAACCGAGAGACTTCTTCGGCCCTGGCATGGGAAAGAAGAGCAACTCTACGTCTCAACTCTCCGCCACAGGTAAAACGCAATTAATCACTGACCTTTAAACCCTTTATTTCCATTTCCCGCTAACATATGGAGCGCGAATAGCATGCTCTGAAGCAGCCGATGAATGATTTAATCATAAATATTGTTATAATTACGTTACTTGCAATGATCGACAGGGAGAAAGAGACGGTTAGGTTTCGGTAAACGTGGGAAAAATTCGTTTACGGTTCAACGCAGCGAGGAAGTGGTGCCCGGGGAAATGCGGCTCGCTGGCGTCTCGCGGGCCTCTTCTGCGTCAAGCGAAAACGACGACGAAAGGTTGGCGGCGCTCGCGCACCAGGCATTGACACAATAGTGCGGGGTGCGGCGGTACCGCGGTAGTGCGCGACGTTCCCATCGATACACATACCAGCATTATTTATAAACATCAGTGTGCCTAGTGGGAGTTTTCAATATTTTCATACTGTTTTGTTGTAAACGCAAATTTATATGGAATTGAAACAGTTGTGCAGTAGTGCCACTAGATGGCGTTGTTTTAAATCCTTAGAAATTCGCGTTTACGTTACGTGACTGTAAAATTATCAAACTGCCACTAGGTCCTCAGTTAATATTTAAACGTCAATTTTCTTCAGACTAAAGTCAACTTTAAATAGTCGTGATTAGGTCCACTTGACATTGTAGAAAATTGAGGTTTAAATCTTAATTAATGTCTATAAATATGGCCACGAGTACGCCTTTGGTACGCGATTATACGTTTGTTTGGCTAATCAAGTGGTAATGGTTTTTGAGTAAGCACTAATAAGTCAGAGTAAAATGAAGCTAGCTTTAAACATCAAAGTTAATCATCAGTATAGTGTAAGCTTGTTTACCTACCGAAATAAACGGGTATGTACACTGAAATAAGTGATAAAACATGAGTTTTACACTTTACTCTGACGTTATTTATAGTTTCATTACTCGATAACCCTCTTGCGAAATGAGTAATCTTCTACTAACAAAGTAATAATAATTAGTTATTTCCGCGTCAACAAAGTATAATGCAAAAACACAGCATGCTACAAGCATCCACTACGATAGATTTATGTGCAATGTTGCTTCGCAAAGCCGGCTATGTAGAGCTTATAAGTGTAAATGTTCTTAATTGGCCTCAAAGCGAGCGAGTATCAAAATTCTCTTTACCGCCGAACAAAATGTTTTCTTACGTGTTGATACTGTACAGACGCAATAATTGGCTAATTATTTTATATGTATGTAATGTTTAGCTAACCTTAAACTGCATAATGTATCTAAATGTGTAAATATCCCTGTGGGAATCGACCGTGTCCGCGTAGAGAGCGGCAGCGGCGCGCGCCGCAAGCGCTCCAGCACGACCACCACGTCCTTCCAGCGCTCGCACGAGGTGTGCTCCGTGAGCCTCATCTCCATATCTAGCTCGGAGGGATCCTCGTAAGTCGCTCGCTCGCCCGCTCTGTCCTCGCAGCCCGTCTATGTGCATCGATGTTGCTCACGTCTTCTCTAAGCCCCTCTCTTTACGCCTTCGTAAGCATGACGCCGTTGTGTATTGGTGTTTTTACTTCACTCTCTATACTATCCAACGCACCCGTGTCTTCTCATAAGGCAACACATTAAGTCTATTAATGTATCGTAACTCTCGGCGGTTTATGTGTAAGCAAATATTTGCAGATGTTAAGGCGCTTTATCGTTTACGCTGCACGAATGTCGTTGGTTACTAAATGTTGCCTGAAAGCCTAATAATGTTTGCACTTTTCTATTCTGGATCGTTTGTCTTCCATTAATATTCAATGTACCTACCACATGATTATGTTACGTTCAATGCATGTATCACACAATTTTGTACTACACTTCATCAAATAAGTACCTATGTTACAAACACATTTTACAATACATATCTACATAATCTACCTACTTATTACATTTACAAATGTATATTTCTAAATGAAATTAAAAAATCATAGGCCATAATATGAATGTATTTAAACACAACAGCTAATAATAGTACATTATGATATAAGTGCGGTAAGTTGAAAATTACAGCCGAGGTGATATTGCAGCTCGAGCCAAAGGCGAGAGCTATAGTAAGGAAGCAGAGGCTGTAATTATCAAAGCTCACGTATGTCATAAAACGTTTTATAACACATTTGCGAGGAAACACACTTTGAACATACTTTCTGAAATTGAATTTGCATCTTTGCCTGTTTTCCATGCGATGACATTTTGATACACTTGTCATTTTTGCACAGATAACGAAGTGCACACGTGCACACCAGCGTTTGTTTTTTTTAGACAAATGCATTAAAACAGCCAGTATTACTAATAAAGTAAATCAATATTTTTGTGTCTCTGATACAGATAATGGATAAAATATTGTCAAAACTATTAAAATTAAAGCAATTTATTATATTTTATTTCACAAAGTTAATTTTATTCATAAAATGTTGAGCACTTTTCTGACATAAAAACTCTGCCAAGATTTAAAAAAGTAGGTACCGTTTGTTTTTAGACGGATGACAAAGGTTTTATATTTATTACAGCACATGTGCATTTTACTTTACATTACGGTTTAAGTGTGTAATGAGGTACATTACGATATTGAAATTGGTGAAATATGCGATACTTTACGAGCAAATGTGTTATAAATATTATAAAATTACAGTAAAATGTTCTTCAAACATTTTAGCGGAAATATTTTTTTGGAAAGATAGTCTTCCCCTACGATGCATGGAAACTATGATTCAGATACTGAATAATGCCGCACAAATCGTACCTCCTGTGAGGTTAAGCAACGTTATTTTTTAAATAGCATTGATTATGTTTGAGCAGAAATGCTGCATTATTTATCTACAATTTAATCAGGTCGATAATAACTAAGAATTGCTTATTTACAAGTCGCTGCCATCAGACTGACATGTTTTACTCCAACAAATCAAGATTAAGGTAAAGCAGGTGGGTCTAATACACAAACTAACTGAAATATTGTAAAATACATAAATAAACCTCCCGAAACAATTAGCTAATCAATGATTTCATCCTATATCGTGTAGAATGTATACCTATGTAAACTTGAAACTTCTAGCCAATTCGATTCTGAAATTCTTCACTCTATTTGTACTTAATAATCATCGGTCACATTGTTTTTATTGTTTCTTGAAACTCTTTAATGACCTAGTTAAAGTTAGCTTCATAGTTAAGAGGTAAACCATAGATTAGCGTGCCGATAGGATACTTTTTGTTAACTTACTCATAGTTTACAACTTTATTGCATACTTATTGATCGTTCTGACTTTTATAGTAGGCTTTGTAATATAAGTTGTACGTATATTAATGATTCATTTTGATAAAATCTAATTTTACTGTTCGTTGCATCCGAAGTCTACCGCCCCCCCTTTCTTCACTATTGTTTCAATGTCGTGTTTAAAATTCTACTCTTATATCTTACTATTATCATTATTAATATTATTAAACTAATACACGAAAATCCAAGTTTTATTTATTTTAATAGAGATACACACACCTATTCGGTTTTTCCGTAAAACAACTTGATCGATCTCGGTTTTACACATAAACTTGGCTTTTCACCAAATTCCACTTTATGTTAACAGAAGCTTAGTTTTATGGAATAATAAATTCAAATTAAACTGCATAAGTACATTACAGTTTATAAAGTCAGTTGCTAATGCAAATCCTAAAGCATTTAATATACTTACCCAATTATCTACATACCTGATACTGGTACAAAATATATCCTAATCTTATCATAAATTTAATTATCATTAATTTAAAAGGTACCTAAGTTTTTATAAAAATACACTAGGTATTAAAGGGCGGTTTCACCTTCTTAATACCTAAGAGTCGGATAGCTTATTCACAAGTTTTGTCTTTATCGTTTTACATAAAGTAAGAAAGTGACAAAACTTACATTTAAACTCCGACATCATCCGACACTTATCAGAAGGTATAAGGATAAGGTTGACACCGGCCCTAAAAATTAAAAAAAAATAGTTAATGAGTGTGTAGGTATGTTTTTTGCTCATTTATGCAGCAACTACTGATCCAAATTGACTAGGCAAATCATAGATAAACCCTAGATTAACACTTCCAGAAGAATCTCACACGAATGGATTTACGAGGTTCCGTTAATAACATATAAACCATTTAAAAATAGGTACATAACATTATATGATTTTATGAAACTCACCACACTTCTTTTACCGATTTGTGATATATTTTCTGGTAAAATTCAGGTGGTCTCCTGGAATGCGAGGATCAGGGTCTTCCGATGGGACTGGCTTTTCAGAATTCGTCGATGGGTTGGGCCCAGCGCAGCTTATCGGTAGACATATCCTTGGCTCACCTCCTTTAGGGGATATTCAGCTCTCATTGCGGTTTCAGAAAGGATTTCTTGAGGTAACGTACTAACGAACAATTTGTAGAAATTACCCTCGAGTTCCCCCCACGAGAAAATCGTCATAAAAATGAGCTTTCGTCCCCTTTTTCACCACATTACCTTTTAAGGATTGTCAATGAACAAATTCACTTACCGTGAATATGAGGTTAAGAGGTGTGAATTTGTCAAAATTATTGAAATACATTATGTTTTATAGGAATTTAATATATCGTCTATTATTATTAAACATATAATTTGCAAAAAAAAAACTGGCTGATCTATATTTTTATTTTTAGACAAACTTTTAAACCTTGACTGGAATATTAAAAATTCTTGAATCACATATAGCTAGAAAAGCTTTCTATTTCTTACAAACTTTTAACCCCGTCTATTTATATTTTATGTACTGCTCCTAGATGCAATTTACCTCTATACTAAAATTCTTTCAAATCGGTTCATTGGTTACCCTGAAATGGTAACAGACAGTCTTAGACATTTAATTATTAATATTGATTTATGAGAAAAGTTTACATTTTGACTTCTATGTACATTTACTTTGAGACATAACATTCTTAACTATACCATACCTACCTCATTTGTCATAACTCAAAGTCATACTCATAAACATTGTTTTTTTTTTAATTTATGAGCTTGTTTACTGAAATAATAAAATTGTAACATTAACTACACTAAGTTTTCGATCGCTTGTTTGGTGTTCCACAGGGTTGTTTATTGTGACCTAAACAATTCGCACTGCATATTTAGAATTTACTTTTCGATGATTCGTGGATTTTGTTATAAATTATGACATCTATTTTCAGGTGGAGGTAATTCGGGCTAGGGGGTTACAGGCAAGGCAAGGCAGCCGCTCGATACCAGCACCATACGTCAAAGTGTACTTAGTGAACGGTAAAAAATGTTTCGCCAAAGCGAAAACGAACACTGCGAGAAGAACGTTGGATCCACTATACCAACAAACACTTACTTTTAGGGAAAATCTTCCAGGATGTATTCTACAAGTAAGTACATTTGAAGATTTTGTCAAATGTTACCTACCTACCTAATAATAATTTGGCCGGGAATTTTTTTGACAGAAGAAAATACAAATTTTTATCTATACTAATATTAAGAAGAGGTACAGTTTATGTTATTGTAAGGACTAGGGAGTTGTATCTGGATCTACTGAACTATTGTTTTAAAAACTGACAAACAAGAAAAATTACAAAATTTGGTCAAAAACTTTAATTAATTCATACATTTGTTTCCTACTTACTATTACTTTTTAATAAATTCTGCTTGTCTCATTTTTAGGTAACCGTTTGGGGAGATTACGGTCGCTTAGAGGGTAAAAAAGTGTTCATGGGAGTGGCGCAGATTGTGCTGGACCAACTCAATCTCGCTAACATTGTCATCGGATGGTACAAGCTCTTCGCAACCACGGCACTGGTAATTAAGTATAGGACAAAATATACTTATGTGGGAAATAGTAGTCTGAGACAGATATGACGTCAGGTGGCGCAACTTGTTTCCGTAAATAATGGGGAGTTAGAGAGGGGCAGCGATCGGTTGGCGGGAACAACTTGCGATATAAGGCGCTCGTCGTACGGTCGGCTTTTGTGGCGTGGCGTTCGAGCCGTCCACATTTCTCCTTGTGTAATTCGTTATGAGTTACTTGGGATAGGCGGGGAGTGACTTGAGTGGAAAAGGGGAGTGTTGGTTAACTGTCAAAGACGTCTTTAACGTTCACAAGTGCGTGACTCCACTCAAGGCCATTCTCTGCCATTCTAGGGTCTTATTTTGGTTACAGTTTCATTTTTTATAAGTTGTCCTGACAAATATTGTGAATACCTTACATTTGTTCAACATTGGGTTTCTTATTTTCGTAATCCACTTCTGAGTCTGCTAATACTTACTTATTTCATAAAGTAAGCAATTGATTGTTTACTTTAGAAGAATTCCTTCAGATTTGACATTATCATCATCAATTACTGAGCTTTTTTTTGGAAATTCTGCTCCTAGGGGACGATCTTTATTAAGTAAAGTTGGTAAATTTTGTGAGAAGGAAGAGGAAGCCCGATTTTGAAAAATCTTTTACTTACTTTACACGGGAACGGGAACTAGATGAGTGAAACTCATCATCACCAAAAAATCTTATGGAATCACTTTGCCTCAAATGCACAAGTTCTGGTAAGAGCAAACTGCAAGCGCGAGCTGCAGGACTATTCTGTAACTATGTTTTTATAACTCTGTAGTGCGAGTTTCGAATACACCTCCATATATCTCTAACACGATACTATAAAATGAGAAAGATGGAGCTGAATCCGAAACTCGAACTTGCGAGTTATACGAAACATCGTTACAGAATATCAGTAGGTACCTATTGATGTCAACTGTAATGAGGCGAAAGGTTGCATTTTTCAAACATCTGCCAAGAGGATCCCTCTACGAATTTTCTAGGTTGATCCTATTTGATAGGCAAGATAGTCGGAATAGGGCACTAGGGCACAGCTACGGAAATGAGTGGACGATATTAAAGAGTGGACCAAGAGTAACTTAACTACAGCCAGCTGAAAAATATTTCAAAAGAACGGAAAAGATTTCTCCATCTGATGACCGCCAAACTTCAGTTTGAGGAGTGTCCGATGATGATGATTTGCTAGTATATAATGAAGCTGAAGAATTTGTTTATTTGCTTAGACGCGTTAATTGTACCTATACTGAAAAATATAAGATTTTGCACAATATGCCAACATCAGACAAGTCAAGGTTTTAGTGTTGTCAATAACGGTTTTGTCGGCAGTGACAGTTGTAGATAGCCTCGGTAACAAATCATAAGATCCAGGGTTCGAAAATTGTTAGTGTTTAGTGACCAGGGCCTGGAGCCATGTGGCACGTCGATTCTTTTTCTACAATCTCAAACGCTTCATAAATTAAAAAATAATATGGAAATGACATTCGTTATCGACAGGTCACGTGATCAAGTTATCAATCGGATCCATAAATTTTTCCATTCCATATATTTTTTTTTAGTTTTAGAAGCGTTAGCGTTTGTAGAAAGAGAATCGACATGCCACAAGGTTACAGTACCTGAGTCTTAATGGATGGATAGAATAGTGATGATGATAATCAGTTTCGTTCTTTCGTTACCTAATATTTAAAAATTACGAGATGAATAATTTTCCCTTCTGTCTTCCAGGTAGGCGAAAACGTTGCACCAGCCACTATTTCATCAGTGCAACAGGTAGGTATTTAACCTAGGACCGATCGGGTTACAGACTTGCCTTCACGCTCTTCTAAATGTATATATAGATCAGCCCATCTAGCCAAGTGGCAAGTCGATTCTCTTTCTACGATCGCCAACGCTTCGAAAACTAGAAAGATGTATGGGAATGACATTTGCTATCGACAGGTCACGTGATCAAAATCTGTCATTCCCATACATTTTTCTAGTTTTCGAAGCGTTCGCGATCGTAGAAAGAGAATCAACGTGCCACTTGGCTAGGGGGGCATATCCAAATATTTTCCAGTTGTGGGAATCGAACCCACGGCCGTGGATGCAGTTGCGTCACGCGGCCGTCAAATGACGGTGATGAGGTCGACGATGTCATCATTCCAACCCACACAAAGCCAGCGATCCAAGAACAGATTGAGTCATTGATTGGTCTCATACGGCATATTATAGAGTAAAACAAATGCCTCGTAGTTCCTCTGGTTAGCCTGTGGATTGGGATCACGAGGTCCTGGGTTCGAGTACTGTTAAATGTTCAGTAAAAAAACTCAGCCCGGAGTTTGGTGGCATTGGTGGTGGTGGCACCCCCGTACCTCGGAGAGCACGCTAAGCCTTCAGTTACGATTTTAGCTACTCCACTGAGCGCACACATGCACAATTTTGTGTTTAACTCCATTATATATTTCTATATATACCGTTTTTAAAGTTCCTAAACACACATCTGGACATTGTATATGTATATTTAATTATTTAGGTATTATTTGTAACTTACGTTGTTTATGCGACTCAATGAAATGCGGTTTATTAGCCGTGTTTGTTAGTAGTTTTGACGTGCTAGTGACGTCTCTATTTTTTTTATTTTTTTTATTCTTTACAAGTTAGCCCTTGACTACAATCTCACCTGATGGTAAGTGATGATGCAGTCTAAGATGGAAGCGGGCTAACTTGTTAGGAGGAGGATGAAAATCCACACCCCTTTCGGTTTCTACACGGCATCGTACCGGAACGCTAAATCGCTTGGCGGTACGTATTTGCCGGTAGGGTGGTAACTAGCCACGGCTGAAGCCTCCCACCAGCCAGACCTGGACAAATTAAGAAAATCTGAATCTGCCCAGCCGGGGATCGAACCCAGGACCTCCGTCTTGTAAATCCACCGCGCATACCACTGCGCCACGGAGGCCGTCAAAAAAAATTATAAAATCTTTGTCTAATAATGATGAAACTAATGATTGTTCCTCTTTCTTTTCAGTAACCAAGGTGCAGCAGTGGCTAGTGTGTTCGACGAAGCTATATCTGACACTATAAAAAAAATTAACTTTGTCCAAACAATACATTTAGTGATACTGCTTTAATATCATAATAAACTGCAAAAAAAAAATATCTTGAACATAGGAAATTTTCTATAAATCGAAAGTTATATGTAAATGATTTGTATTTTTATTTTCTTTTTGGAATGCCTACCGGAGTTTTGAATAGATAGCATTTTATAGCAAGAAAATAAAATGTATAGTGTACTCAATAATATTATGTAATTAAGTATTAAAAGCCAAATACGAAGACTACGTTTATTTTCCTCTATCAAAAATTAAATATACTTCAAACATACAACGTTCACATCCCATCTACTCTACAGTATCTATGGGTAACAATTCTCCTGATATTCCTCCTCAAAGATTAACAAAAAAATATATGTATTTATTTAAAAATGATGTATTTATTCTTTGAATGCGTATTTTATATAACAGTTATAATTCTGCACTTATTCTATATTTTACGATACTTACACAACGTCATTTTATCAGTCACTTATTACATATATTAAAAATAAATCTGTTTGTCAAAACATTTCATTCGTCGACAAGCGAACGTAGACAGTAGACACGGATACCAATCATAATTCTATTTGTATTATTATATCAGAAAATACAAGTAGCAAAAAGCAGTAGCGTAACTAGACGTTAGTGAAGCGGACATCTGCCCACATCCATACGCTATAGCTTGGCAAATTCGTTCGTAACACTCCCGAATGTCCGATGGAGGCGGGTAGCGATGACAGATAAACCCACAACAGATGCACCCCACTTCCAGCCACTGCCCAGTGCGCACGATTTCACACCCGCGCAGTCCTTCTCTCCATGTCGCCCGCATATCATGGGAGTGTCATCAACAACTTGCCAAGCTTTAAAAAGGGCCTCATGAAACCTTGTGAGTTTGTCGCTTAAAATTATCTTTAAAGACCGCTATCGTCATATTGATAGTATCAGTCGTAAAAGTTTAAAGCCTCAAATACACTACTCGCTTCGACGCTTCGATGAAGTCCTGGACTGAGCCGAGTAATGTAACAAGGCGCTTCTTATTCGAACCTCGGATCGCTTCCAGTCCTTTGACAACGATCGGAAGCTGATAGAGACGAAGCGAAGTTGAACGTAGCGAAGCGAAGTTCGTGTCAACACTATCATATTTGATTAACTACGATCAACTTCACGAGTAGTGTATATGGGATGTAAATTTTTGGAAACGGTTACTAAAATCTCTTTTCTGTAACTATTGCCAATGTCCCCTTCTTCTTGAGAAATTTACAAAGCTGAAAGCTAACCGCAGACCTTCAGTAATTTAGAGGCGCTTTAAGAACTATTTACCAATTACTAAAAAAAATTACAAACTATAAATTGGGCCTCTCTGATACAACTTCATCCACGTCTAGTTTATTCCACGCTACGCCCCTGGTGATGTGTACTATGATCAAAATGTGCTACAAAAAAAAGTAACACAAAGCTGTAACAGTGGTCCTACAATGCTCAACATGGTTGGTGCCAAGGTTGGTTGATCGTATAATACTGTAGCGACATAAAGTCACCGATATGGCTCAACGAGTCGCGAAGCTGAAATGGCAATGGGCGGGGCACATAGTTCGAAGAACCGATGGACGTTGAGATCCCAAGGTGCTGGAATGGCGACCCCGCACTAGAAAGCGAAGTTGGACGACCCCTCACCAGGTGGACTGACGACATCAAGCGAGTCGCAGGGATTTGCTGGATGCAGGCGGCTCAGGATAGCATACACAATGTAGCCTTTATAAGCCATCCCAAACAGAATGTTCTGATTTAGACTTATTACTAAATTTTAGAATATTATTTATGTTCTTTAATAAAGTATTAAAATTCCTTTCCTTCCTTTTTCTAAGCAGCAGGTAGAAATTGATCCTGAGAACTAACATTTAAGTTTTGTTTCCTTATTAGATTTGAGTTAAGCATTGATTCTTTAAATTCATTCGCAGTTTCAAAGTGAATATAAAGAATTGCACGGGTGGAACTGACTGGCTTTACACACAAAATTTTACAAAAATATATTAAAAATACCTAATTATTTATATACCAACTTTTTGGTAAATTTCGCTAAGGCACGCAACTATTGCAGGTTCACAGTCAACTTATTTTCTTGGATAAAACTAACACCGCCCAACTTCCAAACTCGGTATTTGAAAAACACTTAATTTGTCCTTTTTTTGGCACCAACATGTGAAGCTCTTTACATAATACATATTATGTTTCCAAGTTATAGTTACTATACTCGTATTTAAATTTTGGCTTTAAGGTAACATTCGGTTCTTGGCGACCGCGACCGGGTCGTACGACCCACTGCTTAGTATGAATTTATATGGAGCACTAAACAAATCCCGAGACCGCCATTGTTTACTGCTTCATATAAATTCATACTAAGCAGTGGGTCGTACGACCCGGGCGCGGTCGCTAAGAATCGAATGCTACCTTTAGATATAGCTATAAGATGAGAACACACAAGCATTTGTGTATGTAAACTTAAGAAGCTAACTAAGTCAGCACAACAGAAACACATTCTTAAACTATATTAGACTGATACATCGAAACCTGTTTACCAACAAACCATTGCTTAGCAACTACATAATCATCATTAACAGCCAATGGACGTCCACAGCTGGACATAGGCCTCTTGCATGGACTTCCAAACACAACAGTCTCGAGCTGCCAGCATCCAGTTGCTCCCTGCAACCTACTTAATGTCCTCGGTCTACCTAGTGGGGGGTCGACCAACAATGCGCTTTCCGGTGCGGGGTCGCCATTCCAGCACCTTATGACCCCAACATCTATAGTATCTTTATATTATGTGGCCTGCCAATTGCCATTTTAGCTTCGACTTGTTGAGTTATGTCAGTGACTTTAGTTCTACGGATCTCCTAATTTCTTTAGAAAAACCAAAGCATAACTCACTCCACCCCCTGTTCAGTGATATTGAGCCTCCTAATAAGGCCTATATTTAGAGTAACCACTCATAGACAAATGCCAAATTATAAACATGTTTCTTTGTTGTCGCCTCTTTAGTTTCACACACAAACGCGCCTGTATGTCAATACACATTTTTTCGAAAATAAAAGATCTATATCAGCATAGGTGTTGGATACTTGTTAACTTGGAAACACACTAAGGCTCAGTGTATTTGAACATTTTCATACATCAATGTACTGCAAGTAAACTATTAGAATTAGTATATTCTCTTAACTAACATTCAGTGCAATAATTGCTTCGGCTGTTTTGAAGGTGACGCGCCCGGCAACCGCCCCTCGCCTGCCCTTTTCACTCCGGTTGATTTTATATCTGAAACAAATGAAATGAAAAATTTTGTCAATACAATACCTAGCCCCAAAGTAACAAATAAAGACTTTGGTTCTTCTGTCTCCTCAAATCTGATTTGAACATGCGGAGATACTCGGATCATATCTTGAGAGCTTGCTGTTTTGAAGAAGTTGCTACCAATGGTGTAGCTATGTAACCAAGGGCCCTGGTGCAAATAAAAAAATGGATCCCACTATAGCTTGGCAAATTCGTTATTAACACTCCCGATGGTCCGCGAGGGCCGGGAGGGGGGTAGCGATACCCCGCGCGCACGAGATCACACCCGCGCAGTCCTTCCCCGCCCGTCGCCCGCATATCATGGGAGTGTCATCATCGAACTTGCCACGCTATAGGTACTATCTAAACTGGTTAGGTTTTTTCCAGTAAAAGTATTAAATATCCAAATATTTTTCATAGGAACTAGAATAAATTACTTTAACTTTCGAATTTCTCTCTTGAGGTTTTCTGTTAAGATTTCGAGGGGCCCTGGTCCTCTAGCCCCGGTAGATACGCCACTGTTTGCTACAGATAATATTCGAAATGGTAATCTTAAGGAGGATATGGAGAAGAATGAAAGAGAAAGAATGTGTCAAGTAAGTTCGTCACCACGCACGTGTTGACTTGCCGCAGTATCTCCCGAACATCGCTACAGGCACAACAGCACAAGCGCTCACCTTGCAGCCACCTTGCAGGACTTGCGTGGCGGGCCCGTAGCCCTTGTCGTTGCGCGCGGCGATGCGGAAGATGATGGCGGGCTTGGTGGACGAGTCCACGTGCGCCGCGCTCAGCGACGCCTGCGGCACCACGCACGTGTTGACTTGCCGCAGTATCTCCCGAACATCGCTACAGGCACAACAGCACAAGCGCTCACCTTGCAGCCACCTGACTTGCGTGGCGGGCCCGTAGCCCTTGTCGTTGCGCGCGGCGATGCGGAAGATGATGGCGGGCTTGGTGGACGAGTCCACGTGCGCCGCGCTCAGCGACGCCTGCGGCACCACGCACGTGTTGACTTGCCGCAGTATCTCCCGAACATCGCTACAGGCACAACAGCACAAGCGCTCACCTTGCAGCCACCTTGCAGGACTTGCGTGGCGGGCCCGTAGCCCTTGTCGTTGCGCGCGGCGATGCGGAAGATGATGGCGGGTTTGGTGGACGAGTCCACGTGCGCCGCGCTCAGCGACGCCTGCGGCACCACGCACGTGTTGACTTGCCGCAGTATCTCCCGAACATCGCTACAGGCACAACAGCACAAGCGCTCACCTTGCAGCCACCTTGCAGGACTTGCGTGGCGGGCCCGTAGCCCTTGTCGTTGCGCGCGGCGATGCGGAAGATGATGGCGGGCTTGGTGGACGAGTCCACGTGCGCCGCGCTCAGCGACGCCTGCGGCACCACGCACGTGTTGACTTGCCGCAGTATCTCCCGAACATCGCTACAGGCACAACAGCACAAGCGCTCACCTTGCAGCCACCTGACTTGCGTGGCGGGCCCGTAGCCCTTGTCGTTGCGCGCGGCGATGCGGAAGATGATGGCGGGCTTGGTGGACGAGTCCACGTGCGCCGCGCTCAGCGACGCCTGCGGCACCACGCACGTGTTGACTTGCCGCAGTATCTCCCGAACATCGCTACAGGCACAACAGCACAAGCGCTCACCTTGCAGCCACCTGACTTGCGTGGCGGGCCCGTAGCCCTTGTCGTTGCGCGCGGCGATGCGGAAGATGATGGCGGGCTTGGTGGACGAGTCCACGTGCGCCGCGCTCAGCGACGCCTGCGGCACCACGCACGTGTTGGCCTTGCCGCAGTACACGCGCACGAACGCCAGCTGCGACTTGGACGCCTCCTGGGGAACAAACCCACTGTGTAAGCTCACTATTTCTTTTTTTTTTAATGCAATATAGGCCAGCGCTTGACTACAATTAAGCCTGATGGTAAGCATTAATGCGGTCTAAGTTGAAGCACGCTTTCCTAGAAGATGCCTATTCACTATTGCTTTCCACATTCACTCGCACTCCACGTTCTTGTGTGAATTTTCAGAGCTAAGCACGCTGGAAAATGCACTACAAACTAAGAAGTTCTAGCGAGGCCAAGGTTTATAAGAAGTTATTGCAAAATTTCTCTATATTCTGTACTAAAACCTCTGCCTAAGTTCTAAACTAGAACGGGCGGATACCTGTTCTAGTTTAGAACTTAGGCTGAGGTTTTCGACTGTAGTAGGATCATATCAAATTTGGCTGGGCTGGGTGAACAACAGAGCTAAGAAGGGGATTGTGTTTAATCGATCGAGGACTTCGAGGATGGAATGCTATCCAAACATATTGGTCTTTCTGCGGCGTGTTTACGGCTTTGCGCGCGATCCACCCATGAATTTTATTTAATACACTTTATTTGTACACCACAAAAATAAAAGAAAACAAGCAAAACAGAAACACAAGAAAAAGTAGAATACAAAAGGCGGCCTTATCGCTTAGTAGCGATCTCTTCCAGGCAACCTTAGGCTTAGGAACTTATTAGGACAACTGTAGGTGGTGTGTACGTAATAATATTGTACATATACATACATACAAATAACTACACACTAATACATAAACCATAATACACAAATTATATAATAATTATAAATATCATAAAATAAACTAATATATAAATATATCGTTATGTCGTATGATAAATATTCTAATAAAATAAAATATGTAACTAGTGACTAAGATAATATGTCTTAACGGATTTTTTAAACATATCAAGGGATTTGGATTTCCAAATGTCGACTGGGAGTGCATTCCATAGCTTAATAGCACGAACAACAAATGAACACTTATAAAATTTACTCCTATGGAACGGCATACACAGAGTAAGAGCACGACATGTTCTTAGCTCTGATTGCACTCCCAGAAATGTGAATTTCTCCTTAAGATAAGGAGGATATTTTGGATTAAAGAGCACACAGTACAGAAGAGAAAGTACATGCAGATCCCGGCGACGGCGAATAGGAAGCCACTTGAGTTTCTGACGAAATTCAGATATATGGTCATATTTGCGAAGGCTAAATATAAACCGAATTGCAACATTTTGAAGTCGCTCAAGTTTATTAAGATAGTCCTCAGTCAAACTGGGATAGCTTGCGTCCGCATAATCGAGAACAGAGAGTAGGAGAGAATTTGCTAACATAACTTTGGTAGGAATTGGAAGAAGAGAACGTAGACGTCGTAACGAACTCAACGTCGCAAACGTCCTCCTACTCAACTCCTTGATATGCATGCACCACGATAATTCCTTGTCCATAACAACTCCTAGGTTTTTAACCGAATCACAATACGGTATCATGACACCGTTGTAAATAATAGGTGGTACGTCGCCCCAAACAACTCTTGAGATTAGACTAGGACTGCCAATAATAATTGTTTTTGATTTAATAGGGTTAACCTTAAGCCCATACTGTTTGCTCCATACTGAAATTGCATTTAGATCTTTATTAATAGCAGACACAGCAGAGCCAAGGTTCTCAAGAGTTGACGAGCGATATATTTGCACATCATCTGCATACATATGGTAGAGAGAAGTGAAACATTGAGTGATAGAATTAATGAATATGGAAAAGAGTAAAGGAGATAACACGCCACCCTGAGGTACCCCGGCCGAAACATCACACCAAGATGAGAAAGAATCGTGAACGCGAATACGCTGTTTACGGCCATTGAGGTAACTCCGAAACCAGTCAACCACCGATGGAGATATGTTAAGAGAGCATAATAAACCCAACAAAATGTCATAGTCAACAGTGTTAAAAGCATTACTAAAATCTAGCAGAACTAAGACTGTGAGTTGTCTATTATCCATCGCCCAGCGGATATCATCAGTAACTTTTGCTAAAGCTGTGACCGTACTATGACCAGGGCGAAAACCGGATTGAAAGGGACTTAGAATGGAATGCTTGCTAAGAAAAAGACTCAACTGTCGGAAAACCAATTTTTCAAGGACTTTTGACAGAAAAGGCAAAATTGAAATAGGTCGAAAGTCTGAGAAGGAATTAGGGGTAATTTTTTTAGGTAATGGAATAATTTGAGCACTCTTCCATGCCTCAGGAAATTTACTGGAGTGGATGGAATAATTTAGGATATGGGTAAGAACTGGGATAACAATATCAATGATGGGAATGATCATATTACGGCTCATGTCATCAGAACCGACAGCATTTGAGACGATCGATAAAATGCTCTTTTTAACATCACATTCAGTGAAAGACTCAAAGAAAAAGGGTAAATGATTAGGAGTTGAAGCAGAAGAAAGAATGTTAAGTGTATGTTCTTTATCAATACTATCAATCGTATCGGAAGTAGCAAAATGTTTATTCAGATGTTCGATATCAATATTGATAGGATTATTAGGGGAAGATTTACCAACTCCAAGAGATTCTAGAAATTTCCAAGTTTTGGCAGAATTGCCATTTTCTACTGATTTAAAAATGTGGCGTCGTTGTGCATCTCTACATAATGTATTACAGCGATTCCAAGCCTTATGATATTTAAGACGATTCGCTTCAGAGTCAGTTGTTTTATATTTATATTTTGCAGAATTCTTTTTGTTCATATAAATTTTTATATCATCAGAAAGCCAAGGAGCAGGTAGGTGTTTCATTTTAATCGGCCTTACCGGAGCATGCACGTCATAGAGCTGAGTTATTAGGGTATTAAATAAGTCTACCTTGCAATCAACTGAATCTGCATCTGCAATAACAGACCAATCCAAATTCGTAGCATCATCACAAAGGCGATTTTTATCAATTCCAGCAAAGTTACGCTGCAGAAGTATTCTCGATTTTGCCTTAGGAGGACGTAATTTATAGGAAAGATAAATCAAATCATGATACGAAAATGCTTCAGCTGGACATTGACCATGCTTGAAGACGAAATCAGGAGAAGACACAATAATAAGGTCAAGAAGAGATGGAGTACAACCAGGAGAATAATGTGTAGCAGTAAGTGGCAGGACAGATAAACTACATGATTCAACTGCAGTCATTAACTTCTTACTGCGATAGTCATCTTTAATTAGGCATGTATTTAAATCCCCCAGAATTATGCTGTGACTATACAAGGGGACTACTTGTTCCAGTAAAGTTTCAAATGAGTAAAAGTAATTAGAAACAGATGGTGGACAATAGAACACGCCAAGAAGAATTTTTGTTTGCGATAGGAAAACTTCTAGCAGCAGGTGCTCAGCCGCATCAGGTGAAGGAGGTTGTGGAGACGAATCAACAATAGAGAAAGAAATATAAGACCGCAAGTAGATCGCCACTCCACCACCACCCTTACCCACGCGGTCATTGCGTATAAGCCTAAAACCCGGCAACGAGTAGGACGTTGATGGTAAACAAGATTTAAGCCACGATTCTGAAACAAGAATGGCATGAATATTACGGGAATCAAAAGACGCAAGCCTATCAGAATAATGAGCCGGGATACTTTGTGCATTAATGTGGATAACATTAAAGTTTTTCTGGCAATCCGAGAAGTGAGAATCAAGGGTTTCATCGAGTGGAAGGAAAGATGTACTGTGGAAACTATTATCACTAGACGACATAGACAAAAATATATCACTATCTAAACTGGTACATGACATAATTAAAAATATTAAACAAATACAAAAATATTTATATATAAAATAGTTATAATAATAATAAATAAATTATGATAAGTGTCTAAAAATGCTAAAAAAATGCACCTATTTATCCTAAACCGCCAGCAGCCAAATAAAGATATACAGGAAATATATACATTTACACAGATTTACAAAAATAAAAAGAGAAACAAAGTATATTAAAGTACAAGAGAAAAAAAAAATCAGTTACAGCAAAATTACAAATAAAAATAAACTAAGCTAGTACAAAAACATTCAGAACTACAAACAGATCTACAATCTTACAATTTACAGCAAACTAAAGTAAGAACATGATTGTCTATTTTAGTCCCAGAGGATTTATAAAAATATAGAAACATCTGTGGTATAAACTTAGACAAACTGTCATTTTGACTTTGATTAATAATCTTTGACAGATCTATCTCTCGTCAATGTCAGTGTGATGTGTTAAAATTACAGACGTCAAAATATAATTGCAAAATTAAAGTTTTACCTGCGTTTTCTAAATATAACTAATAAGTAATAAGTAATTGAATGTGGGTTGTATATACTCATAACCGCTACTTGCAAGGACTGCCCTTCTTACTGTCATGTCTGATGTGATACTTCGTATATCTGAGGTATACAAGTAGGTTAGGGGTAGAGTAGGAAAGCGAAGCTTGACCGGGTCCGCTAGTATATTTATATTTTTACTAGCGGACCCGGTCAAGCTTCGTTTTGACATAAGTGCACTATTCTCTATCCCTACTCTACCCTTCTATACCTCTACCCCTACCCTACCCCTACCGCTTGACTCTTAAACGTTTGTATGGGAAATAGAAAAGGGCAGTTTTTAGGGTTTTCCCGGAAATTATTTGATTTTTTCTCACCTTTTAAACCTTCCCTATACCTCTACGAACATTTCAAGACCAAAATAAGATAAATCCGTTAAGCCGTTCTTGAGTTTTAGCGAGACTAACGAACAGCAATTCATTTTTATATATATAGATTTATATGTTGTTGTCTGTTACAGCACCCTCATTTATTTTCTACTCTTGTGTTGCACTATACAGGAAGGTTTGAGGGAGGAACACTATCGAGACACCAGTGAACCTGTGTCCTATACCACGGGAATTAGGTGGAATGGTCCCTAACTCACTAGTTAGTACTGATCACCCGTCAAGTCTCATCAGACGTCCCCTCTATATGGCTCTATATGGGTACACCTACCTTGGGTTGTGTGTTGGAGCGCACGGCGAGGTACACGGAGTACTCGAAGATGCCCTCGGCGGCCACCTGCGGAGGCTCCCACGAGAGGTGCGCGCCCTCCACAGACTTGCTGATCTTGATAGCGGACGGTGCACCGGGGAAGCCGGGCAGGCACGTCTTGAACGCTGATTCCTGTTCCATTATAAATGAGATACGTTTTTTTTTATTCTTTACAAGTTAGCCCTTGACTACAATCTCACCCGATTGTAAGTGATGATGTAATCTAAGATGGAAGCGGGCTAACTTGTTAGGAAGAGGATGAAAATCCACTCTCCTATCAGTTTCTACACGACATCGTACCGGAACGCTAAATCGCTTAGCGGTACGTCTTTGTCGGTAGGGTCGTAATTAGCCACGGCCGAAAACACCCACCAGCTAAATATGTATGATTATTTGTCAGTTTTGTTTGTTACAACTATCGATCTCCTATTAAAAAGTGGATGCACAATCAGCGACCAAAAAACGTCCCCACAAAGTGAAAAAAAAGTGTTTAAGTGAAATTTTCTACATGATTGTGCGTCCTTTTTAACCGACTTTAAAAAAAGAAGAAGGTTCTCAATTCGAGTCTATGTTCAATTGGTAATTTTTTAGATTTAGAACAAGTTATTATTATTAGATGTCAAATTACTAGCGATTTATACTCTCATTTTTAATTTGTTTGTTGGTAAACATAGAGTACGGCTATAGTATAGTTAGAACTGATTGTAATTTATTTTTGACTGAATAAACAATTTATTAATATTATTAAGTATATTAATCCCTCACCTCACTAAATTCTCCTCGACCGCACGAGTTAATGGCTGCAATCCTGAATTTGTACGCCGTGCCGTGTTCCAGTGGTGAGGTGGGTAAATTTGCTAAGTCTTGTAAATTGTCCAGTGACAGGTTCGACAAATCCACATTTGGGTCTGATATGTAATTGTGTACCTGAAAATTAATAGTTAATTTATCCACAAATCTAGTTTTGTTCAATGTTTTTTTGGCACACAATTTAAACTTAAATCAAAGTTATAATATTAGTTTAATATCTTCTCAAGTAGAGATAGAAATATTTGCAATGTCAGCAATATGTACTTAAGTTGCCGGTAAATGCAAGCAAGCAACAATTCAAGGACAAGTATTAAAATAATGTCATATTAGTGTGATATCTCACCGTAAATGTAGTTCCTTTTACAAAGCCCACAGTATACCATGCATCTTCATCGTTTTGAGGCTTTGGATCCTCAGGTTCCGCCTGTAACAGAAACAAATTAATAAATATATAATACATTATTTCATTCATCATTATCATCATCATCAGCCACAATGCATCCACTGCTGGACTCTATATAGGCTCTATATATATGGATAGGCCTCTTTTAAGCAGCATCAGACCGCTCTACTTTTGGCTTTTTGTATTAGAGTGTATAAAGAAAGCTTTATTAACAATATTATAGAGCATGCAGACCTCCCAAAGACCTGTAGATTTCGATAGTTGCTGAAACCTAATACCTGTTCTGTATATGGTAGAGTATGTGACTGATTTTCAGGCATAAACAAATGAGCTGTCATGATGGGTGGCAGAACCGAAAAATTAACAATCCCCCTTCAAAGTCCCTCCCCCCACTTCTGTAAAACATCACCATGGACAAATCGCATGTGTCAAAATGTGTCGCAAATGTATTTCACCCCAGTGTGATGCAATACGTGATGCATCTCGAAACAAGACATTCACTGTCGACTAATAGCGAAGAAATATCGTCTCTGTAGCGATCTTCATCATCATTATTAACAGCGGATATATGTCCATAGACCCCACACGGGAAAGTGCAGTATTGTCTATGTCCAATATGGACATAGACAATACTGCACTGTCCCGTGTGGGGTCGCCATTTCAGCACTGAATTCCAGTGTGTGTGTGTGTGTGTGTGTGTGTCTGTGTCTGTGTGTGTGTGTGTGTGTGTGTGTGTGTGTGTGTGTGTGTGTGTGTGTGTGTGTGTGTGTGTGTGTGTGTGTGTGTGTGTGTGTGTACAGTGTAAAGACAAACATAGAATATTGTACTGTTGGAAATAGTAGTCTGGGACGGATATGACGACGCTAGGTGGCGCGACTTGTTTCGTAAAGAGTAGGGATTTAGAGAGGGGTACCGATCAGTTGGCGGGAACGACTTGCGATATAAGGAGATCGTTTTCCTTCAGTGTGACGTTCGGGCCGACCACATTACTTGTTTGGTTAACTATCAAAGACGTCTTCAACCGTACACTCAACGTTCACAAGTGCGTGACTTCACTCAAGATCATTCTATGCTAGGGTCTTATTATGGTTACAGTTTGATTTGTTAATTAAGTTGTCCTGACAAATATTGTGAATCATAACCTATGTTCGACATTGGCTTTCTTATTTTGTAATCCACTTTGAGGTCTGCTAAAAGTACATATTAGTCCCTGTCCCTCCGACTCACACGGAGCTCTTGAACACTAGTGAGGAGCTCGTGGGGCCTCACCTGCTCGTGTTGGTGGTGCAGCGCGGCGCTGGCCAGCGTGGCGAGCGCGTGCGCTGCGTCTGTGGGCGGTATGGACGGCGCACCGTTGGAGCCGGCGGCGGCGGGGCCCGAGCTGCTCACCGCGCCGTCGCCCTCCCCCGCGCCCGCCTCCCCGCCCGCGCCTTCTGCGCCCGAGGACGACACGCTTGCCGCCCCGCCCTCCTCGCTTTGGAATATGCCTGGACACAATATCATCATCACTTTATGTATGCAAACAATAGAGTTAGTAAAATCTAATTTCAGTGTTAACTTAATGTAACGTCAAACTAGTTATAGCGTCGACATCACATGGCTTTGATTGGTTTAGCTTGATTTCTATACTATAATACATTCTATATAGTGTTACAGTCGCTCTCTATAACGACAATTAGTTGCCAAAATTAGTGAAAACCAATTAACAAACCAAACAAATACCAAAAAGCTGTCTACGTTCTTTTTGTCGTTTTATTATCCTAGCCTGTAATAAATTCGACTGTCGGCATCGTGCACAAAAACACTTTCTAAGAAATTCGTTCTTTTGTTTACAAATTGGGATGGCACGTGTAGACTGTTGTTGACCATGACTAATAAGTAGAAGTCATGGACTTAATATGTTATCATATTCTTAGTTGCTCACAAACTTTCTAATAGTAAACATGGCTAGTAAAAGAAATTGTTTTTGATTTTCTTTTTCTTTTACTAGCCATGTTTACTATATTGACGAAAATTTTACATATTTTACATTACTCATACATTTTTCTTCTGTCCATAAAATGACCACTCTCTATAACGCTATAAAATTTACAGTCCTTTATGGATGCCGACTCTTGCCTTTTTTATCATGGAGCTACTTAGCCTAACTATTTATATGCTGCATCTAAAGAAGCACCACATGGTTGAGATCAAGCTACTAAGATTAAGCACTAAATCGTATATATAACTAAAAACATATTACATAACATTTAGATAAAATAAATCTAACCTTGAAGCAAATTGGGTGAAAGCAATGCAGACCCATTAGCAGTCATAGTGAGCAGAGGCATCGACTCGCTCACAGAAGGCATCGTGTCTGCTGCACCTTCCATCTCAGAAGTATCTGCGTCATTGAACCTGAACAAACACCTTATTCTTATATAGTAGTAGTAGAGCTCTTTGGGACAGAGCTCAAAAAAAAAAACATTTATATCAAGTAGGCTCCGTTTACAAGCATTACGTAGTTGATGGCCCTTTCTTTAACCCTACTTCCTGTAGTCACAAGTTCGAGACTCTGCTCGGAGTTTTTCTGTTTACCACGCGATGGACCCGGCACCCATGAATCCATGGAATGCCTTAGATCTTTTAAGCATTTCAGCTCTTTGTTCCTCATCCGCACTGCAAAGTTTATAGAATACTCTTCCAGCTTCCGTTTTCCCTAACACCTACAACTTGGATATATTCAAGTCAAGAGTGAATAGACATCTTCTAGGCAAGTGTGTTCCACCATAGACTGCATTATCGCTTACAGTCCAGCATGATTGCAGCTAAGCGCCTATATAATGTAAAAAAAAACTAAAAAACACGCTTGATACCCATATTATAGGGGTGCAGTTCAAATAGCCTAAATAGTCACGTGACTATTTTTTTTCGTATTCCTGACAGCAAACCCTTTCATTTGATATCCATATCATGGGGGTGAATTTTTTTAAACAGCCAGTCCACCATCTTGGGTAGGTCGCCATATTGGATTTGTAATGACGTTTCTTAGCTAGTTGTGTATTGTCATCAGAACTCAGAACGTGTGCAAAATTAAATTAATATAAGCGTGTTAAAAAAAAGGGTTTCGTTGCAACTTACAGCTTAAATTACAATATGTTAAAGGTGAGGCTTCTCACCAACCTGCAATGCAGCAGAGTGGTGAGATTTATTCTCCCAATCCCCTCTCCTACACCTGGCCACGTAGTGGACCATCAAATTGGCTTATAATATTGAGGCCTAAAAACTATGAACATATTGTCCGGCCAGGACAATGCATCACACTCAATATGTTAGTTGCATCTGTGTGCACAAGAATTTTGATTAAAATAAACATTACATCCCTAACAATTCTTGAGGGAAGGCAGATCTTTTCTGAATTTAATAAGTGAATGTTGATCTGTGTAAACCATGGTATTCTACTTAACACACAACATTGAATATTGGCATTGGTTTCTTCAACTATTACTATTTCAAAATAGACAGAAGGCATTCCCTTTTCTCATGTTTATCAGATATCAGAGATATCTCAAGAGAAAAAGACATTATTATTGACAAATAATGGACAAATCAAAAATGTTGCGATGAAACAAAAGAGACTGCAACATTTTCGATTTGTTAAATATATTTGTTGTAATATTTTCGATTCTGGTTTAACTTACTCATTTGTCGGTTGCACTTGCGGCAGTACGGAGAAGGAGTGCAACACTGCTGGGCCGTTTGCTGTGGACGAGATAAGCGCCGCTTCGCTTTGTCCACTACTGGATATGTCTGCACTTATTTCTGTAGTACTGGAACTAAACAAACAAATGTATTTGCATGTTTAGTTTCAGTATTACATAAAAATCAAACAAAAAAAAAACAAATGTATTTTGTCCAGTGATAAGCCTATACGGCACGCACAACGGCCAATCAAATGGCTAAGTGCGGAAACGGCCCAGAAACCATAAAGAAGAAGCCTATACGGCTTTAGATTATGAGATTCAGGTGAAATACTGAGCTTTTTGAAAGGTAGAAAGCTACCACAACAGTCAACAAACTGTGTAATGTTCAAAATTATTTTCTTAAATGGTTTTTAAGAGTTTCTCTAGTAAACTTTTATAAAACTAAACATGAAACCAAAAAGAGAATTTGGTTAATTTAAGAAGGCTTATTCTTTAAAACATCAAGTTTAAACTTGTAGTTCTGCTTTTTTTATGTTCTTCACTAGTTAGCCCTGGACTACAATCACACCTGATGGTAAGTGATGATGTAATCTAAGATGGAAGCGATCGATCGACTAAATTCATGTCACAAATATGAAAATATAATAAAGCCTATAGTAGTCAGGGATAATGTAGCTTCCCAAAAGTGAAAGAATTTTCAAATCAGTTTCAGAAAGTCTGAAGTTTCAGAGCCTATTCATTACATTCAAACAAACAAACAATGGAATTTTAGAATTTAAGCTCTTGTGAGTGTTATTCATATTAATTGATTATAAAACACGGCTAAAACTCACGTGATATAAGGTCGGAGTATGCCCGACTAGTGTTAAACCCATACAGGGCCCTTAGTCATGAGCATAGAACCAGCTCATTCGTAGTCATAGTCGGGCATACTTCGACCATATTATCATGTGAGTTTTAGCCGTGTTCCATAATCAATTAAAACATATATGTATAGACAAGTTAGCCCTTGACCACAGCCTCACACGATGATAAGTGTTCACGACATCATAGTATTCTACGTATAATCATATACCAACCTGATGCCTGTACTAAGGACTTCTTGTGCTGCACTGCTGATGTCGTTGACATCATCACTGCTAGCCACACCTTCACCTCCGCCCATGTCTTCGTCCATTGTGCTTGACTCTTCTGCAACAACACAAAGATAGGATGTTAAACAACTACTGTATAGTACCTGTGATGTGACTATTCGGTACATTTATTACTTTGGTACTAGTTTAATAAATTGAGGAGTATTAAGTTATAATTATATTATACAGGGTGCTCGGGAGTATTTCCCATAACTCTAGAGTTATATTCTTTAAGGAAAATTAATTAAAAATGTCTAAGGAGCAAGTGTTCTACAATGAATATTTTCAGACTAAAAAATATTTCTTTTGTAAGTAGATCTTAAATTGAGTCTGTTATATCACATCCTTATATTATGACCTAGCCAAACTTATTTATTGCATAAATATCATGAAGTAGTTTAATAGTTAAATGAGGAGTGTCACTGTCAATTGAAATATCGCGTCGATATCGACAGTCATACCACTATGATTACATATTTTAAAATGCAAGGATAGATACAGGTTACATGGATAGTCGGAATTAATTGAATTATTTTGTATGAAAACATAAAAAGTTTTTTATAATTAAAAAAACTATAAGTGGTCTTGTCAACACCTTGAAGTTAAGGGAAATACTCCACAACACCCTGTACAATAAGCAGTCAGTGACTAAAGGCTATTTTTATTTATTTTTAAACAATTACTGTAATAAGCAAAGTTGCCTTGCTATAGGACATCCACATGTATATAGTTAATAGTTACAGTATCTAATAGTGTTCCCATGATATGGATGATGACAATTTTTTTAATTGTATAAAAATGCATAGTATGATAAGATATTTAACAACTAACATTCAAATGGAATCCCTTTACAAAACCCAACAAGTAACTTACCGTCTTGTATCAATGGTGCACCATCTCCTTCAATGGGCATGGCAGAGCTTATAGACTGGTCTGGAGACTCCTCATGCGTCCCCTCAATCCCCTCTCCCTCTTCTAACCCCTGCTCTTTCAGTAAAGGCTCCAGTTGGTTGTCCTCTTGCAGAGAGTTATCTTCAGTTTCTGCCTGTTGAACAATGGATTAAGGAACAGTTTTCTTCAGAACACAGGAGTTTCTTTTGTGTAATTCATTCAATTTTAAGATTAATGCACACTTATCTGCTGAACAAGTCGGTCAAAACAAATTTTAGGATTCTTTATATTAAAGGTGAACGCAGATTTGGATGATTTGACATAGGATAGACATTGTTTCATGACATTTCACATAAAAAATTCAAAAATTTGTTTTATTTGACTCATTCACCTCAATTAAATGTATAATATAGTTTGACGACAGACTTACTTTGGTATTTATAATATTAGTATTATAAATACCAAAGTAAGTCTGTTGGTCTGTTAAACAGCTGAACCGACCAAGATGAATTTTGGAATGATAAATGGAATCTTGGAGCAAAACATTGGGTACTTTTGACTCTAAAATAAAAATAGAAGAGGGCGAAATAGGGGTTGAAAGTTTGTAGAGGAAGACCTTAATTTTTAGAGTTTCAGTTTTAAAAATTTGTTCATGAATCATAACAAAAAATAATGTGATTCAAGAATTTTTAAAATTCAACCCCTAAGGTGGTGAAATTTACATTGATTTCCACACAGATGAAGTCGCAGGCGTATGCTAGTACTAAATAAATGAAACTTATTTACTTACTGGAGTTGAGAGGCAGTTATCTCCAATGTAGGCAGACTCATCACCAACAGTACCTGGAGTAGTTTCATCTATGTCCATTTCCTCTTCTGCATCTGGTAATTAATTAATTTTAACTTCATTATAACAACACTTGGAGCCTGTTTCATCACCTTCTTATAAATGGTAGGTATGAAAATGGGTCAGTGTTTTTCACCCTTCTACCATCACCCTATTGTTTTAACAGTGATTTTGCATGAAATAAATTTATATGACAATTGTAGAATTTAAACTATGGTGAGTGATATTCATATTAATTGATAATAAAACACAGATCAAACTAGCGTGATACAATGTCGGAGTATGGCCAACTAGTTTCAAACCCATACGGGACCCTTAGTCACAAGCTGGTTCTTACAACACAGCATGATCTAAATCGAAGGTCAAGACAGCATGATCTAAATCGATTGCAAGATCCAACTCATGAGAAACGGGCCATGTATGGGTTCAAAACCAGTTGGGCATACTCTAGATATTGTATCACGTGAGTTTTCGCTGTGTGTCATAATCAATTTATTGACATTTGTCATTATATGACAAAGTTTGCTGGGCCACCTAATACTTAAAACATTACAATACTGAATAAATTAAAGAATAATTAAAAATTAATATCTATTAAAGCCAAGAAACATGTATGCATTTTATTAAATCCTAAGTGCTTTTCTAAACAACATAATTGAAAGAACAAAGTTAACTAAGCATCAAAAATCAAATAAAGTTGATAACCCAAAGCTTATGTGGGATATTAAATTTAAATGGAGATGTTGAAGATATGTAATGTTGATGTTGAGAGATACAAAATTGAGTTAAGCTAAATTAATTAAATTCTTAAATCATTGTTTGACATAGTCATACCTGGATCAGCTTGCTGTTCTTCATTATCAGGCAGATCTGCTATAGGTTCTAGGTCAAGAACATCACTGCTACTAGTTGGAGCACCTCCATTTGTTGCTGAAAGAACATTTTATATAAGATTTTACGAAATTCTATGAAAGAAAATATATAAACAATCTAATAATTATATACTAACATACTTTTGTAGATCAATATACACGAGGCTATGAAAATGGTATAGAAAGTAGACGCAACCTTTACATTTAATATTAAATTAGAACAAAGTACTGTAACGAAAGCGTAATTTGAAAGTGTAATGAACCTTAGTGAAAGGAGCATTCTTAACGAACCTGCATCTTCTGTAGTTTGAACACCTTCCGATTCGTCTGGTACTATATTGTTATCGCCGATTTCGCCGACTGTTTCTGCTTGGTTTTCAACCAAAGGGGACATTTCCGCGCCATCGGGAATATCACCGTGAAGTGCAGAGTCAGACTCCATTTCAAGGGAAATTGATGCACTGGCTTATCGTAAAACAAATAAACATTGAAATATAACAAATTATTATGCGGCGAAATGCAACATTTTTCTAATAATTATAGAAAATACCAAGCTTTTTGACAATTAGGTACAAAACTAACCCACCTGCCAAATGCCAAGCCAACTTGGCGTCATGAAAATCTAGTCTGTGGTGGCTTATAATTTTTAGTCATTGGTCTGCGTTTTCAGTCCACACTCTGTAATCTGTGGCGAATTCTATCACAGACAAAGTATTCGGCTCAGAAGATATTAATGTGAAGGATGTTATCCATGTTATCTATTTCGTCTACTATTTTTTTGCCCATGCGTACTATTTTATAAACTGTCGTCTAAAGGAACAAGATTAGAATTCAAAGCCGTTGCAAGTTAAAAAAAAGAAGTGTTTGTCAATTGTCATTTCGTATTCGTGGTCATTTGACATCTGTGGTCAGCATTTTGTTTTTGTCATGTCAAAGTCGAGTCAAACTGTCAAACCTATAGTGATCTGTGTGTGTGTCAAACTCAAATTCAAAAAAATCAAAAACAAAGTTACAACTTCAAAAGTCAATATTTTTAATTTTAATTTGATGGTTATTATTTTATTCTTGTTTGACGCTTGAAATATTTAATAATGTAGTATAAATACAAACTTTAAACATAACATACAATTTATAATATTCGATAAAACAGACTTAAAAAACCATTCTTTAATACAAGGCATGAGGAAGAAATGGTTAGGTTTATACTATAATAATTCCACAATATAAATATTAAATACTAGAAGCTTATATTTACTACTTATAATTCTAATAATATTTAATTTTAATTTTCAGATATATTAAAGAAGTACCTAAAACAATTTATTAAATACTTGGCCAGGCTGACACCCTGTAAATTAAAACAAAATGTCTAGCACTAGCAGTGATAACAGTAAAAGTAATTCCAAAGAAAAGCCTGGGGACGGAATCCGCTCAATGAGATCTACAACTGCATTCAGAGTTGTTAACTTTGAACTTTATGCAAAGCCTGTGTGTATACTATTTAATTTATTAAGTTATATAACATGTTGTAACTTAAAGCATAATAACAGTGGCGTAGAAATAGAAAGCTTAAAAATGCCTAAATAAATACACAATATTTATTTTATGACACTAATATTAAGGCAAATGGTTGTGTGTTTAATAAATCAACTGCATGTGTCTCCTTCACAAAGTAACTACTGAATCAATTTGGCTGAAATTTTAATTATTCTACTACTAAACTATAAATTAATACACATAGATGGCATTATTTTTGATCACATACTGATTTATATAATAAAACACATTTAAACAAAAATCTTATTATTTTTGCTTTCTCTTTTTCATTGCATTACACTATTGTGACTTTAGCTTATATTAGAGTGTAGTGTTCAAATATTTGTTCAGTATTTTTATGTGTATATTTTATTTTCAGAATATTGTGATAATGAGCATAGGACTTACATGTTTTGGTATTGCTCTTGGATATATTGCCTACATGAGACAGAAATATGAAGCAATGGGATATTATTCAGCCATAGATAAAGATGGCAAAGAAATATTTGAGAAGAAGAAATCTAAATGGGATTAAAGATATATACAATTTAATATAATATATTATGTAGTTCTGTATAGACTAGTCTTTTAAATTATTTTATTAGTGTAGTACTTGTGCATACATTGAAAACTTATGTAATTAAATGGGCTTCAAATATTACAGTACTACATTAAATACTACAGTACTTATAGATCTTCATTCACAGGAAATATTATGTATGTTCATGTCTTTTTTCCAATTCTTTCCAACTAATATTCCATGAAAGTAGAAAATATAATTATGAAATGATATATTTTAGGGGATAATAGAAGAATATAGAATATAGAAGATAATAGAATCTTTACAAATAGTCAACTGACGTGTCAAAAGTGCTTGTAAACTGAGCCTACTTGAAATAAATGATTTTTGATTTGATTTGATTTGGTATGAAGATAAACTTATTAAGCTTTGAGTTACCTAAGAATATTTCTAATATAGAGCTGTTAATGGTAGCTATAATTCTCACTAATACCAACGCTCAGTCAATATTTGGCTATGAAATTCATATAAACAAATCTGTAGCACATATTATTTATTATTAATTTTATATCTTTAGAGAGAAATTATTAAGTAAATTATATAGTTTGGTTTAGTTTGCTGTTGCTTATTTCTTTATCATTAAAATTCTAAAATTCTGGAGATGTTTCAACTGGCTTTAATTGAAGGAATATAGAATTAAATATATTAACAATACTTAGCCTAATACATAATATATTAATATACTAATTTGCCTAATAGAGGAATACCATAAGTTTCACGTAGTTAGGTTTTATTATGTTTTTTTTTTGTCTACTTTGAATTGAAGTCTGTTAGGATTTAGATGTAGTGGCCCCTATTATCTATGTATCTAAGAGTGGCACGCTATGTAAATTGTAAAATGCGCAAAACAATAAAAGTAATAAAAATGGAACCTTGGATTTAAATTCATAGTAATATTTCTTTTGACTGAAGAAACTAGAACTCAGAGCTATGAGCGTAATTAAAAAAATATATTCTAGAAGAATATATTTTTTTCTCAATCTCCCTTCATGAAGTCGAAGTCGTCATTTGTCATGTCAATCTTTTTACTATCTGTGGACGTGTGTTTCTCATCTTTTTTTTACGTCACTAGCTATATTCAATGTACTCTATGGTCACTAGTGTTTTGTTTGACAAGCTGTTGTGAATGTGTATAGTGTTTTTAATTTCTGAACCTCCTCTACTTTTCATAATTAGCCTTGTTTGCTTTTCTACTTTTAACAGCAAATCAATAAAATGTTTTCCGCGTTGAAAAAACTAACAAGGAGTGGAGATGAACGATGCACAGCTCCAATGCCAATGTCGTCTTCTTTGCAGAAAAAGTTTTCTAGAGGCGTACATTTTAATAGTAAATAACTCGTATTTAAATTCAGATAACTTTCTATATAAACTGTATAAATAATAAGTATCTTGGATATAATCTTCTTCGTAGATTTAACAAGCAGTTTTGTTTTCTTTTAGTGAAAATATTAATTAAAGGAGACAGAAATGTTGGCAAGTCCTGTCTCTTACAGCGTTTACAAGGAGGTGCATTTACTGAAGAGTATGTCCCTACTGAACAAATACAAGTTGCACCAATACATTGGGCATATAAAAACACAGATTTCATTGTCAAAGTAAGTTATTAGACATTACTATCTAAGTGCTGGTCAAAGCAATTCTTTTATGTAAGGCTAGGCGCCTCCCCGAAGTTTCACATGCGTAGTTCCCATTCCCGTGAGAATATAGGGATAAAATATAGCCTATGACACTCACAAATAATGATAATGTTTAGCATATTATGAAGAACTTGACTGATAATATATTACATAGAAAAGTCTTTATCTTAATATATAGAAGCAAAAGGTCATTCATCACGAAATCTCCAAAACCACTTGACATACAAAGGCTAAATTTGGCAGGGAGGTAATCTATAGTCAGTAGGTATCCGCTAAGAACAGATTTTAAGATAGGGCTGGATAAAAAAAGGTCTAAGGGCGGACAACATTGTGGGCGTCCGCTAGTTAGCTATATATCTATTGCTTGCTAATGCCAAGGATTTGGATAAAATAAAGTCTTGAAGTTAAGGCATTGTATATTGAATATCAATACAAGATAGAATTACAAAACAGAGTTAAAGTTAATTATGTGCTAAGCAACCTGTGGAACCAAACTGTTGTGTTCAGAGACCAACAAATGACTGATGCTATGATACATAGGCCATTAGGCCACATCAGAAATAACGCTTAGTTGGCATGTTGTCAAAATTAGTACAGTAGATCCAGAGTTTACCCCCTGCAATACAACAAACTTTATAATATTTGTATAGACTAACAGACTCTGGATTCACCCAAGCTATCTCCATTCCCATTTGAATATCAATAAAATAATCAGGATCCCATAACTCTAGGGCTTATATTCATTATGGAAAATTAATTAAATGTGTCCAAGGAACATATTGTGTTTAAAATGAATATTTTAGGAGTAAATAATATTTCTTTTGTAAATAGATCTTAAAATGTGTCTCTTAAATGCATCCATATAATAATGGCATAGGGAAACTTATTCATTGATAAATATCACAAAGTAGCTAACCTAGTTAAGTGCGGAGTGCCAGTTGCAACTATTTCATTGCTTTGTAACAAACGAAAAATTATCACCATATGTTACAATCTATTGCTGAATAGTTCAGAGAACATTTACTTAACATAGTACACAGGTTAAAGAATACTAGGGAGATAAAGCATACAGAACACAGCAGGGATGTAACCATTCCAACTATAAATTTAAAAACGAATACATTCTTGAGTCAGTACGACATGAGGCGTTGCATAAGTAATTTTTATTATTATTTAAGAAAAATGTCTTTTAAATGTTTATAATAAAATATAATAAATAAAAACCATGAATATAGGATTTTTAGTAAAGATCAGTGATTTGTATTATTTACGTTAGTGATTTAAGTTAGTGATTGTTACTTAAAGTTAAATTGTAATTTATTTCAGGTAGAAGTATGGGAGGTAGTTGATAAAGGTCGCACAAAAAAGAAACCTCCCCTTGGCTTAAAACTAGAGAATCAGTCTACACCAACAGTGCCTGAGGAAGAATATGACACCCCTGTGCTAGATGCAACGTTTTTAGATGTGTATAAGAATGCTAGTGGTGTTATTCTAATGCTGGATATAACTAAGCCTTGGTTAGTAATTAAATTAATTGGTTATATTATCATAATTAAATCATTTAATAGTCTCTGGTTATTTTTTAATGAAATAGCTGTGGTGTAAAATTATTAGAGCCTCAATAGCTCAACGGTTAAGTTATGTTTTTTTTATTTATGTTAAATCATACTTACTTTTTACAGCACATCACTAACAATGAAATATCACATTCTTTATTGCAATGAAGGTTTAAACTTATTTAATCAATAGAAAAAATCAGATACAAATGTCTTATTTGCATCGATATACTGTAAGAAGCCAGGAAAATGGAATATATTATAATCATGATTTTGATATTTATTTTATTTGTAGGACTTTTGAGTACGTAGTGAAAGAGTTGAGTCGTATCCCAGCGGACCTACCAGTGGTGATACTTGGCAATCACTGTGACATGCAGCATCACAGACAAGTGCATCCTCATCACATTGAACAGGCCTTGTATCATGCCAAGACTACAAGGTATGTACATCTTTTTAAAACATATAACAGTATTGTAGTGACACACCTGTGGAACGTCATCATCATCATATCAGCCGATGGACATCCACTGCAGGACATAGGCCTTTTGTAGGGACTTCCAAACAACGATACTGAGCCGACTATAACCAGCGAATCCCTTGCGACTCGCTTGATGTCGTCAGTCGCTTTGTAGTGCGAGGTCGCCATTCCAGCACCTTGGGACCCCAACGTCTCTGGAAAGTGCCACGCCAAAATTTCATTGAATATGCTAGTGATCTTTTTCCAATTGCCCCTGAAATGACAGCAGTAAAAATTTCATCAACTTTGTCATTACATCAAACCTACTTTTGTGCATTTGATTTAGCTAAAAGACATTTGCATAGTAAGTGAAACATGCGATTCGTTACGTTATGTTACTTTGGTGCTCATAGTTAAAAACACCAGTGCCCAGCGTGTTTGGTATGTTATGCCGACTAAAAACAACAACTGATAATTCCATTGCTGAGGTTTCGACGCCCAACATTCTGTGAGTGTGTCTATAGACTTATACTGTCTCAACTCTCAATCAATGACAAACTCCATCTTATTTAATACTTTGGGTTTTTATTTTAACAGATTTTTATATATTATTTATTTATTTAATTAAAATCTGATAAAGGATTTCATTTTCATCAATTTATTTTAGGTGTTTTAAGCATATTATAGAGGCAAAGTTTGTGGTATTGTAGGGGTAATCTCTGGATGTACTGAACCAGTTTTTAAAATTATTTTACCACTAGAAAGCCACGTTATTTATGAGTGTCACAGGCTATATTTTATCCCAGTATTCTCACGGAAACTGAAACTACGCGGGTGAAACAACGGGGCGTCGGCTAGTTATAGCTAGCTATAGTTTTATAGCTAGTTATAGTTAATAATAAAATAGTATAACCTGATTTTAATATTTAAGGACTGCGCCAATTCGCTATGCAGAGTCTTCAATGAGAAATGGTTTTGGTTTGAGATTACTACATAAATTCCTCAGTGTTCCATTCTTAAGACTACAAAAAAGTAGTTTACTGGAACAGTTGCAAAGAAATCAAAAGGATATGGAGGAGATTGAAACTGAACTTGATGAGTTTCAGGTAATTAACGCTAGTAGAACTACAATAGTTTTGATTTTTACATTGAATTTCTTATCTAGAGTCCTTCACTATTTCATTTATTTTTGTAGGCAATTATTATAGTGTGTGCTATACTATAATAAAATATACCTGTGAGGTATTATTTTATACTCTTTAATGGATCTTCTATCGAACACATACTTTACATTATATATTGAAGGTCTATTTTGAATATGTACCCCCTAATTACCCCTTTATTATCATAAGTCTATTTTAGTTTCTGACACTAGTTGATATACTATACTTACAAAAAGATGTTCCTAATATGTAGTTACATAATATGTTACAAGCAAAAGTTTTAGTTAGCCAAAGCAGCCAGCAACTTACTTTGTAACTAAAACAAAATTATAGCTAAAACTAGATGTAGTAAGTTGTAAATAGGTCCAACTAGGTGGAGCCATCATCATACCAGATAACAGTTGTATTTGCCACAACCAACGGTTATTAGGTCCTATCTACATCTAGGTACATTTGCGCGAAAAAAGTAATCTATTTCTAATTCAAAGACCCAATTTGTCTATACTAAAATTAATCAAAATATGTTCAGTGGTTTAAGTAAAAGACAAACAGACAGGCTTACATTTTAAATATTAGATGGATATTTGGATCCAGGTTCATTGATTACTATTTATTATTAAATAGGGCTTAGTCTCATTCAAACAGAACTTTATTTACATAACTTCTTTCTCTTTGCATATTCCCATTGATCTGCTTTTTCAATCAATCGGCGACACTGATATGCGTCTCTGTCAGAGAGAGGGGCGTAGCTACCACTGTATCTATGATACGGGGCCCCCAGATTACCAGGGCCCCTTACATGTGAAAGCAAAAATTTGTAAAATGTACCTAATCCACAATCTTAATTGATCTGGTTCTTCCAGGAAAAAATCATATGAAAAATTGCCTGTAGAGTTTCATTTCAGAGATGACAAAATACTATAAATGAAAAAATCTTGTTTTCGCCCAAGCGCCCAAATAGAAGCATCCTATAGGTTAAGTCACTCTCACTGTCATATTTATTTAAAGCGAGCATGTTTGTTTCTTTTGTGAGAAATCTTTTCTCTGGGTCCCAACAAATTTTGATACAGGTTCCCACCAAAGCACGCTACGCTACAGAGAGAGTCCCATTTCTATTAAAAAGTTTTGCACCTTTATTTACATAAATAACTATTTATACATTATTTTCAAAGTTATTTATACTCTCATTCATATGTCAGAATTCGGAGGAGTCCCACTACAACCTGTTCGTGGACCGACTGGCAAACAAGCGGCGACAGAGCGCCGAGCCGGAGCCGCGCCTACCCGAACGATCCCCTAGCATTGTACTCGGCGCGGGAAAACCCATCATACCGCCTAACGTTAATCCACTTGTGAGTATCAGTACTGCCTCTTTAGACCAGTGAAGTGCTTACATTTCAATACCTCAGGATTCCATTTGTAAAACATTGCTCAATTTTAGAGTTTCCACATAGGCTACTATCTTGGCGGCCTCCGTAGTGCAGTGATGTATGCGCGGTGGATTTACAAGACGGAGGTCCTGGGTACAATCCCCGGCTGGGTCAATTGAGGTTTTCTTAATTGGTCCAGGTCTGGCTGGTGTGGCCGTGGCTATAGTTACCACCCTGCCGGCAAAGACAAGACGTACCGCTAAGCGATCTACCGTTCCGTTACGATGTCGTGTTAAAACTGAAAGTGGTGTAGAGTTTCATCCTCCTCCTAACAAGTTAGCCCGCTTCTATCTTCGATTGCGTCATCACTTACCTACTAGGTGAGATTGCACTCAAGTGCTAACTTGTAAAGAATGAAGAAAAATAAACTATCTTTTTTTACAGTTGGCACAGTCTCTGAACCCCAGTGCCGTCAAACCTCAAAGCGCAGATCATACACAAGTGAAACAGACTCAATATGTGAGCCCAGATTTGATAAAGACTAAACCGCCAGTAAGCATGGAGATGACCCCATCCAAACACCTTCAAGACAGGTATTTGTTTAGTGCATCTTTATTCTTTTTACCCGACTACGGCGAAGTCAGAAAAAAGAACAAAGGAAAGAAAAGGAGGTACAAAAATGATCATGGTAGAGCCATGGTGATTATGCAACCATATAATAAAATAACACCTCCATTAAACATTAGTACACGCTAGGTATAATGGGAACGACCACAGCTCTACCTTGGCCATTTTGTACCAATGAATTTATCGATTTCTATCTGAAATATATTCTTGTTTCGTCCTTTTTAGACCACTTTTTTACGTAGTCAGGTTTGAAGGACATGTCAAAAATTGGGCCTTTATTATTTATAATTTTTAAGTAGGTCGATATTTTTTTTACGGATAGAAGATACAAATTGCTGTTAAGAAAATAATTTTCTACAAATTAAACATAGACAATACAGTAAAAGTTTTCAGAATAGCCAATAAAAATGAGTGTAATTAAATTCATATCCGGTGTAAGCTGTCAATGTTAAGTAATATTGTCAAATGTCATTATGACACCAAGTTAAAAAGAAACATTAAATCGTAGACAGAGAAGCATGAAACAAAACAATTCCTTATATTGCTTTAAAAACACCTTATACGAACGTGACTACGTGAAGATCACTGACAATCTGTCAGGGTGTGAGTTACGAGAAATGTTGCCATGATAAAAAGTGTTTATTAATGTTGCCAGCTAATGAAAAAATTACTGTTTATATAATTAATTAAAAATAAATGTGGGTTCCAAAATTTTTTATTGTAGGTTTTAAAGCCTTATATTTTACGTTCATTTAAGATAAAAATATTTTATTCTGTTCAGTTGACACTCGGAATAAAGGCCCAGCCTCCATACAGAATGGGACATGTCCTTTATTTTTTATTACATTATGTTTCCTGGCTGGCATGTGTTTTACCTCCTCCGGGTCGTATATGTATTAGAGCTGGGCAATTTGACAGAATGACTCTTGGCAGAGTCTGCACAGATTTGTGACCCGGAGCAAAAGTCATCATCATCATCATCATCATCATCATCATCATCAACATCATCATCATCATCATCATCGTCATCGTCATCGTCATCGTCATGATCATCATCATCCTTTGTTTTATAATATAACACAACTTAATTTATAGCATACCATCCACACCATCGGGTGCTAATATGTCCGTGGCCGGTTCAACGGGCGCGTTGGACGAATTCTACGCGGGCACTCTGGACAGCAGCTTCTTGGAAGACCTCGGACCTATTGCTCATACCCACCAGGAGATAAATTATGAGTCTGATAGGTACAGTACATTTATTAATTTTCAATACATGAAATTTTAAAAAATTAGTAAAACAGTTGACCCATCAAGCCATCCAAGCAACCTCTGCTTATTTTTAATGCATAGCATTCGTAATGTATATTATAGAAAAGTTATATAAGTATATGTTATAGAAAAGTTTTTGAAGTCTTTATTTGGATTTTCAAAGAAACATGTTTTTATTTTTTAGATTGCTCTAAAGTTCGAATTGGTTCATAACATAAAGGTGTATTTTGGTTGTAATAAAATTATTTAAATTCTATATTTCTGAAACAAATTATCTGAAACCAATCCTTACACATTTAGGAGTTATCGGCGCAATTTTTCAATGTCTACTTACTAAACCTAATTATTATTTTTTGTAGCGATGAGGATAATACAACCTTGAATCCTAAAGTGATAATAGACGAAGATGACCTAGAATTGGATAACAGCCCACCTTTTAGACCTGCCGAAGCAGTGGGTGCAGAAATTGCAATATCAAACAAAGATGACCCATTGTCCAACATGTTCTCAAACCAAGCTACAATAAATAAAGAGCATGAAGAAAGTAGCGACAGTCTCTCAATGCTTCACAGCGATCAAAATATTCACATGCATTCTGCTTATCCACTTTGGGCTGGAGATTCCAGTGTAAGAAGATCCCCTGAAGGTAAAATAAATATAAAGGAGTTGGTCCACTCTTGTACCCCGTATCATTAAAATTTAAAAAATACAAGGATTTTATTAAAATTTAAATAAGTGAATAAGTGAACTAAATAAAAAGAAATACAGTAGAACCCGTTTAATACGATTTCGCAGGGACCCAACTAATAACGCGTCTTAGATGGGAAAGCGTATTATACGGGATATGGGTGGGGGATAGTGAAAAATATAACAACTAATATACACATACATATTTATAAAAAATATTAGTGTATTGTGTAAATACTACCTTATTATGCTACTTAAAGTAATCACTTATTCTGGTATGACAAAAATATTTTGATGCATTAGCAATTACGAAATTTTCAATTAAATTTTACTTACTTTCAGTATGCCTTCAAAAATTTTGAAAATTCAAAATTTTCTTCGCATCATGTCAAGGGTCGTTTGCTGTTAGGGTCTTTCAGTTCTTTAAGATATCATGTATTAGTCTTGTCCTTGTTTAAGGACCTGTATGGTGTTCTGAGATGACGAATCGTATTAAGTGTTAGTAAATGTATGAAAACATGTCTCACGTTATAGGGACTGGTGTAAAATGGCGAATTATGCGAGAAATCGTTTTAAGCGTGATCGTCTTAAGCGGGTTTTTCTGTAAATAAAAATAAAACCCAACATGGCGCCCATACAGCAACTATGACATGATAATTGACAGCAAACTTCAAATCGACTACTGCATCGAAAACGTCATCAATCGGCATTATTACCCATATTAGTGTTGCATTTCTTGGGAGAGAATTAATATTATCTCGAAAGAATTAAAGTAAATTTGTAGATTTGTATATTCAAAAATAGTTAAAAAATACATTTATTTTTTATTTCCTTCAAATACAATTGCCTCGTTATTTTGTCTCATTAGTACAAAGACAAACATTGGCATAACCTTGAAACAGCGCAGTTCAGTACTGAGCGGCCAGACTTTATGTATCATGTGGCTGAGTGTTGCTATACCAGTAAATCAGTCAGTTATTTAACTAACTACAATGGAATATATTTAATAAGTTTCTTTCTTGCAACAGGTGGTGAAGATCCTGACAATAATAAAGAACCTGATACGAAGGTTTGTTGAACATATTTTTAAATTAGTCATATTTTGTCGGAAATTACATATTATATTATCGCATTCCCCATTAACAACTTATGGTAGGTGTACAAGTAGTGCTCAGAAGTCTATAATATTTCAATCCATTTATTGTCTATGAATTATTTACTAGCTAGGCCCCAAGGTCTAGTAGCAAAAAGTTAGTTTAGCCATGTTCTCTGCAACCAACCACCGAACATTTATTTTTATTTTTTTATTATTTACAAGTTAGCTCGACTACAATCTCACCAGATGGTAAGTGATGGTAAGTGATGATGTAATCTAAGATGGAAGCGGGCCAACTTGTTAGGAGGAGGATGAAAATCCACACTCCTTTCGGTTTCTACACGACATCGTACCGCAACGCTAAATCGCTTGGCGGTACGTCTTTGTCGGTAGTGTGGTAACTAGCCACGGCCGAAGCCTCCCACCAGCTAGACCTGGACCAATTAAGAAAATCTCAATCGGCCCAGCCGGGGATCGAACCCAGGACCTCCGTCATTAAATCCACCGCGTTTGTATTCTAAATAATTATAATAATTATAAATTCAGGCAACAAAATTCTCATACATTCACTCGCATTTTGTTAAGTTTAAATTATATATTTCTCCGCATTATAGATGGAAAAGAAACACAAAAAGAAAAAATCAAAGGATAAAGACAAGGGAGATTATAGCGACAAATCAGATCGGGCGGAGAAAAAGAGCAAGCACAAAAAGTCTAAAGGCGATAAGCGGAATCCACAAAAAGATTTACTTGCACCGTCAGTTAATGTGGAGTTTAATTATGAAGAATATGATAGCATTTAGTGAATACTAAACCATCTTGGTTACATTATGTGAAGAAACGCAAATAACGGACATTTGGTAATAACTAATAAAAATAACAATTATTGTTATATAATATTAAAGTCTGACCGCTTAGAGATTGCGCTTCTGACGCCTGTCAATGAGAGAGATAATGTTGTCTAAGTCTATGAGATATTTAAAAATCTTTTATTAACCTTAATAACGAGTAATAACATAAACATTAGAATAATGATGCCAACTTACAATAAATGTATTAATTTTGTACTAAAATTATTAACAACTAGAGGACACACGTGACTTTGTTAGCGTGAAACTCGATGTAAAATTTTAACTACCCCTACCCTATTTTTTCTGTCATAAGAACCTTCTCCTGACAATAACAAACACGTCAAAAAAAATAGTGAAATCGGTCCAGCCGTTCACGCATGATGGCGTGACCAAGGGATACATGGATTAATTTATATATATAGATTAATTAATATAAAAAGGTGACATTGACAGGTGTCAGAAACGCAATCTTCGAGCGGCCGGACTTTAGCGGACACAACTCCGCATAATATTCTGTTTTTCAGAAGTGCCACGGGAGCCGTTGAATTTTTTAGGATAAAAGTAACGTATGTGTTGATCCAGGATAAAATCTATCTCTATTTTAAATTTCAACCTAATCAGTTTGCAGTTGGGTCATGAAGTTAACCTTAATATTTAGTGTCAATTGAGTTTTAAGTTACACGTCAAGTTCATCTGATACAAAATGAGCGAAAGCTGGCATTTTTGTATAAACTGTTTTTCTTTTTGTTTTTTGAGAAAAAGAAGAGAGCAATTTGTTTGCAATATAAAGCCAACAAAGTTATCCTAAATTTTGTTATGTCTTTATTTTGCATAAAGAAGTATAAAATTTAAATACCTAGTATTCTGTCGCCCTTTGAAACTATAAAATATACCAAACGTCTATATTAACACAGTCAAAAAATTTCCTATAATTCTCATAATGGTCAAAGAACATGCTGTGCATGTTGCTCCATTCTAAGTTTTTATGAAACCTTATGAAAATCCGTTTATTAGCTTCGGAGTAGCATGAATGGATGAAAGCCTCTTAATGTTTGTAATGTTTTAAGCTTCACTTGTAACTATTTAAGTAAGAAAATCTTGGAATCTTAATTTGACCCACTTCCCGGTCTTCGAATAAGATGAAATTTTGCACACGCTCTGACTTCTGATGACAATACATGACTAGCTAAGAAACGTCATTACGAATCCAATATGGCCGCCTCCCCAAGATGGCAGACTGGCTGTGTGAAATCCTCCCGCATGATTTTCGTATTCCTGAGAGCAAGTCAGGAATACGAAAAAAATAGTCACGTGAATTAAATTTACTGAACGTGAACTAAATTATATTCGATTTGTCCTGTTTGTTATAAGTATAAATAATAATAATAAAGTTCCACTTAATTTCGAAATCTCTATGTCTACTTATTAAGCTTATTCAGCTATTTTATATGCGGATAATAAATATATATTATACCTTCGTTATTAAGTAATACTATACATATACTTTTATTAAAATATATACAATGATAATAATCAATTGTATTAGATTTATGTTGCAAATTACTCTTTCCCCTAAAATATTAACCTATATGACTTGTTTTATATTCACTATAATAAAATTACTGTGATTGTTTTTAATCTACTTGATACATTATAAATATGTTAGAAGTTAAGAAAATATTGGTATATTTGAAGTTTCTCAGAAAAATGTCGAATTTTTATTTTGTTATTTATTATCTGCACAAAGCGAATTTTTTTTCTAATTATATAATTCTAGTCATTGCAAATTCAATGAATTTTTATCGTTCTGATAATCGTTCTGTTCTGATTTTTTATAAAAAAAAAAGTATAATAATTACCTTCTACTGTTTTTTGAAGGGTTCAAAAACATCCTTAATTTGTTATATTTTGTTCTTATGTATTTGTTCTGTCGCACCTGCTGTTTGTTCTTACTCAAGCATTAATTTTTACAAGTTTAAACGAAATCATTGTTACACGATTCGTTAGTACTTATCTATAGCTTGGCAAGTTTGTTGATGACACTCCCATGACATGCGGGCGACGGGGGTGAAAGGACTGCGCTACACCCCTACCGGCTCCCGCAGACCAACGGGAGTGTTACGAACGAATTTGCCAAGCTATACTTATATGTAAACTATTTTTACCTGGCATATCAACATATTTACTCACTGTATTCTGTAGTTTACACTTGTGGTGTCTATGAAGTGATGCACGTTGATTTGACGTCTGGCGCAGTTGGTGGTGATGTGGCTTTCAATTCTGAAGTCCTGGATTCGATTTTCAGATCGTACCATCAAAATGGACGGATAGGTCATTGACACGCAAAAATTGTCATTTTCACACAGAGGCCTATCTCTAATCTAATCTCTAATTTGTGATCCGTCCTTCCAAAGATAGATTGATTTTTAAGATAGCAAACTCTATCACAGGATAGCTTATTGGAATGCTTTATGTAAGAAATGGATTGATATATCAATCTTAGATAAGAAAAAACGGATTAGGTTAATGATTATTAATTTCGGGCGTTAGCCTTTTAGCATGGTGCCGCGTAAAATCCGTCGCAGGCAACCGTATAGAATTAACTTGTACCTCGTCCAAGTAAGCCCGCTTCCATGTTAGACTAGCTAAGTAGCAATATGATTCTCTTTCTACGATCGCAAACGCTTCGAAAACTAGAAAAATGTATGAGAATGACAGATCTTGATCACGTGACCTGTCGATTCTAAATGTAATTTCCATACATTTTTCTAGTTTTTGAAGCGTTTGCTATCGTAGAAAGAGAATCGACGTGCCACTTGACTACAGGGGCAGGGCCTGAATGTGGTACGTCGATTCTTTTTTTACAAAGGCTTCGAAAATTTAAAAAATGTATGGGATTGACATTCTCTCTATCTACAGCTGGCCTATTCACTATGTTTGTCTTTATTGTCAACCTATTAAAATAAACATCAAATCAATTGACCAAATGGCATTAACCTATTGTGTGATATCCACCAGCAAGCACCGGATAGTGAATAAGCCTGCAGGTCACGTGATCAAGTTGTCGATCGGATCTGTCATTCCCATATATTTTGTTAGTTTTCAAAGCGTTATCATTTGTAGAAATCGACGTTTCACATGGCTACAGGCTCAGGTAAGATAGCAGCTAAGGGTTACTTGTCATAATAGCACGTGACGTCGCACTTGCGTTCATTCATAGACAACACACACGAACAATGTGTGAATGTGTTTATGAGCCAGGTTGAATATTTAGCTATATTACAATTTTCCATAATTATCTTGACATTATATTGTAAGATTGACCATGTGGTGTATTAAACATGTTATGCTGCTCCTACACGCAGTGGCGTGCACTTCATAGATGTTAAAATGCACTGCCTACCTTGAAGGCTCAATATGACCGTGTATTAGAGAAGAGATTTTCCGTTCTGTACAATTTGTACGTATAATGCATACCCTAGCTAAAAACCTTGTGCACGCCACTGCCTACACGATGGACTATTCCTGGTGGGCCTTCATGTAGAGGGGGTAGTGGCGTTTGATGGCTTATGGTGCGTGCGATATGGCATTTTTGTCAGTTTTTCTGCCGCATATCAATGGATAGTGGGCCAGTGATGGCGATACCTACACTTCTACAAGTAGCTCACTGTTCGAGTGTTTGAGATGAAAATTGACTTATACAGTTATACCTGTTGTGATGGTCGACTTCAAAAAAGTAGGTAGGTCTCATTCGACACGCATGTTTTTTTATTGTTTGTCCTAACTTCGTCATTTACTAACCAATTTTAAAAATTCTTTTTTTTTTCAAAGAGTATACTTACAGATTGGTCCCATTTAATTTCTATGAAAATCGGTTTAGTAATTTTGTGTTAAAATCCAAATGACTGAAATACATCTTTGAAGTCGGTTCCATATTTATGTAAAAAAAGATTATTTATTATACACTATGAAGGCAATTGATAAAGAAAACTCTAAATAAATAGATGGAACGATGATAGCATCTATTTTGTTCCAACAACTAATGTACACTGAAAGTTGCCATTGTGTCAATACGTTACAAGTTAAAACCATAGCATAGCATTGCCTTGCCTACCAGCGGCGAAATGTCCATACAGGCCGATTCCATCCGGGTTACCTTTTAAAAAACCATCGTTATCAACCCATATTCGGCTCACTGCTGAGCTCGAGTCTCCTCTGAGAATGAGAGGGGTCAGGGCAATAGTCCACCACGCTGGCCTAATGCGTATTGGCAGACTTCACACACGCAGAGAACTATGAATATACGATGATAATAATGATTATACGCTGGATGTATGAGAAACCGATGTTAGTATCAAGCTGTATGAATCTCTTTTTCTTTGGGACGGCTTACCTTTCTCAAAATTCCATCCTTCGCCACTGTTGCCTACCATTTGATGTGCCAGTGATGGCTTGTCGTGTAGTGGCAGCATTAAGTGTTAACCAACGTCCAATAGACCATCAATGTGTCAGAAAAGACAAACAATTACTGTATGATAAAAGAAATATTGTATTGATGTGAAGTTAAAGTTTTAAAATGCTTGTTATAGTGTTATACATATATTTATTGTGGTTATGCTTGTTGTGAAAATACATTTTTACTGCATCATACGTTGGTTTTATTTATATCTATTCTTTTTTTACTTGTACAGGTTAAAATAAATGAGTAATGAAAAAGAGCTCGTGCAGCCAATCCAATAGGCGTCAGTTATAAAAATTTTCTTGTACGTTGTTTCATTTCAAGGATCTTTATATCTATACTTCTATACTAACATTATAAATGCGAAAGTATGTCTGTCTGTTACCTTTTCTCAGCTAAACCGATCTAGATGAATTTTGTTATAATGGTAAATGGGACCTTGGAGCAAAACATGGGGTACTTTTTGACTCTAAATAAAAAATTAAATAGGGGTTGAAAGTGTGTATGAAAAGTCATAAATCATAAAAAAATATGAAATAGGTATAATGTAATACAAGAATTTTTAAAATTCATCCCTTAAAGTGGTGACTGGGGGTGGAAAGTCTACATTGATTTCCACGCGGACGAAGTCGCGGGCGTCCGCTAGTTATTCTATTCTTTTATTGGCCACCATTTTGCTTTATCAATAAAGATTTAAAATTGTCTTCAAAAGTTCCAGCAGACAAACATACATACATACATACGATTGCATGTGCATTTCATAAAGGTATGTGACATCTCATTCAGTACAAATATGTGAAACTATTGTACTAATTAAATTGAATAGTTATAAACAATAGGGGTAAGCTGGCAATGACGGGTGATTGTTCATTTCAACGAAAGAATTTTAATAAATAGATTACAATCTATTCAAAATGTAAATATACAACCACATCGATATTTTATTGGTTAGATTATAAAAATTGGACCGCATGTGTGTCCTCGCAGTAATGTAACAATATTACAAACAAAAATCTCTACATAACAAAACTTACAGATATTAGTCAACTTTATTTTATACATTCTATAGTACACGATTATTTAACATTAATATTTACCTAATATTATATTTTATACATTTATGTATATTATAATATTCTCCGATTTGTAATAAGTTAATAAAACTATAAAATATCTTCTTCGTAAAAGTATAGGCATTTAATAAGGCTAATGTAGGTAATGAAACAATATTTGGTTATTTCACGGTTCTCTTTGAATTACAACAACAAATACTTAATAGATAAATAATTTATACAAAGCACTTTGTACTTGCCTTTGTTTGTTTAGATTTTTTGTATCGATTTCATTTGTTTCCAATTCTGAGCCTTAAAAACGGGCATAAAATACTTAACATCTAAAAAAATATTCAAAAAGAAAATCAAGATCATTTGGCTGATTTTTTCAAGGTACAAAATTATGTCAAATTATATTACAAAATGTCAATTATACTTATTAAAAATTAAATTGATGATTCTTATTGGAGTCATGAGCATACAATATACATTTATGTATTAGCAATGTTGAAGTTAAACACTACCAGAGTCAGGAAATCTATTCCTCTCATTTGTGCGCAGTTCTATAATTATTATCAATATGTCCAATATACCCATTCTCCTCCAACTAGTCGGGAAAGACTGTATTAGGAGTGGGTATTGAGACTTTAATTATTCACCTATTGTCCAAAAGCCTTCTATAACCAGAGTTTCTCAAAGATTTTATACTATTGGATATGTTACGTGCCTACAAAATCACCACTAAAAGTGAATTTCTACTCCCCCTAAGCGCACCCATGCAAAATTTTGTGTTTATTATACTAATGATATATTTATGTATACATATATAGTTTTTACTTAATGTAACGTCTAGCGAGACAGGTCTGGTACAATAATTCAATGATGTTAAATACTGTTAGATGTGTTACTAGCACATGAAAAATGAGGCGCTCAAAAGAGGAAATTTCCACATCTCACTGTTAGTTGTGGTTGTGTACGAACGTTATTTAAACCGTCCGTCCGTCCGTCCGTCTACAATGTCGAGTTGTGTGTTCAGAAAGTGTAAAAACAATATATACATAAATATAATGGAATTCAAGTCAAAATTGTGCATGTGTGCGCTCAGCGTTGTAGCCTATTTCAGATCACTTGTTGCGGTGATTTTGTAGGGACGTAACCGATCTATAGTATAAAATTATCATTGCAATAATTGGTCTGAGGCCACAGGTTTTAGATCATCAGGTTAATTAATTTTCGATTTTATTACAAATGCAGCAATGTTAATAATATTTTATTACTGGCAGTAACAAAAAGGACGATGCTAGCGAAATATCCATTGCAACATAAAAATATTGAGTAAACATAAATACTTTTAAGGATTTGATATTTTAGCCTTATTCGATATTTAGCTCATTTGCAGTTTTTTTTTTCAAATTTCACATTGTGATTTTGTGCTCAAGTAATTCATAAATTCATAAATATTATATAATTTTTGATTGTGATACTTATTACAAAGATGTTTCAAGATAAGCGGACAAATTATTATATGATATAGATGGTAAATATTGTGTCCTATTGACTCCTTTACAAGGATCTATTTAAAATAAAAATATAATAGAATCACTAACATAGCTGCTCAACTATCGCTCAGATCACTTTCTAAATCCATTCAATGTCAACAATATAAAAAAAATATTTCCGGAATAATAACGGTTTAGCAATGCAAACAAAGTTTTATAACATTGTATCTCATTTTTCTGAAACTATGTATAAATAACTATTAAGAAGGAATGTCGATATTTTAAAATTGAGATAAACTTCATTGAGCTATTTGAGACAACAATTCATGGCCTCAATTTTTTTCTATTAAATAATGTATTTTTTATAATCAAATATAAGCTACAGTGTAGCACTATTCAGTTTATATTATTACTATTGTTATTGCTTTTCATAAGACCGATTTACACAACAAACATAATGATTTACCTACGGGAAAAATCTACTTCTGACTTGCATCAGAAATAATTTATATTTCAATCGTTTCCCAAAAACATACAGATTCAACGAAGAATATTGAAGAGAACATTCTAACAATCGAGTACAAAACAACGTATATCATCTATATCTCGATCCGCTAACTCCTAATATAATTAATTATCATCTCTCATAAACTATCGGCTGCAAAATAATTTGAATGCATTCCTAGCTTCATTAAACTTACGACTATCTAGATAATCTTATTTACAATCACTAACAAATAATTGTTCAAATGTTTAATTACATCACTCCAATGCGTGTATTGGAACGTCTCAGCGGAACCCCGGGGCCGAGGAAGCTGACGGACAGGGAACGTCGATACGAGGACGGCGTGTCGCGTCAGTCGGCGCGCGTCGACTCGGAGAAGCTGTCGTCCAGGTAGCCGTGCAGTGCGTGCGCGCCGTGCGCCAGGTGCGCACCCAGCCCCTCGAAGCTCACGTTCTGCTCCACGAACGTGTCGTGCACCTGGGTGGGCGGCTCCACGCGAAACTGGCCCAGCGTCCACGGGTCGCTCGCGTCAGGCGCGCGCCGCACTGCGCTGTCGAACGGCGACAGGTTGCCCCACGGCTGCGGCGGCGGCGTGTTCAACATTGTAGGCAAGTTGTCCACGCGTGAGTGCAGCGGCGACTGCAGCGCGGGCTCCGTCCCGAACGACGACGCTCCCCACACTAACGATTCGATGCCGGGCGTCGTACTGTTCATGGGATTGAAGCCCCAAGAGTTCGGGATTTCTGGCGGAGGCACGTTCGGAGGTATCTCGAGCACCTTGGGCACCGACCGCCCGTACACGTCCTGCGCCCTCGCACTCAAGTGCGGGCGTGATGCGTGGCTTCCGTCGGGGCTCGGCAGGTGACTGTACTTGCCGACGCCTGCCGGACTCTTCTTATTGTTGCTGTAACTGTTCTCTACGCTCGGTCGGGGCGAATAGGGGCTGTGGTGCTGCTGGCGCGACATCGGGCTGTACTGACCGGGCGTTCTGTTTGGATTGTTCCGAATGTTGTCGCTCTTGACTCCCAGGCCGGGGTCGGGGCTCGCGTGAGTGGAAGGGTGCGGTGAAAACGGAGCGTGATGCTTAGGCATGGGACTGAAGTTATCAGTACTCCACGCTCCTGGCTTCTGCAGATCCGGCTTGACGATCTGGCTCGTGTCCGGGCTCGGCTGAGCGGAGTAGGGACTAGGCTGCGACGAGTATGGGCTGGGCTGCGTGGAGTAGGGACTGGGTTGAGTCGAGTAGGGACTCGGCTGAGCGGGGCTGGGCTGAGTTGAATATGGACTTCTCTGTGAAGAGAACTGACTCTCTTGTCTAGGCATCGGGCTGTAGCCCGATGTGCTGTAGTTCCAATTACCGAGATTCTTTATATCTTGTTTCATTCCTATAGTTTCGGGACTAGGTTTGTTCTCGAGAGAAGTCGTCGGACTACATTGCTCGATGCCTTTGCCTTGTCGTATTTTTGTGTGACTTTCTAATCTGTTGAGTGGACTCGCCTCAGATTTATGAGAAGGAGTACTTTTAAACTGACCTAAATTCCAAGAATGGTTGCCCTTTGTCAACTCTGGGGGAACGTCAGGGCTACTGGGCACCTGACTGTCTGGCTTTTGGACGGGACTAAAGTGTGGACTTCCCGCGTCAGTTTTGACGGAGTCTGACCTGGGGGTGGATGACGAGTCGGGTTTGGATTGAGCGAGCGGACTCGATATTTGTCGGACAGCACCTGAGCTTGCGTTCTCTGACGCAGTTTTCGATTGCTCGACGACCTTATTACTAGGGGAAGATGTCATTTGTTTTTCGACAGATGCACGCTTTTCGGAAACGCTGGTACTTAAATCGGGTACACTTTTCGGCTCCTGGAACACAGTATCGGAAGACTTGTCGGGAGATTTAATTTCTGCTTTACTACTACAACTTTCAGCCGTGTCATTCTTTTCGGAATCTTTTTCTTCTTCAGTCTTGGAGGTCTGCGTCTTTGACTTTTTCCTTTTAGATTCTTCAGTTTTGCTCTCTTTGGCTTTAATTTTTTCCGGGTCCAAGCTGTCTTTGAGGTCCTGAAGTTCCTTTCCCGTGTAAAGACGTTTCATGCCTCTCGGCAAAGCACGACATGAACTTAAGTTTAGCGATTCTAAGCAAGGACATCTCAGTAGCACTTTCTTGATAGCTTCATACGAGACAGACGATCCACACAAATTGAGAACTCTGTAAAAAATCAAATTCCCAATCAACCCTTAACTATCTACACATTGAAACTTAGTATTAAAAAGTAATCATTTGAAGTTTTATTTCGGCATTTCGTGTCTACTGAGCATATTTGTAATTCCAAGACTTTAAGGCGCTTTTCAGCAGTTTTCAGCAGCAGCAGTCATTTCACACCTAATGATAATTATAATTAACTAGTTCTTAAGTTAATGAAAATAAATATGATTAATAAGCTTAAAACAATTAGATATAGTTACTATATTTTGAATAATATTTTACAAAATAACAATACATAATTTAAAATAAAAACAGTTATGAAATTACATGCGTTATCTACCCTCATTTCTAATTTGTTTGTTAGTAAACAGTACTCCTCGAGTATTAGTATAGTAACTTTGTTAAAGCCCCTTTCTAAAGTCCCTTTTGTTGTACAACATTAACGATTGTTTCAATGAACACGAGTACTGACTCCTCTGAGCACGTGACTCACCTCAGTTTGCTGCTCGGGGACTCGGCCAGCGCGCAGACGGCGGCGTGCAGCACCTTGCCGTTGGAGGCCCACGACAGGTCCAGCTCTATGAGGCTGTGCGACCACTTCTCGCAGATCAGCTCCAGGCACGCGTTCGTTTGCCGCAACACGTTGCACCCTGACGGAACAGAATCATCGCATCCATATTAGTTTAAGAGACAAAATTAACTTATGATTTATTTATAAAATAAATAAATAAATAAATAAATAAAATAAAATAAACTTTCACTTTTATATTATTCTTAAACTACAGGTTCAGATTAAATGAAATTACGTAATATTTAATTTTGTTATGCACTCTTGATCACCGAAAATTTAGATTTCCAGGTTTATTCATGACATAGAATGCAGGGGGTCGAAAATCACCTAAATGGGTACGAGAAAAGATGGGTAAAGCCGTGCCTAATTCGACTTAGCAGGGTGCACTGCTGCACCACTTGATTTATGTCAAATATACTTTATAATAGTTTTATTTATTAATATGATGAAAGGGGATGGCCAAGGCAAACGTTCCTGGACCAAAGCAAAGAGATCGAGCAGGTTGAGCCGCGTGGCGCCGCGCACAGCCGGTATTCAGCACACAACACAAACACACCTCCGAGGAACAGATGCTGCAAGTCCCAGGCCGGCACCCGCACCAGGCCCGAGTCGGTGATGCGCTGCAGGCCCCGCAGGTCGAGCAGGTTGAGCCGCGTGGCGCCGCGCACCAGCCGCGCCAGCGCGTCGTCCCCCAGCCGGTACTCCCCCACGCACGCGCGCTCCTCGGCCACGCTGCCGGCTATCGATACCTCCTCCAACTGGGTCCAGCCACCGGCCTCCATCTGACGATCGCAGATTTTACACTTATAAACTAACTTCGCTGATCCACTGACTACCTTATGCAGCATCATCAGATCCTCGGTCAAGTCTAGAGAAATTTCAGCAGCAGTCTGGTATCATTGGGAAGTTGGTTGTATTCTGTGGCCTCAGGAAAACACATTGAGAAGTTGGTTCTGTTTATTTATGAACAACTGATTACATAGTCTAACATTATCACCCAAACTTCCAACCCACATTGGAGTTATGTGGCGGGATGAATAGCTCAGGCTCCAAATCCTCTATGCTGTAGGAAGTGAGCCAATAAAAAAGGCTGATAATGATACAAAGTAGAAAATTCTTTATTCAGTCACACAAATACTTTATTTAGTTATTATACATGTTTAACCCAACATGTAATGTTGTTTGCTAAATTTTAACCTTTGCTATTGATATTTTTGCAATAAAAAGAAGCCTAGTCTGCTCCAAAAGTATAGCTTATCTCTGTAATAAAATTCTAAAAGCTTGTTAATTTTTACCCAAAAAATCCTGTTGACTTGAAACCCCAATTTGGAAGGCGATTAAAATTATGATGGCGATGACATACCTGTTGAGTCTTCGTGGCCGAAGCTAGAACTAACTGAGCATTGGCTGCCCTGAATACCCTGATCTTAGGGCATCCCTTCTGCAGAGCTTCCAGGGGTATAGGGGCCGGATGAGACGTCGCCTGAGCACCAGATATATCTAGCACTTCGAGATTCGGACAGTGACTCTGTTGATAAATACACATAATAACTTATAAACAATTAATACACACAGTGACTTAGTCCTGACCGCAACGAATCTCACAGTTATAGACGCCCTAAGAAATCACGATCATAATTATCTCTTTTGTTGTGATTGGACAAAATATGTAGTCAAAATTATTCAATTGTTGTCTTCGTTCAAAAATAAAATAATAAATGAAAGAGAAACTTAAATATTAGTAGTAGTTGAATCTCACACTCTTTCATTGTGATGGGACGAAATATGTAGTCAAAATTATTCAATTGTTGTCTTTATTCAAAAATAAAATAATAAATGAAAGGGAAACTTAAATATTAGTAGCGCTTAGTAGCGCCAACTCTCTTATCGTGTTTCACTTCACAAGCTCCTACTAGTTAGTTCTCAATTATACCGTTAAAAACGAAAAAGATTCGGCGCTGGGCTGACTTGTGTAGTGCAGTAGAGGTACTACAGATAACGCTGTTAAAACTTAACGGTATGCCATTTCGATTACACTTTTCGTAACGCATTTACCAGCTTACTTACTCCCCAAGTCAAGCGTGGCTAGAGAAGTTTTACTTCAAACACTTACGGCTACGGAGGAGAGTATTTGCGGCAGCGCGGAGAACTTGGTTTGTTCGCGCCGCAGCGGTTCAAGCTTAGACCCACAAAGCTGGTCAAATGTGGCAGCAAGTAATTCAAAAAGCTGGTCTAATTTGGCAGCAAGTAGATATTCAAAACAAAAAACAAAAAGAACTTACGGCGACTGAGGAGAGTATTTGCGGCAGCGCAGAGAACTTGTTGTTGGCGAGCGTGAGGTGCGTGAGACGCGCGCCGCAGTGACTCGCCACGCGCGCCATGGACGCCGCCGACAGACACGTGCTCGACCCGCCCGTCTCCGACTGTACACACACGCACACACATTAAAATACGATTTCATACACAACAAATAACTCTGCGGGGGATTTGTCGCCAATATTGCGCTCTTCGATACGTCAGGAACCAGACTGTCTCTAAGGACCTGCGTGAATATAGCCCGCACCAGGAGGCTATCTAAGGCCCACGCTGCACACTCAGACCAATTATAGAAGGACCTGTATCGCACACATAGTCACGAACAAAATTGTCTGTCATTTTCTAAGGAAAACGAGCTTAGATTTGGAATATATCTTAAACTAAACTAGAAGTTTTTGCCCGTTTTTTACACAATTCAATTACACAAAAAGGTATTTTTACGGAGCTCTTTAACCGACGAACACGATTGAAACTACTTAACATCGATTCTATAGAGACAGTTTTTATAATCGCATTAGATCGTTGATCATATACTTTGACAGAAAATTAACGTCTAGCGAGGCAGGTCCTATACAATAATTGGTCTGAGGCTGCACACGAATGACACCGCACGCAGGAGGCCTTGGACGTGCTTTGCCCCGAGCTCTTGCGGGCCCGAAAGAACAAAGCGGGAGCCATTCCTGTACAAATGGGGGCAAAATTCAAAATTCATTTATTTCAAGTAGGCTCAGTTCACAAGCACTTTTGACACGTCAGTTGACTATTTGTAAAGATTCTACCACCGGTGTCGGAAGGCTGGTCCTGCTGAGAAGAACACATTGCTTAATGTTATGCATGCTATGTTCACACACACACATATATTAAAATACGATTTCATACACAACAAATAACTCTGCGGGGGATTTGTCGCCAATATTGCGCTCTTCGATACGTACTTTAAAACTTTTAGGTACTTTAAATTAGAAATTTACAAGAAATCAATATCAGGTAAGTAGGGGGTCTACCCAACATGGAAATACATGGCAAGGGGTCTATGACACAAAAAAGTTTGGGGAACTCTGGTCTAAGTTCACTTTGGACATATATCTATCAAAAGTTCACCGTCAGTGAGAGATCGAGCCGCTGCAGCTTAGGTAGCCCCTGCACCACGTCGAACAGCTGCTCCGGCGTGATGCGGCTCCAGCCCGCCACGCTCAGCTCCACCAGCCCGGGGCAGTAGTCCACCACACACGCTAGCACCCACGACACGTTGCACACCTTCCATTGAGCTGCAACACCGAAAGACATGTTGGACATCAAGACTGTCATCTACTATATAAAAATAAGTCGGGTTTTCCTTCCTGACGCTATAACTCCAGAACGCACGAACCGATTTCCACGGTTTTGCATTCGTTGGAAAGGTCTCGGGCTCCGTGAGGTTTATAGCAAAAAAAATCAGGAAAAGGTAGGGGTAGGGTAGGGGTAGAGTTGGGTAGGGGTAGTTGAAAGTTTACATCGAGTTTCACGCGGACGAAGTCGCGGGTGTCCGCTAGTTGTCTTATGAAATTGTCAATCCATTAGAACATATTAATATAACGACTAGCAGACGCCCGCGACTTCGTCCGCGTGAAATTCAGTTTTTCACAATTCCCGCGGGAACCATGGATTTTTCCCAAAAGTAACTTATGTGTTAATCCAGAATAAATCAATTTCCATTCCATACAAACATACACACTTACACACAAACTTTGGCCTTTTACGTTAATTTTGTTTTAAGTGGTAATACATCACACTTATAATAAAGTGTGATGTATTACCACTTAAAACAAAATTAACGTATTTCTCTTTGACTTCAAAATAACTGTGTATTCTTAAGCAATTTTAATTGTTTACAGGATGCTTGTTTACACAATGGAGCCTTTTTGAAATTCTTGTTGATCTGTTTGTACGCGGTTTGTACAAGGTTAACCTTTGGAACAGCTGGACTGATTTTAATGGAACTTTCACTGGAAGAAGGACTTTGTATACTACTTTATATACCAAAAGAAAACATGCTTCTCGCGGGATTTGTAACATACTAAATTTTACGTGGTCGCGATCTCCAGGCGCCTAATAAAAGAATTAACTAACTAAAAATAAATAAATGGTTAAGTTTTATTCGTTTGTATGCCCTACGTCTGGGTGAGAGGAATACCAGTAAAATCTTTCTATCTAATCTGCTAATCTAATAAGCTAATGTGTATGAGTATAAAGTAAAAACACACTTACCAATATTTAAAGATTGACATTGGGATAAACGATTTTCTAGTAGCCAGACTAGTTTGTAGTCAGTTTTGCATTTTTCAACAGTGTACTGTGCAAGGTCAACATTTTTCCACAGCTCGGGCCTACAACTGACACTGTGCCATAACTTACACACCCTACCCAACCTGAAATTAAATAAAGATTAAAAATCAATACACTATGTACTTCAAAAACTGATATGGACGGCGAATGCTGTAATTCATTCATCCAACTGTTTTCAACAATCTTCCAGACAGTCAAAAATCTTATAAATGCATTGTTTTCCTATTAAAAAGTGGATGCACAATCAGTGACCAAAAAACGTCCCCACTCAATGAGTGTGCAACACAACTTCTTGGCACTCAATTCAAGAAGTCGCATTTGCAAATTCAACCTTAAACTCAATACTTAAGGTTGAATTAGCTCTGAATTTGGGATTTTATTGAATATTGGACTATATTTAAAGGCCTTTAGGTAGAATTTGTAAGAAAGAGAGTGACTTAATTGTAGAATGTCTTTAGTCTCTAGTGTAGTACTTCTCTTTTCTGTGGGAATACGGGATAAAATGTAGCCTATGACACTCACAAATAACGTGGCTTTCGAGTAGGGAAATAATTTTCAAAATTGGTTCCATAGATCCAGATATTACCCCTACAACACAACAAACAACCTAACCTCTTTATAATATTAGTATAATTTAACAGTAATTCTGCTCACCTGATTACAGCTGGCAATGTACCTTGTTGTACAACATTTTCAAAAATTTTAACTAAAATCTCTTCAGGCATGGAATGCGCCCATGGACTCTGAGGCCCACTTCCCTTACTATCTGTTTCACTACTTCTAGTACATTCAGTCTTTTGAGCTTTATCTGAAACATAAATTATTATTAGAACTACTCATGAATTTTATTATTGTTATATAACTAAGTATGCACATGCACATTAACATAACACTTTGCTACCAAACACACAAATACAGTACAAACATTCTAGCCAGGTGTCATATTATTCCACACAAGTTTTATATTACATTTTTTTTCTCTCATTTAATTAATATTTGTCCTTTTTTCTATTTTTAACAATGTTCAAAAAATTACAAAATACAGCCTGTTACTCGGTGAAGATGTAGCTTTCTTAAATTGAAAGGATTTTTAAAATCAGTTGAGGAGTTTAAGAGATAAATAGTAAAAAGTAAACAAATTATAATATAAGTATAGACAGCACCTTTATGTGTTTATTTGAGCGAGATCATCAGTAGATGTAGTTTTACAGTTATTATGTGCAAGATGTATTATATAAATTATTGTCTATACCTTTCCCTGATTATTCTTCCTAAAACCTTTTGAATTTCAACAACACTTTCTCAGATTAATCAAATCAAAATTCTCATTAAAAATATGCAATGAACTGTAGATGTGTTAAAACAAATTGATAATCATGAGACAGGATTGGTTACAATCATATAGATTTATTACATATTTTATTTATTTCATTGAGGATTATTAATATAAAAGATAACATTTTGTTTGGACAAAAACATTGTCCATAGCGTATATTTGCTCAGATAGTCTGATAACCGGTGATAGTTAGTGCAATATTTTGGCCTTTGCAATTTATGTTAAATCAGTCAAGTGTCAACTAAAACAGTGGTCTTGTGATAATCATCCAGTTATCAATCAACATTCACAATTTCCAATAACTTTCAAATAAATAAGAACAATATTTAGATAAATTGTAATTAGATATTTAAGTAACTTTGAGATCAATACCAATAAATTTTGTCAATAGTAAATTTTAGAGACAAAACTCAGTAACAAATTCTAAGTACTATACGCAGGGTGCTCGGGATTATTTCTCATAAATCTTTAAGGAAAATTAATTAAAAACGAACATGTGTTCTAAAATGAATAGATTCAGAGTTAAAAGTATTTCTTTTGTAAATAGATCTTAAATTGTGTTCCTTAAATAGCATCCTTATATTATGACCTAACCAAACTTATTCATTAATAAATATCATGAAGTAGCTTACTAGTGAAGTGGGGAGTGCCAGTAGCAATATCTCGTCGATATCGACAGTCTTACCACTTCGATTACGTATTTTAAAATGCAAGGTTAGATAAAGGCGTCTGTTACATGGATTGTCGAAATTATTTAAGTTACTTTGTATGAAAACATAAAAAATATTTTGTTTTTGTAAAAAAAAATTAGATATGCAGTTCGGCTCCAATAAGTGGACGTGTTAACACCTTGAAGTTGTGGGAAATACTCCCGAGCACCCTGTATATTGCTTGCAATTTCACCTGCAGGCCTAAAATGCGCGCAAAGACATAACACGATAATTTTACTATTTATCTCTCTCTCTCCCTCTTTGCTCCAATTGCAGCAAAAAAGAGAGAAATATTTATGTTATCTATTTTGTTGCTGTAAGACGAAAGAGAAAGCTATTGTAATCAAAATTATCTTGTTATCTCTTAGTACTTAGAGCACTCTTGGTGCATCTTAGTCTTGTTAGTAAAACGTTTATTGGGTAAATCAATCCGAGTTTTTGTCTTATGAAAGGCCTTTTGCTATTCATTGCTGTACATCAGAACAGATCCAAGCCAAATACAAAAAAATAACCCAAACTGGGAATTAATTGACTCTTAAACGATTACATATGTGCACCAAATATTGATACAGTGTTGAAAACAGTCAGGGGTATTCAGTGAATAAACCATACTCTATCTAAGCATGCATGCGTTGTCACTTAACATTAGGTAAATCGTAAAGGAATAATAGTCAAAACTTATGTCATTAAAATTGTTTTACCTTTAGTTTTGGAGTTATTATTATTAGATTTTTTAGGTTTAGAACGGGTTGCGCGAGGTTTAGGTGCAGCAACACTCATCACTGCGTCCCCTCTCGAAGGATCATACTCCTCACCGGAGCTCGCACTGGCCACTGGTGATGCTGCTCTCTTCTTTTTCGACTTTCTCTGTCCAATATCAGCTACTGATGTTGGTGTTGGGGCTACCTGCAATTGGAAAATCATACCTCAACACTGATACAATACTCAATACATTCTAGAAATAATTAAAAACATATTTCAAAAATTTGGAACAAATCTATACATAGAAAAATGAATTGCTGTTTGTTAGTTTCGCTAAAACTCAGAACGGCTGAACAGATTTATCTTATCTTGGTCTTGAAATATTCATGGAAGTATAGGAAAGATTGAAAAGGTGAGAAAAATTAGAATAATTGCCAGGAAAACCATTAAAACAACCCTTTTCTATTTCCCATACAAACATTTAGGAGTAGGGGTAGGGGTAGGGTAGGGTAGGGGTAAGGTAAGGATAGAGTAGTGTAGTAGAGTAAAGATAGGGAAGAAGTGCGCATAAGTCAAAGCGAAGCCTGATCGGGTCTGCTAGTCTATAGATAAATTTTGGGATAAATAGTTGCACATACATATTATAATCTAAAAATGAAATAAGACATTATTGATTAAATATAACATTATCTTTACAGCAATCTATGTGAGCTAATAATGATAAACAATTTTAAATGGTTTGGTCAACCACAAACAAGCAGATGATAAAGGTTACCTAATTAAAACAAAACAAAATTATATTTGAATTTCAACAAAAAGTATTGTGCTTGAATAAAAAGACAAAAGTATAGCTTAATATCTTATTATTATGTACTTTTCCTATGTTGCTCATGTAAAAAACATGATTATGAGAAACTTTCACCAATTACTCCATTCATTAATTATCAAGTAAATTGATTGCTTTTCTTTCATGCAATTTGAATAATAGCCATAATGTTAAGTGTCTTTTGAATGAATCAATCAAAAGTTGATCATTATTAATTGTCAGGTTAATATTATAATCTATACTAATATTATAAATGCAAAAGTAAGTCTGTCTTTTCACGACTAATCGGCTGAACCAATCAAGATGAATTTTGGTTTTATTATAAATGGGACCTTGGAACAGATTATTCGGCTACTTTTTATCCTTGAAATAAAATGAGAAGGGGTGAAATAGGGGTTGAAAGTTTGTATGGAAAGTCCATTTTTAGAGTTACAGTTTCCAAAATTTGTTTATAAATCATAAAAAATACAAAATATAATGTGATTCAAATATTTAAAAAATTCGACCCCTTAATGTGAATTTGGGGTTGAAAGTTTACATTGATTTCCACACGGATGAAGTCACGAGCGTCTGCTAGTATAACATAATAATATCATATCCTAACAAATTAATTACTTTTTTATTTTTATATTTTAACCAATTTTTTTTATATATAAACAATTTAGATTGGCTTTCATCTTCAGAATTAACAATTTTATGTAATGATAATTAATATTTTAGAGAATGATAATTTTAAACAAGCAACTGTTAATTTTATTGCCAACTCTGCTTAGCAGAAACTGCTTTCTAAACCAGTGGTAGGGTCTCTACAAACAGTCGAACTTGATGTTTTATAAATGCTTGTATACTGAAATAAATATACATTGAAATTTTTGAAAATCCTGTAAAAGTAATTTTCGAGATACATATTGGTTTAAATTAAAATCTACTAGTGGAGTTTGAGACTAGATGAAGATCATAATAATACACCTCTCACCTCAGGTCAAGAGGTGTAATTTAATTGACTTGTTATTGAGTTATGAAATTAAAATAAATCTATGAATTTATTTTTATCTAATAAGTAGAATTCTAAATAGAAAAATTCAGCAGTTAATAATTCAAATTATTGTACTTATTTCTGGATAAAAGTTACACTGTGTTTAGCTGATAACACATACAATATTTCAGATTAATTGATGATGAATGGTGAATAGTTTTAGTATGAAACTGAAACTGTACTGAAACTTATTCATGTTTAAAATAATTAAAATAAACAATTTAAGTAATTTTAAAATTGAGCAGGTCTTTTCCACACAAGTAATAAGTGTGTAGAACACTTATTACATTGTTTATTAAATTTTTATAAAGTTATCATAAAGTTTTATTAAGCAATCAATAAATACCTTTTAAAAAATATTTAACATCTATTTAAGCTGTTTAATAAAACATTTATTTTGGCTGAATGCTTCTGGTTCATCATGTTTTTATGTACCTGTCTTGTTATTTACTGTAAACATGGCAAATCCCAAATTCCCAAGATGAGAAAAAGACAAATCAGGCAGAATCAAAAATATATATCTTTCATGTTGGAACAGGATGACAGAGAGCAATGTTGGCCGCTATTGGCCAACATTTGTCTTCCTCTCATTTCGGTATGCCATAGTGTGCATCATAGACCTACTGATGTTGAGTGTTGATGACATTAAAAAAGTAAAAGTTTTAATTTCATCTAAACCCTCAAAAATATTATTGGCAGCATAATTCAATCAACTCAGTCATACTTAAGTAGACCAGTAAATCTTTTGATTAGCAACACAACCGACACAACCTTTAACTATCATAATTCATCATCATCCATTAACAACCCATATTCAGCTCACTGTTGAGCATGAGTCTCCTCTCAGAATGAGAGTGATCAGGCCTTAGTCTGCCACGCTGGCCCAATGTGGATTGGCAGGACTTAATACACAAAGAGAATTAAGAAAATTCTCAGATATGCAGGCTTTCGCACAATGATTTCCTTCACCTTTTGAGACATGTAATATTTAATTTTTTAAAACCTTTAACTATAATACCATTACTATATTTGTCAGTTAATCCAGGTCATAAGACTTTACTCTGAATTTCAGTCAAATCAGTTTAAAGATGAAGTAGCGACACTGGGTCACAAACTTTCACATTTATTATCATTGACTATGCAGTTATTAGATTGAAAGATACACAGTTCCTATTTAGGTATTTTATAAGAATTTATAATTCATTCTAATAAAAATATCCAATGAATAGCATTGAACTCAAACTTGAATATAATGTGGTTAATAAATCATATAAATACTGAATTTGATTACTGCAGAGCTTTTTTGATTTATCTTAATATTTATTTAGCAGGGAGCCACTGGATGCTTGAGGGTGTGGTGTACGGAAGTCCATACAGGAGGTCCAGCAGTGGATGAAAATTTATTTTGTTATTACCGTCACATCATAGTAACTTGAAGCTCTCAGCTAAACACAAGAACTTGCTGAGTCAATAATAAATACTTAGAACTAGCTATCGCTCGCAATGCCACCTGATATGTAGACATTTTTGTCTAACCCTTAGCAACAGCACATTTTTGTACAATGAAAAGATAAAATACTTCTTATAGTTCTGATGTACCTATGTGTATGTGAAATTCATGATGAATTGTTCAATAGTTTTATGTGAAATTGTAAGAAATGAGTGAACAAGTAGGAATAAATACACAACAAGATTAGCACAATTACAAACAACAACATATTAAAGTTGTGTGTAATTGCACTAACCATTATTTTGCTTAGTAATTTAAAGTTAAGAAATTATTTTGTTATGTTAAAAAGCTTACCACTTCTTGAAAACTTGTTCGTTTAATCTTAATTTTGATTTTAGTATTTGTATCCACTATCTGACTTCGGTATGTGGGTGTACTGCTATCAGATTTCTTGGACTTCTTTTTGCTACGAGAACTACAGAGATCCAGCATAGATCGAGGTTTTCCACTACAGGGTATCACTATATGAGTCCTTTGTTCCTTTGATTTACTCTTTTTTGATGATAATTGACTAAGTCTATGACTGTAAGGTTTGCCACTAGCTCTCTGCACATTAATTAACGGTAACTTTACACTATGGCCTAGCACTTCATCGTCTGAACTTTCACTATCTTCTTCTGCCTCCTCAACCTCCTCCTCATCGTGGCACTCACTACTACTAACTAAATTTAAGTTTTTTCCACCTTTCACTTGTGACACTACACGTTTTGATGTATGTGTCCTTTTGTGGGGATCACGAGAACGTTTTTTCCGCTTCCTCTCTTTGGGAAGACACCCATTGAGTGTGGAGTGGTTGGTGTCGCGCCTGGAGCGCTGCTTGTGCTTTCGGTGGCGAGAACGTGTCGGGGACGGCAGCGCTCCGTTCATCTGCATCCTCTGGTGCGCGATGGCGTCGATGCTCTGCTCGAAGTCGGTCTCCAGCTTGACGCAGGACACGAGCTCTTCCTCGGACTCCGAGTCGGTGGACGGCTCGGACGCCCGTGCGTCAGGGAACAGGTCCTTGCGCACGGAGAGCCTCATGGCGGGCTCGGCAGCGTCGTAGCCACCGTTCACGGGACTCGAACGGCCCGACATACCGCCCGCCTCCCGCCGCCCTCGCGTACCACTTCTACGAACCGCTCACCGTCACCTGTCCGTCGTGAAGTAAACAATCAGTTTGACACATCACATTTTCACTTTTGATGCTGAGACACTCACTGATCACTCGTTAATACTGTGATTACGTTTGATTATCTACAATCGAAGTACCTATCATTATTGTGTTTTTTAACTCGCACTTTCTGAGACAATCCAAAGCATCTTTTTTTCTTTACGTATTCGCATTTTAGGTCATCCATGTTCATGTAACGTTGTGATTGCGAAAAACAAAGTACACATCATTTTCGCGGACACTAACACTTTATCTTTAATTTAAGGCAGACCGATTGCACAAATGTGATTGTATGTACCGATTCCTAATTATTTTTGTCGACTACGAGTTGATGAAAACTGTTGACCTTGTTAAAAGCTTATTAGGTTTCAAATTTTAGTCAACAGATGCAGACATTGTCACGAAAGGTTTGGTTGCAAAGTATTCTTTGTATTGTCGCAGTATCCTTGCAAAGACGTCTTTACACGAATTAAAGAGATTTTAGTTATGGATGTTATCACAAAATATCGGATCTTAAGTTTTCATTTCATTAATTTAAATTTGATCTAGATTAGTGAATTTTGTTGTTTTCTTATTTTGTAATTCCCAAAGTTACAATAAATACTTCAAAGATTAAGATTTCTGTCACAATAAATGTCAAACATATTCTTGAAATTGGTAACACTGAGAAAACCTATCAACCAATAAAATTGTGTGTACACTCTTTCTCAATCGTTCTCATTGGACATTATCTTTTAACAATCACACAACAGCCGTAACATCCTATCAACATAAAGCTGATAGTCCTATCAAAACACTAGTATCGACTTGATGAAATTATTAAAAGTACACGATATTCACCATAATTTGGTCGCATTTTAATACTCTTTACTGAAAAAGTTCAGCGAAAACATCATAGATGGCAGCACGTGCCTAATTTACAGAAATTCAATACAGAAATTGGAACAAGAGTCGAGAGAAGTTTATTGTTTCTCTCATATTTTATGCGTAAAGATTTTTATACATGAAAGTTTTATTTCGTTATTTGTTCGGAACGATGCGTTTGCGTTGTAATATTACATTGAAATATTTATTGCTCCGACCTCTTGAATAATATTGTATGTGGTACCTATTCATGACGTGTGTATCGTATTCGTATAATAATACTGTGTGAGTGATAATGATAACCTACACGGTCTTTCTGTAGCTACTAGCTAGTATATAAACGGTGAGTCATATTTAAATTTATTTGCTGTATCGATGATCTCATAATAATGTGGTAGGTATAGTTGGTATATCGTAGTGGGCATCATTGCCATGATTAGGTTGTACGATGTGGACGATAGCGATTTGTCAATACGTAAAATAACTGAAAATCGTTTTTTAGCTATGAATATACCCACATCACTGTCACCGCATATGTTATGAAAGTTAAACAATCTAATTCCCTAAATATAATTATTTGGCATAGTTTAGCTAAATTTAATAAACCTAATGTAAACTCAAAACTGTAAACATTGTTTTTGTAGGCAATGTAGGGTGACCAATAACCATTAATGAGATAGGACTACACTGATCTTACACACAACAACATTGATGTTAAAATGATACACTTAAAATCGTAACTTAGATAGGTCTTAATAGTTTATGGACAGGAAGGTTTAGGTTTACATAAATAGTATTTGGCCTTTCTTACAAACTGCAACGGTGTGGTGTCCGTCGGTTTTAAAAGCTCTTACCCAGACTTTTTTACGTTAAGTTGTACCTAAACCTAGCACAGTTCAACAAACAATGGTTAACTTAATGTTATTAAAGATAGAGAATTAAATCTAAATAGGTGCCTTAGTATAAGGTACAATATTAAAGTAGTTTCTAATAAAACCCTAAACTCAGAGAAAAATCAACCATAAGACGGATCAAAATAGGTAGGGTAGTTTACTCATATCAAAATTAATATAAACAATATTAATTTCGCATAGACATGATGTAAGGGTCAAAAATTTATCGATATTAATTAATAATAAAAGTTATGGATTTCTTATAAAACTTAACTTAAAAATCATGAATTTTTATTCAATTTTCCAAACGTCAAAAACGCTGTTGTCCGTTTTGTGACGTCACAAAGTTACTTGATTTAATCAACGCCAAATTATTTTTTGTCAAACGATCCGTTTTATGAGATTTGTTACTGACGTCATGAAACTGTTGAAATACAGATACGATAATAAACTATATATGACGATTTAAAAAAAGTGTCAACTAGCCTATCATTCTTCTAAGGTGCCACTACTTGAAAAGTCCACCCAAAAGTTGTTTTTGGCGCTCATTTAGTGAGGTTTTTGGTCGCTGAATTCTAAGTCACTTTTTTGTAAGAGGTCAATAAGTAAGATCCCAAAGCCAGCTTATTTTCACAAAGATGAAACCTTAAAACTCTGGGAGTTTGGCCTAAATGTTAAGTGTCATTATTTCTTCTTTTCAATTTAAAAATGGCGAGCAGCGTTTCGGTAATGATCTGGATAGGTATTTTTCATTAGATTTTGATAATGCAATGAATAAACGTTTTTTAATTTTTCATTCACGTACAGGTATCTCGTGAAGACAAACTTACATATTGTCGAGCAATAGCGCTGAACCGGAAGAATTGCTCTTTGTTTCGTTTGTTCGTTGCGATTCTCAGACCAACTATTGTATAGGACCTGCCTCGCTATACATTAATTTTCTGTCAAAGTATATGATCAACGATCTAATGCGATTATAAAATCTGTATCTATAGCATCGATGTTTCATAGTTGTAATCGTGTTCGTCGTTTAAAGAGCTCCATAAAAATACCTTTTTGTGTAGTTGAATAATATAAAAACGGGCAAAAACTTATAGTTTAGCAAAAGATATATACCAAATCTAAGCTCGTTTTCCTTAGAAAATGACAGAAAATTTCGTTTGTGAATATGGGTGCGATACTGGTCCTTCTTAAATTGGTCTGAGTTGCGATTAGACAAAAAAAGAGCGTTACTTCCGGTCCGGCCGTCCATTCGTGATTTTGTCTTCACGAGATATGTCGTGGGTTGCAATTTAAGTCTACAGGTTGCTCCTCAGAATATCACTCGGGAGCAATATCAACGTTATGACAAATGTACGGGGTAGTAGTAAAAATTCATCTTCAAAAGTATCTTCTACCAGTTATTCATTCCCATTAGGTACGTTGCTGCAGATTTCGCCCTAACAAATTTAGAAATTTTCGGAACGGTATTATTTTATACTTAACTTATTTTTATTTTGTTTCTATATGTAAACCTCGATTGCCTTTATAACTTATACCCATAAGTTGCATATACAAAGCAGATGTAAGACCTTTCAATCATGCTGCATGGATCAGAATGTTGGGCGGTAAAAAGGAGGAATAATAGAAGGCCTGTCAACGAAATACATATTTTGCTATGGATATGTTGTGTGACAAGAATGGATAAAATAAGGAACGAGTATATATGGTAGAGCTTAGTGGAAGACTGAAAGTGACGCCAGTGAAAAATTGAGGAGTAAAAGGTTAGTTATGGACATGTATTGCGGAGGGTTGAAAGTCATATTACCAGAAGAACGTTGAAATTGCGAGTGGAAAGGCAAGATAAGAGGAAGGCCAAAGAAGATATGGTTAGAGTGTGTGAAAGAGGACATGTTTATAAAGGGAGTGGATGATGAGTTGACGAGTAATAGAGATGAATGGATGAGATTATATATTTTGTCGACCACACTTAAGTGGGATAAGGGAAAGGAGACTAATCAACACACAGGTATAGGACTAAAATTGTAAGAGAATGTCATTTCCTACAAAAAATGTCCTTATTTTTTTTTGCATTATGGACGCCTCTTTCAACGTGGCGGTTCCCTCGAAGTTAGATTGGTTAGGATAGCCCTGTTGAGATATATTTTCGTGAACTACGCAACCACACTTCTCATGTTCATAGTGGACTAGAAGTTTGTCATTTGTCAATAATCAGAGCTGATACATTTTCTTTCTTTTTTTTACAAGTTGACTACAATCTCACCTGATGGTTAGTGATAATGTAATCTAAGATGGAAGCAGGCTAACTTGGAGTTTGATGAAAAATTTAAAATACACACCTCTTTCGGTTAATACATCGTACCGGAACGCTAAATCGCTTGTCAGTACGTTTTTTCCGGTAGGGTGCTACGACCGAAGCCTCCCATTCAGACCTGGATCACTTAAGAAAATCTCAATTGGCCCAGCCGGGGACCGAACCCAGGATCTCCGACTTGTAAATCCACTGCGCATATCACTGCGCCACGGAGCCTGTCTCGACCTACTCGTACCTACTGTTACACTGTTGGATCGTATGAGGCGTGGGTTGACAACTTTGGTAAATGTTCCAAATTTGTTGTTGGTTACAATAAAATGGTTTATTGTTTCAGATCCTACACCAGTTCGATGAATAAAAGACATTGCAAAGGTGGTTAAAAGTGACGGAGTATCGAGTATAACAGCAGGTATCGTGAGGCATTCGGTCTCAGTATCATGTCATAGCGTGTGGTAGCAAACTTACCGTCGGGTGGTGGTGCGGTGGTTAAAACTAGTAATAGTACACTATGGTGAATCTCAGATACCTAGTCGGGGTAGTTAATGACAGCATTGCACGCTGGTAACGGATAGTATCTGAATGTGGATTGAAATGTGGTGTCGCTCCCATTATCTTGAATCCGGTGGTGGTGACGTTGACACTTCGGAGTGCTAATGACAGTGGACCGCAAGCGATTGCGTTAAGTAGCTTTTGTTTGTAAGTGGAAGTTATAAGCGGAGGTTGCTGCGTGGAATGTTGTTCTGTGGTAGTGGCAGTGAGGTGGTGGCGAGCTGGTGACAGTCAGTGATGCTCGTGATGCGGAGGCATGGTGGACGCGGCAGCCGAGCGGGCCGACGCCGCGGGTCATGCAGCTACCTCCAGCTTCACCAAGTAAGGATTGTTATTTGTTTATCGCTATAAAAGTCAAAGGCACTGACGTAGCTCAACGAGTTGCGAAGCTAAATTGACAATAGGCGGGTTGCATAGTTCAAAGAGCCGACGTTTGGGTGCTGGAATGGCGAAGCCACACTTCAAGAGATTCGCAGTAATTTGCTGGATGCAGGCGGTTCAGCATCGTTTTGTTTGGAAGTCCATACAAAAGACCCATGTCCAACAGTGGACGTCCATCGGCTGATATGATGATAAAGCAAAAGAGCGAGTGAGTCACTTGATATCATGACGGTCACCACTTAGCATCGTGGCTAACCGAAGTACACTGGATATCAAATTTCAAGAGTCCCTTGAAAATATTTAAAAAATTACGTTTAATGGACCTACACCACTATCTAACTAAACTGTCCATAGACATCTTCTCTCTTCTAGTCACTATCAGAGACTTTAGTCCATATACTTAGTTGGTCGGCCATTTAATTATCCCTATGTAGTACAAAATGTAATAAAATATTAATTTAATAAAAATTAAAAATGATACTGACATCATCATCATAATATCTAGTCCTTATCCTACTTAAGCGAGGCGATAAAAAATGTCATTCTTTTCCTATCGTCATCGTATCGTCAACTCGTCCGTAACTCCTTTTGCACATATCATCATTCCAGCCATCTCTGCTTTGGCCTTTTCTCCTCTTGTGCCTCTCCAAATGCATGCATGACATGTGACTGACACTACACGCAAAATAAAGTCGCATTCGAGAGCGTTTTTGATTCAAAAGTGGGCTAAAGCCATCATAATCGTCCCAAGCTTTTGTGTACAGAACCCATACAAACGTTTCTTGTTCTCGTACTTAGCTCTTTCGTTAATAACTCACGTCACACGTGTTATCTTTATCGTTAGGTACGATGTAGGTAACTTACCTACCTAATTAGACCTGTAAGTAAATTTTTATACAGTGACATCAACTTAACATTCTCTGGCTGACGTCATTCGCTTTGATAAGTTACAAAAAGACAAAGAGAATCAAATGAATATCAAATTGGCACTCAATAATCTTGACAAGAATTTGTCTGGCAATCATAATTTATAGGGTATTGATTGTATTATTTAGTAGAAAATTGTACGAAATTTCTCTATCATTTATTTATGTCCTTTTTTAATTTTTAACAATGTTAATAAAAAATATAATACAAAACACTATTAGAAATTTATATAAAAAAGTACCTACGTAATTAATGATAGTACACTTCAGTTTCATAAATTTTTTTTACAGGACTTTTTTTTTAATAGGGTCATCTCAATTAAAGAAAAATAGTTATTGCATTCAAAGCTTCTTCTACAAAACAAACAAAACATTATTTATAAAAATAGTATTCAAGTACGTTTGTAATTTATTTTGTATAACTTAACAGAAATCAGATCTTTAAAATCATAATTACAGCAGCTACAGCATTGAAAAAACTGATTCAAGACGGAAAAAATTAAAAAATCCGAAAAAAAAAATATAACTTGGTCACCCTACGGATTTTTTTAAAAAACTATTCAAATTAGTTTTAGATAATTAGGTGGTGTATCCACCATTTTCGTTTTATCCATTAATTATATAATACAGCGTCATTCTCCTATATGTAAGTTTTGAGAACACTTCTAGGATGGCAATATACAAGTTTTGACAAAGATTTAGCTGGGTATCTGAAATTCCAAGATAATTATCTAATTTTGACTAATTTTACTCGATCAAAACCTCTCGGTGTGACCCGCCAACTTTTATTTTAGAGTTATTGAGGTTTAAAGTATTAATAACCTCCTTTTTTTGAAGTCAGTTAAAACGAACGTTAACACGTGACTAGAATAAAGAAAAAGATCAGTCACTTGGCTGATTAGCTAATAGATATTTATTAGCATGAGTTCATATGTCGAATCATCGCTATTGACCGCTGCTATTGCGCCGTTGACCCTGGTGATCTGCAATCGTTCTATTGGTTTAAGCCCTTCCTCTTGGCTACAACAGTACGTAATACCTTTTTTTTATTCTTTACAAGTTTCCCTGTGACTACAATCTCACCTGATGGTAAGTGATGATGCATTCTAAGATGGACGCGGGCTAATTTGTTAGGAGTAGGCTGAAAAACTACACCCCTTTCGGTTTCTGCACGACATCGTACTGGAACGCTAAATCGCTTCGCGGTACGTCTTTATCGGTAGGGTGGTAACTAGCCACTGGCAAAGCCTCCCACCAGCTAGACTTGGACCAATTAAGAAAACCTCAACTGGCCCAGCTGGGGATCGAACCCAGGACCTCCGTCCTGTAAATCCACCGCGCATACCACTGCGCCAACGGAGGTCGTCAAACCTAAACCCTACCTAACGACTTGTTTACTACGATGTTTAAACCGAGGAATTCGCAACCGTCAGTGAGTCCTGAGGCAATAAAATTCCAGAGTTTAATTTACTGCGACTGTGCGACACGACACAACGTTTAATTTCGCGGAAATCTCAACGGTGAATTAGTCAATAACAACTTTAGTTGTAGTGCGTAGTTGTTATTCTATCTAGTGGCATTCTGCTATTATACATTTCCGTATGGGTACTGATGTCGTTATTGCAACTAGTCTGTCGACAAAATGTTGCTGTACGCCCGCACTAGCCACGTCTTGATTCTCCTTCTGTAATCGCTAACGCTACGAAAATTAATAGGAATGACATATGCTATTGATAGGTTGCTCACATACTTTCGATAAATATTGTAATTTCCATACATTTTCTAGTTTTCAAAGTTTTACAAGTTGTGATAACGACGATGAATGCTCAACTTCAAATTACAAAACACCCGCGACTACATCTTTATGGAATTCGATTTATTTTGGATATTTTTTTCTCCGTAATGTAGTAGACTTTCACTCTGTTTAGGTACTATAAAATATTCTATCAAGCTACGAGTATCTTAGGCTTAACTCAGACGCACCAATTTCAGTCCACTTTATGTCTGATGATTTATGTCGAAGTTAGTTGAATTATCAAGGTTTACACAAAGACAGCCCTAAGCCGTCCGATCTGAAAGTTCCTTTAACCGTTTTGAAAAATCGCAGAAAATAATTCTTGCGCCTCGTTTTAGATTTGTTCGCGATACAATATCGATATTCTGGAACGACGATTTTATAGCTCGTCTGTGTGAACTTCGAATTCACCTCTGTCTCTCTACACTATACTATTATTCTATAGTATCGAGTTCGACAGAAAGATATTCAGTTTAAACTTACACGTCGATTTATAAAATGTTTATAAAATATAGCTAGATATAAAATGTTTACAATAATCGCAACAACCGTATTTCAAACAACTTTCGAAAGACTAATTTGTGAAAGGTTACAAAGTCAACCCAAATCAACCCTTAACATGTAGGTATCGCCTGGATTCTATCTACGGTGAAGGAAGGGTTAGGAGTAGGATTCGGAGCGGGAGCGGATGGGTTCTAAAGTACCTTTATGTCTAGGTCCGAGTGAGCAACCCCCAGATGGACGCTATCGAATAAATTAACTTATTCCCTCTGAACACCTTTCGTTGTTCCAAAGTGGGCGGCAAGTAGCTCGTCTGAAACAGTTCTCTAGTATCTTGTACATATGTATTCTGTGGTTATGCCTCAATCTACATGATGCACCAAACAAAACCCGTTAGTGCGAGTACTTTTAGGCGATTCCATGTATCCTAACTCCTACGATTGTACATTGTACCTCTATGTCGCTTTGCTTTACGTACTAGACACCCTATGCCCGCGTGAAATATAGTTTGTCACAAACCTCTAGGGAACCTTGGATTTTTCCTAGAGGAAAAGTAGCCTGTGTTAATCCAGAGTAAAATGAATTTCCTATCCAAATTTCAGCTAAATAGGCTTAGTAGTTGCGGCGTTAAAGAGTAACAAACATCCAAATAAAAATCCAAACAAACATCCATGCAAACTTTCGCGTTTATAATTTTAGTAGGATTACGAACTTTATTTCTGAAGAATGTGTTACTACGTACTTCTAGTACGTATGCAAAAGCATCTAGTCTGCTATATTGTACCGAATAGACATAAGACACAGGACAAATAACCCAGAACAAAATGTCCCTAGTGTGGTCCTACGCTTATTCAATAAAATGCCAGCGTAAAATGCGTAGATGCCATCCAATCTATGTCCCATTCTGTTATTGTCTCCTTTGACTGCATCATCATAAGTTGCGTCGAGCGAATTGTTTGATTACATGTAAGCCGAGCCGGGCACGCAATATGAGTTCGTTAATGAGAGTACCGATACGTCTCGTCACGGTTGTTATCAGTAGGGCTACCAACCATACCATAATTATAATATATTTGAGGTCTGCGTACTATATACTGTTGAAGAAATACATAATATATACTTAGTACACAAAATTTTCGACATACTATGCAATCGCGTTTATACTATTACATTGTATGTCGAACTTGTCTAAATCTTACTGTGTTCCGAATCCGAACTTTAACCGGATAAATTAATATAAATAAATTGATTTTCGTTCATTTAAAATTAATCGTGATAAAGCATGAGATAGATACTCTTATTTTAGACAAATAATCTTAAAAATGCAACAAGTGTAAAATAAATATAGTTTTTATAATAAACGTCTATCTTTTTGCATTTACACAAAATACTATATGTCGTAGAAATGCGTAGAGCCATTAATAAAAATATGGACAGAACCGCTGACCTAACCTAGGTCATCGGCTCTGCCAATTACAATAGGTATGCTATGCTTAACCTCACTAATCGCTTACACAATACTACTCTTAATTTTACTATTTTACCCTGGTAGTTGTGGTAGAGGAAGTACATCGAGCAAGTCCCAGGACTTGTGACCATTGGGTGTGGTTTAAAGGCGCCTTTTAATACTAGTAAACACTCACCAACCCTGCCCGACATGCTCTCCATGCCCACAGTAAACAATTTAAGATCAATAATTACTTCATCACGAAACATTATCGAACAAAATCACTAACGCGACAAGCAGCATGACGCCTCAAGCTGCTCAACAAAGAATTGAACCAATTAATAGCCCAAGTCACTAATCACTTTCCTTTTCTTAATAACACTACTTAACACTTCACTATTTCACTATACTTAACAAGTAGAAGACGATTATTCCATCTTAAAAACGCGATTAGAACTGAATTACTAAATCAGCAGACTACGGAGACAGACGGAGGCAGGATGCCTCACTAGAGTGAATACACAGTGACGGTATACGCGTACGCGCCATTTGGGACGCGATGCCATTGGATGAGAGTTACGTGATCTCCTATTGGTCGATCGCCGCCACGTTCGTTATGGTGGTAACGTTTTACAATCTTAATTACTTCAAGAGTAAATAATCAAAACCTAATTACATGAAAACTTGATTCTAAATTTATTAAATTAATTAACGTAGATTTTGCTGACCATTACGACAGCAAAATCTCAACACAGAACTTAAAGAGTTTCTTTTCTACTGCTGTCAACTGTCATCATTACTTGAGAGACCAATTATTAATCAAATCAAAACGGAACAGTATTTTGACTGCAAAATGATCAGACCACTAGATAACAAGTCGATTCGAAATAACCACAGAGCAAACATGACAACTATTAGGGCTGAGGCCATAGAGCCTTCAGTGAGCCAAGCTTCCCCGGCGACACGGCCATACTGACGTGCGGTGCGTGCTCTGCAGCGCCTCCAGTTCTTTTCTGTAAAAAAAAAAAAAAAAAAATCTGAAGCTAGGTACTTTCACAATTAACCTAGGCTTTGTTTGAATCTAGAAACTTGTGTTTTTCGAATAGTTAGTTACCTTAAACAAGGCTTAACTTTCTAATTATTTTTTTATCTAAAATTAAAATGTTTAGTTATCTTAGACAAGGCTGAACTATAAGAAGTGTGACAACACAAACTTGCTATGAATGTTGAGAAAGAGAATATTCATAAGTTTATTTCATATTGACACTGCTTACTACACGCGACAACAGCTAATGATTCATATGTACACTGCTCGCTCCACGCGACAACAGATAATAATAATTTATATTGACACTGCTCGCTCCACGCGACAACAGACAAATATTATAATTATAAAATAAGTAAGTATGTTGTGTTTTAAGTGTACACGTAGACACTGCTCATAATTTTCATATGAATACAGTTATAACGTGGTGTGTAGTATAGGTAGGGAATCAGGTGAGATAGATCCACGTAGAAGGCTCTAGGGGAGTTTGGGAAGGTCGATGCTGTGGTGCTAAGCGGTTATCTAGCGCCGTGGTCCACAGGGGATAGACAAGGTTGGTCGTTATACAAGGCACCTCAGGCCAACGACATCTTTTAATGGTCGCTGATCGGCTCCATACGCCAACGACATATTGTGAGTGCCACATAGCATCTTTTGGTGGTCGCTGGTCGGCTCCATACGCCAACGACATCTTTTGAGTGCCACATGGCATCTTTTATTAGTTATAAACGACTCCACGCCGCCAATAAGTAAAATTATAAATATTCTCATTACTCTTTCTTTTAAAGTGTTTGTGATGATGTTTGTGTAAATGTTAAAATAATCGAAACTATATTCACCGGGAATAAATAGTCCACGCAGTGGTCGATGTAGTAGACGACACATGCAGCACGCCAGCTCCAGCGGTCGCAATAGCCGCAGGCTGCAGCAACTGAAGAAATAGTAGCGGGCTGCGCGGCTGTAGTGGCGTTAGACGTTTGACACCGTTGATACCAGAGGCGGTACGGCCGCCAGAAGATCACCAGGGCAAGCAGGTCGCCTCAATTGGTTATCTGTGACCCTGCAGGGCCTCCAATGACGACCAGATACCGCTCTTGAGCACTCTGTGTACTTCACTATAAGGATTGCTAAACAAAGGTGAAGCGACGTTTGGTTGTTTTTAATTAAAACCAAGTAGTCTACTTACTAATAGTGGTTTTTTTTTACCACCGCCTCGGCCATTCTACTTTGGATGTAAACATGCAGGGCTTCTATATCGATGACCCTACTGTCAAAGTCAACTAGATTAAGAAGTTTAGGTACTACACAATTTTGACTACATACAAGAAGTGTTAACGAAGCTATACCAAATATTGTATGTACTTCACAGTAAAAAGAGCATTGCAAATAACCAAAGATAGTATTTCGTTACCTGGAGTCACTATGTGTAGTTCGTTGCAATGCCTGTCACAATAACTCTTAGAAGCTTCTGAGGAATGGTCTTCCATCATCAATAATTTATTTTGGGGATGTAAAGAGGCGGAGAAATTGTTAAAGTAAACCCTTGGTGCAGTCTGAATAAAATGAAAAGTAAGAGACGCAATCTAACTTGGAAAAATGCCGTACGCCACGTAAACGCAATATCTATTTTGAAATTATCGGTAAAAGATTCGCACACTCGGCTCAAACCGTCGCGGTTTTTAACTAAAAGTACTCGACTCGCAAACGCATAACGGTTGCAAACGATAAATTTTAAAAGTAACGTAATAAGTTTGCAACATAATGAACATTTCTCAATTTTTTTTTTTTTCTTTTTTCTTTTTCTTTTTCTTTTCTTTTCTCTTTGTCTTTTACGTTATTACATTATTTATTTGGATGCGATATGGCGACACGGGCATCACGGCAACCATTGCCGATTCAACTATATTGACGCATCAATATTAAATTGTCAAGACTATTTTACGGTTTTAAGTCCAACTTAGTTACCACAAGAAAAACTGAGGGTAGTTATCAAATAAAATTAATTTCATCAGGGATTTCACAAATTACAAATTAAGTTGCACTTTCATTGTCAATGTCAGGATTTGGTACAGATTGACCGGCAGAAAGGGATCGCTGGAGCGATCCCACTTCTGATGTCGTAGAAATGCGTAGAGCCATTAATAAAAATATGGACAGAACCGCTGACCTAACCTAGGTCATCGGCTCTGCCAATTACAATAGGTATGCTATGCTTAACCTCACTAATCGCTTACACAATACTACTCTTAATTTTACTATTTTACCCTGGTAGTTGTGGTAGAGGAAGTACATCGAGCAAGTCCCAGGACTTGTGACCATTGGGTGTGGTTTAAAGGCGCCTTTTAATACTAGTAAACACTCACCAACCCTGCCCGACATGCTCTCCATGCCCACAGTAAACAATTTAAGATCAATAATTACTTCATCACGAAACATTATCGAACAAAATCACTAACGCGACAAGCAGCATGACGCCTCAAGCTGCTCAACAAAGAATTGAACCAATTAATAGCCCAAGTCACTAATCACTTTCCTTTTCTTAATAACACTACTTAACACTTCACTATTTCACTATACTTAACAAGTAGAAGACGATTATTCCATCTTTTTTATATACATTCTTTTTATAGCTTATTCAAAAAATTCTATATTTTTTTCAAAAGGTGTTGGCAACCCTAGTTATCAGGGCCGTGGGCGCCGGTGTGCCGTACTGATGTTGTTTGCGCGTGTGTGCGCCGATAGTAACGCTTCCAGGAAACACGGGCGGATTTCTCGGAACCGATTGAATGTCGCGCGCGTTTTCAGCAATGAATGGCGTGAAAGACGCTCGCAGAACGCTGAATTTCGTTGAACGCTGAAATGTGGACTGTTTGCGCAACGGAGTCGCTATCTTATCTGCCCCTCTGTACATCAGTTTATTATTATTACCAAACTTCGCCCTCGGTTACATTTTGTTTGCTAATTCTATTTACTTGCAGTTATATTTAAAAAAAATATATTGTCTCTGTCGTTCTCTACGTAGAGAAATTACTTTCGTGGTCTCATTTCGAACATTACTGTGTAAATGGTTTTCAGTTTGAACTGGAGAAAAAGTAATCAAATGTAATTGTTTAAAAGTCATGAATCGTGACGGAAAAGAAAACAATAAAAAGTTATAGTGTTCGTTTTCCGTATAGTATAAATAAACGTCTATAAAAATCTGCATTTTAACACTGTTACGCTTTTGGAGATTTTTAAATATGGGTCAAGATTTACAATGACGTACGTTGGAGCAAAACGAGTGCGTTTAATCGTGTATTTTATGGTTTTTCGAAAACCGCAAAACACCCTTTTTAACCAAAGTAAATCTCTCCTTTTCTTACAAAATATAGTAATTATTTAGAAAGAAATAACTAGACAGGAAATAATCAAGTTATTAAACAAAAATAAACATTTCCTATTAGATCGATGATACAGACCTGTAGTTTTAACTATAAAGTCGAACCATTCAGTTAAATCATCAGTGTGTAGGCAAAACTGACAATTGACTGCACAGTTAAAATTGATTTAACTGCACAGTTAAAACTGATGATCTGTAGCCCGCTATATTTTTAATTTCTAGTAGTACTAGATAAGCAAACTTTACAAAACTCAATTTGCAAATTCAATAGAAAAATAATTAATAATGTTCGGTTACAGTATGTGCTAATTGAAAAATTATACGTACATGTAGCTATGATAATTTCGTCGGGAATTTTCTCGGTACAGCTTCAATCTGATATCCGAAACAGTGGAAGAGCTACTATAGACAAGCGACATTGCAAAAGAGCTTTATTAACTAACCCGGTACTTTATTAAATACATTTGTGTTTATTTTTGTTGCTCGACGATTTGATACTTGTGTGATCTCACCTGATGTTTAGTAATAATGCAGTCTACTAGATAGCAGAATGACTTCTTGATCTTATTCTCTTGGTATCCTCTCTCCTTTAAAGGAGGCCTAACCCTGTAGGTCGTTAAGTTAGGCTTATAATAACGATACCCTTGATTTATGACTAGTACACAAGACATTTTGGCGGTACTTCTTTTGTCGAAAGGGTGGAAGCCTACCAAAGCATCATATCTGAATAAATTGAAAAATGGAAATCCTAAATTAGCCCGATATTTACGCACTAGCGGACGTCTGCTGCTCCGTGCACTATTCTGCTTTTCACAAATTCCGAACACAGAACAGAACTTAAAACTGACGCCATGTTTCGCGGGATAAAAAGTGCCATGTTTCGCGGGATAAAAAGTAGCATAATGTTCTACTCCAAGGTTCTATTTGTTACTGTACCAATACATCTAAATCGGTTTCGCGGTTTAATTATGAAATGATAACAGACAGACCGCTGGACAGACCTACTTCCAGATTTGTATGGAGTATAGAAGGCCGTGATAGCCCAGTGGATATGGCCTCTGCCTCCGATTCCGGAGTGTGAGGGCTCGAATCCGGTCCGAGGCATGCACCTCGCAACTTTTCGGTTGTGTGCATTTTAAGAAATTAAATGCTCTGCGTGTCTGAAGTCTGCCATTGGGCCAGCGTGGTGGACTATTGGCCTAACCCTTCTAGGTCTGAAAGGAGACACGAGCTACATTATTACTCGTACCTGCGTAGAGTTTGAGGAAATCGTCACTGTCGGAAGAACGATCACATACTGCCGTGCGAATGATCTTAAAGTATTTTTTTTTTCAATTTCTGCAATGCCGGATTAAGTATAGCTTGCTGTCATCGAAATTATTGTAATCGGGTTTTTGTCATCGACTAATATGGGCTTCCGGAAAGTCACACCTGTTGCGAGTTGCGAAGAGTCAAGGCCGAGCACATTTCTGAACTATCGGACGTTCCAACTCGCGTTTTTGCTCTTTAATTAACATCCTTTGTAAAATCATTAAGGATTGATAGTTACTGGTTACCAAAAACCGGAATTGATTCTATCGACACATCTAATTGCACGATAGCGTCGGCTGTTCTAAAAGCCAGAGATATAACGATACCTCTTTTTAATAAGGCTGTAAGTTTGTCAAAAAATTACGTTTAGCTGTCTAACACCTGTCCAACTGAACAGTCGAACTGTTCAATTGAGTTGTCCTTGTTTAGTGTCTTTGCTAATGATTTTGATTGAAATTTCCATTAAGATAAAACTGCACAGTTAAAATTGAAAGTCTGTCTATAGGCCTTTTATTCTTAACTGCAGACCAATGGTTATGTGAAATTATGACTTTAACTTAATTTTTGTCGAAAATCTGTCAAAATGTCTTGTATAAGTTGCTGTTAAATGAACTGAATAAACATGCACAGAATCCTAAGTTTAGAGGAAGTGATACAAATTTAGCTTTTAAGATTTGTCCCATACCACAGAATACGTATTACACCACCAGTACACCATACTAAAAGGTATTGAGATTTAATATGAAAACTCTTACTTAATTTACACTTTTATGACAATACAATATTAAATACAAGCCCCTGTATTTTGTGTGTTTGCTTAGGATCCCGTTATCATTGTCCGGTATTGTACTTTGTTAAAAGTTTGAACTATTTATGATTTAATCAAAATGAAATTTCCCCCTCGTTTGAACTTTGTGCTCCTATAAATCAAATCGAATCAAATTGATTGGTGCGTAATACATTTTGGCTGTTCATTGGCCAATGATAACAATTTATTGTTGGTTGTTTGTCAAACATATTTCAATATAGATTTGTAATAAGATTTTTTATAGAACTTGTCGACCTTATTACAAATGGCCCGCGGTTTCACCCGCGTAGTTCGTGTTTCCGTTAGAATATGTAGCTTGTTTGTGACTCTTGCGAATAACGTGGCTTTCTGTTGGTAAAATAAATTTTCAAAATTATACAAGTTAGGGAATATTCTTACTTATTTGAATTTAATATTAACGAACAAAGTTAATTAATTTTCAAGTAAACACTTACGAGTACGTCGAAAATTTATTGTAACATTTAGCTTCATTAATTTATAATGTATTGTTAACAAATACATGTGGCAAGCGCAAATTAGCTAACACCCAAGATTGAAATCCACGTCGAGTTCGGTTCTAAAGTAAAAAGCATTGTAAATAAGCAAGTGGATAGTTGTCAAACATTCGAGTGCGAAGGCTGTCCGCTTCTTGCGCGGCTCGCTATATTCGTCGGTGACGGTGCGCGAGGGGCCTGGGGTGGGGCGGGGACTATTTTCGTCTGGCGGCCACGTTTGGAAAATGCGCGGTGACGTCACGATCCTCTACGGCGATGGCATCATCGGGCGCCCGCGACACGCACAACGGCACAAGCGAGTTGCCAAAATATCGCACTCAGCTCCCCGCGATCAACTTTATTTTGGTCATTGTTCCCGACGCGGAGTTGCCACACGCGATGTTTTCGATGTATACGTTTCGATGATGAATGCACTTTTTGAAACACGATCAATGTTATCGTATTATGTTTAGCGTGTTCAGGGGCTATCCGTAACATGATCCCGCTTCCGCTTTGTGTCGTGTTATTTGATTGCGTATGCTCTATGTAGCTAAATAATAGAATTCTTCTTTTTAGAGTCGGGTATTTAGAGTCAAACATAAGTACTTACATTTGCTACTTTCTTCAAATATGTGAATATAAGCAGACGTTACTATCCAGGAGTTTGACGGCCTCCGTGGCGCAGTGGTATGCGCGGTGAATTTACAAAACGGAGGTCCTAGGTTCGATCCCCGGCTGGGCAGATTGAGAATTTCTTAATTGGTTCAGGTCTGGCTGGTAGGAGGCTTCGGCCGTGGCTAGTTACCACCCTACCGGTAAAGACGTAGCGCCAAGCGATTTAGCGTTCTGGTACGATGCCGTGTAGAAACCGAAAGGGGTGTGGATTCTCATCCTCCTCCTAACAAGTTAGCCCGCTTCCATATTAGGCTGTATCATCACTTACCATCAAGGGCTAACTTGTAAAGAATAAAAAAAAGTTCATTATACACCTACATACCTACGTTCTCGTTCAATGAAATTGCAAAAGAAAACTGCATTGTATCAATATACCCTGACTGAGTTTTCTTTACCACAGCTATTACTACAACGTACAGAGTGTCATATTTTTTTTAGAAATTGGCTATTTTTTCTTTTGATTTAACAAATTTTTAGCTTAACTCGTCTTTATTTCTGCTCAATACCCGTGAAAATGAAATATATTTGAGAAACCTAATATTAAATGTTTATTGCAATTAATGAGTAGGTATATTTACAAGACATTTAAATATTATGATGACCAAATAAATTACTTACTGGAGGAATGGTCTAATCTTGAAGACGTCTTATCATGTTGATCGATATGTGGAAAACTTGTACATCGCATGACTCTACATTGACGAATATTTTCTACCCATTATTGTCGCTTATTTGGTGATATTAACTAAAAAGTTCATCTGATATATAAAATTCTCGTTTCGCGGTGTTTGTTACTAAACCGCTAACCGAAACGGCTGGACCGATTTGTATGAAATTTGTTGTGCATATCAGGTAAATTTGAGAGTAGGGCAATGTCTATTTTTTCATACGCCTAAAATAATGTAAATATGCCAAAACAACGTTTGTTTATCTCGATAACAAAAAAGGTCCTAAATCAAGGAAAAATATTAATATATGTAACGCAATAAATGTCTTATTGCGTACATACATAAATCCAAAGATTGTGTCATCATAGTTAATATTCACCTGAAGTACTATGTAATATGTTCATTCTTTTGTCAATCAACTTTTGTTTGGTTCCAAACACAGTACAAACATCATTCGAACTAGGTGTCAAGTTAACCTGCACGAGCTGTATGTATAAGTACCTAATGCAGATAGCTAAGTGTGATAAAATAATAATGAATGTTTACAACAATAAAATGTAAAGAAACAATTTTTTTGGGTTTATTTAAACACAATATTTAATCTTGGTAGTTACCTACCTAGTTAATTATATTACAAAACAAACTCGAATAAATATAAGAGATTCACATTTCCACCGACAGCCTTGTAATTGATAAGTGATTTTAACTTGTAGTTTGTACTAAATTGTTTACATCATACAGTAATATAACTATAAAGGTACATTTGTGTACTTTACGAGTGAAACGAGGAGGTATATAATGTACCTGTTATCAGTGTCGAGCAACGGAGCCAGCACTGCACGCCCTGTACCAAGCGATTGTTGTGTCAAACGATACAATATTTTAAGTGATTTAAGTATGCAAAGTTGCGATAAAGTAACGATGTCAGTGTTGTTAGATGTTTCGTGGTAGGAGGCATAGGGTCGGGCACGCGCTATCGTTCGTCAGTCAGCAGTGCTGCGCGACCGCCGCGGCCGCGTGGTACAGTCTCCTACTAACAAGCGTTAATTTAGCAGTCACGTCAGTTTATTTACAGTGACGTTGTGTGAACTATACGATCAGTGCTAACTGTTGCCGGTGGAAGGTTGCCATTGAGTACACAAGTGAACAAAACACGAGTACGGTGTCCTGCGCTAAGCGTTGGTCCTCGTCTCCCGGACGTTATCGAACTCCTATACTGGGATATGTAAATCGTAGAATCGTGTCGTGCTATGTACATAACACATTTTATGGGATGTAATGTAAGTGTTGAACGTTGCAAAATCTGCAGTAGTTTTTTTATATTAAACGTTTCGTTTTGCCCTTTGAAAATCTATTGGTTTAACGCTCGCAATGCAACTTCCTTCAATATGATGTATGCGCCAACATAAAGTACTGATTCATGAAATTATTATTAACTAGCTGACGCCCCACGGTTTCATCCGTGTAGTTCCCGTTCCCGTGAGAATATGGGGATAAAATATAGCCTATGACACTCACAAATAATGTGGTTTTCTAGTGGTAAAAGAATTTTCAAAATCGGTTCAGTAGTTCCAGAGATTATCCCCTACATTAACACAAACTTTATCTAATATTGATGTCCATTTACTACTTGTTTTTGATAGGTATTGGCATAGTGATATGCCGACTCGTATTCATGATTGTACACCGAATATTTGAATGACATTTTAGAGATCCGTAGTCAAACTATACATACATTTTATCATGCTGAAAGTTCAGTTCAATATACTTGAATTGTATTTAGTAATCTTTGGAAAATGATTACTAAATACAATTCAAATTCGGTTCATTTGGTTTACTGTTTGGTAACGGTATGTTAAAATGTAGACGTACATATTACAGAACCCAACTTTGTCCGTGTTCTATGACACTCTTGATCACTTTTTTTCTGTCTGGACGCGATTTCTAGTTTTTGTGTAGTTGATAGATATGCTGTATGGAATCTAATAATTCACGTTTTTATTTATGACATCTTCGCGCCAGAATTTTTCGTTGGCCGGTATATTCAATTTTTTACATCCGTGATCGGCGCCACAGTGTTTTATCAGCTTTATATTATGTATGTATACCTATTTAGATTAAGATTTGATGATCTCAATAGCGGAATTATTCAGTTCAAGGTATATCTGTTGGTCACTTTCATTAAATTTCAATAGACTCTTAATCTGTTGCTGAGTTTCTTAGTAGCGTTGTTATTGGACCAAAATGTCTATCACAAAATTGTACAAAGACATATCTTGACATGCAGCTTTACTTTTGTTATTTTCCATCAGTTCTCTTAATCTATTATCGCAGTTTTTTTTCGTCAATTTAATTTCGAACGACTTTTCAAAGATGTCGAAGATCAGTTCAGAGGCTTATTAGAAATTCCGCTTTCTACGTTCTTCTAGATCCAGGTCTCTACTCTGACACAGCTCCTGCGGTCGCCCCAGGGAGGCTGGTGCGGTCCCATTAAGTAGCATATAGGAAATGGAAGCTTATTTTTAATCGACTTCAAAAAAGGAGGAGGTTCTCAATTCGACTCGTATATATTTTTGTTTTTAATGTTTGTTACCTCATAACTTCGTCATTTCTTAACCAATTTTAATTTTTTTGTTTGTTTGTGCAAAAATGTCCACCGGTGCTTACTGGTGGATATCACACAGTAAGTAAATGACATTTTGTCAATTGATTTGATGTCTATTTTAATAGGTTGATAACAAAGACCAAAATAGTGAATAGACCAGCTGTTGATTCGAAGCCGCACAGGCTAACTACTTTACCAATGAGTCAGATTTAATGTTATTGTTATCACGTTGGTATAATTTCAAATAATGTTTTTAATTAAAAAGAATTTTCCGGTTAACATCGTCACTGTGACTTACTCGTACATGCTTACGTTAGTAGGTTATTTGTTAGTCGACTAATCCTTTTGTTGAATAGTCTGAAATTACTCACTATAACTGCCTAAGTTTTTACGTCAGTAAAATTATATTGTAAAAGTCTTGCTTTTCTTAGAACATTATTCTATGCTTGTATGTAATAGATATTGACGATTACACCTGACGTAAACATTGTAAAATCTCTCGATTTCATACATTGACGTTATCTCGAGAAAATTATCTCTTAGTTATCTACTACTGCATATTGCAAACAATAATTTGTTCTATATTAGCAACCTGTTGCAGTACTGAATGCGTTCTTTTATAACTGGGACTCTTAGATTCGGTTCGCACTCTTAGATTCGTTTCGCTCAAGCATATTTGGGTGACTATACTTTGTTTGTAGTCTGGTCCAGTAGTAAACTCAATCACAAGATGTAAGGTTGAAGACGACATGAAGTAGTAGTAAGTTCTTCGTCGAGTATGTAGACACACAGGTTCTGCTAGTTTGTCGATTGCATCCACTTATAATGTAGGGTACCTGTACCTAAAATAAGTACTTAAGTACAACAAATGATGTCACAGCGACGGACATGAGCGACGGACTCATCACCGAGGGGTGGTGGTTCAATCCTCACCCCGTTGGTCTATTGTCGTACCGACTCCAAGCACAGTCTTTCCCGACTAGTTGGAGGGGAATGGAAATATTGGTCATATTATAAAAAATATGGCAAATATTCTTTATTAAAAAAAAAAAAAATAAGGGGGTGTTTATATGACGAGAATTATTATTTTGTTTATTTTTGTTGAAAACTTACATACATATATACTTACATATTATTATATTGTTTTATAAGTGTTTGAAAAAAGTAATTGTTAGATTGTAATAATTCTACTCCTACTTACATTTCTCGTTCTCATTAAGAGTTGAGATAATATTATAATACTACTTGATTGATGCCTGTACTATAAAAGTGTTAGCTGGTTTTCGTTAACTTTATATCAATATTATGTTGTTTTGACCATGGGATCATATGCCTTATTTAACGTTTAACATGTAGGCAGATATGTGGTTTTGCGTGGCAAATATAGAACTAAAAGGACCTACTCTACGCCCACTAATTCGTTAGAATCGCAAAAAATATTTCGAACTCAATGCCAAAGCTGAATTTTAATTTATTGAGTAACAGGATGTTATAGTAATGTCACATTCTTGGATTGTGTGCTTTATCATATCGGAGACATGTCTATAATATATAGATACGAGTATAATATTCTAGTTAATTAACCAATTCCGTTAGTTAACACATTTATAATTGGCACATTTTTTTGCAAATCAAAGTGATATACAAAGAAATGTCATATAAATCTAAATTCAAATAATACTGTCGTTTTTGTCTGCCCTTGTGGGAAGGTTTAAAAGGTGAGAAAAATTAGAATAATTGCCGGGAAAACCATAACAATAACGCTTTTCTATTTCGAATACAAACGTTTAAGAGTCAATGGGTAGAGGTAGAGTAGTGTAGAGTAGGGATAGGGAAGAAGTGCACAAAGTCAAAGCGAAGCTCGACCGGGTCCGCTAGTTGTAAAATAATATTAGGTAGGTGTAGTAATTTAAAAATAAGACATATATAAATTAGACAATTGCGTAAAACCGACCTTCAACGTTTACGAAATGTTCACTTTAAAAATAAAGTCGCAACTTTGTTGTGATTCACAAGAAAATTAGCTTACAATAAACAAATTATTTGGTGTTCAGTCTGTTAATAGTAAGTATTGTAAATAATACCCAACTATTATAGTAAACATAATAGGATTCAGTAGTAGTAGCAGTAGTAATATTATTTTACTAGCTGACGCCGCGCGGTTTTACCCGCGTGGTTCCCGTTCCCGTAGGAATAGCATATAGCCTTCCTCGATAAATGGGCTATCTAACACTAAAAAAAAATTTCAAATCGGACGGTTCCTGAGAGAAGCGCGTTCAATCACACAAACAAACACTCTTCAGCTTTATAATATTAGAATAGGATATTGTTGATATAATGACAGAACGTAAATCACTTAAGCTGCTTTATTATGCTGTTGTGGTCTTCTGAATCAGATGTAATATTGTTATTAATTATACTCTGCTTCATCATCATTTTCAACCCGTATTCGGCTCACTGCTGAGCTCGAGTCTCCTCTCAAAATGAGAGGGGTTAGGCCAATAGTCCACCACGCTGGTGTCTAGTCCAATGCGAATTAGCAGACTTCACAGACGCAGAGAATTAAAAAAGTTCTCTGGTATGCAAGTTTCCTCACGATGTTTTTCCTTCACCGTTGGAGACCGTGACATTAAATTTCTTAAAATGCACACAACTGAAAAGTTGGAGGTGATTGCGACGCTTGAGCTAACGCTTTTTTGACAGACGAGACGTACAACAAAGTGATTCTGTGAGTTCTGTTTTTTTCCTTTGATATGCGGAACTCTAAAAATGGAAATATTTATCATTTCCTACTAAGGTGTGTTCTGAGCGGACAAAGTTCGGCCCTTGTGAATAAATTGTTGCCTTTTCACCGTTTCTAAAATTGTCCTGAATAGTTCCTAATCGTATAAACGATTTATGTATATTGCTTATAACTGCAGGAAGTACGTACAAATGATATCGTTATCTCAAAAGAGCTATTGCCAGGATGTCTTCAACCCATTCTAGATGAGAACACAATCGATACTCCGAGTCGTTTGACCTCAGTCCATTGTCCAACAGCGGACACGACTTCTCATAATCTCGTATGAATAGGTCTCAATTCGCCCGCCGTTCCACAAGCGGTCTAAGCGAAGCACTCGACGTGTTTAGAGTACTAATAGTCTAGTCAATATGTTCTAAACCGTGTTAAATAGTGATGCTGCGAATAAAAACTCGTGTGATATGTATCATTCGTACGTATGACGTCTAGAAAAATGTGCAAAAATTTTTAATTGTAAAAGTTATAAACAATTAAAGATTAATAAAAATCTCTACGGGGTTCTACATTAATAAAAATAACTCCAAAACTATTGGTGTTACACAATTATATTTTGATTAAAAAAAACCTTTTTTTGCATGGTTTGTGACATTTCTGTTTGTATCTTATTTAAAAGCATAAATTGACTGACATCAGTAATTGTAATCTTTTTGTTTTAAACAGTTTACGCTTTTAATTAAAATGCAACCAGAAGTATCACAAACCATGCACGGTTTTGGTACATATTGACCAGACTATTATAAAGCTGTTTAGCCAACGGTTTAGCAGAGCGGCACAAGATCGTACGGTCAAAAGAATTCATGGTACCGTTAGAAATTCATTTGTGCTCTAGCAATTTTTTATAATATTATGATAAACTAACTTTGCTTTCACAGGTTTTTATTCAGGTCGCTCGTAAATCCAGAATAAATAATATAGTCATTTGGTGCCAAAAAATTGTATTGCCAAACCATCTGACTAAGCATGTTTATTTATACACCAGGGACAAAAAATAACTTAAGTAGTACGAACTATTTTAAACACTACACTAACAATATATGTTACGTATACAGGTGTTAGGTTAACTGCAATATTTATACTAATATTATCAATAGTGGTGTTTTGTAGGGCTTGAAATGAACACAGTACTATTTAGTACATAAGTAGTTGTAGGTCTGTACTATGAGTACTTTTGTACTATATGTATTATGAGTATGATTATCGATACTTTAAAGGTTAGTGCATAATTCATAATTTAATATATTCTTAAGCTTTAGAATATTATTGTTAATCATCCAAACATCAATACCTTTGTTATGTAAGTACGTGAACTCACGACTGTGATTACCATATCCTCGTTCATGACCTTTAACAAATAGCGAGATGGGATCATGATCTAGATAAAATTCTGAGAAATCATATCAGAATAAAAGTTTTATCTTTACTTATCGATATTCTATAGTTCTATACTATGTCATAGAAAAAAATATATGTACGTAGGAAGCCCGCGTCTTCGTCTTTCGTCAGTTTTCATTACATGGTAGCCCAGTTAGTTACCAGAATCAAGAAATTTCGTAAATAAAAAAATTGAACGTCTCATCGACGAATCTACTCACGGAAAGTTACCTTGATAGTAATCAATTGTAAATTTGTTCCACGGATCCTGGGCTATATATACTATTGACAAATCACTCAATTGCGTTTTATTTCCGTTCAGTTTCTAGAACATACGAGATCATCTTTTTTGAGTGAGATGTTTTTTTTTCTGTTGTTGTGTTACACGTAGAGATCTTATTAAGTGTATGGTTAGTGATGAATCTGGTACCCCACGGCCCACGCCCACTGAGGTCGTCGGCCAACGACTCCGCAACGCATCCGTCCCGCAGTGATTGATAAACCAATTTTAATATCATTGTCGTGGGAAATGTGGGACACAGTAGGGTATCATTTAATTTAAAAAAAAAGTAACCAGATTATGGCTTATCGATCCCTACTTCAGATTTCATTGTCAGAAAGTTGACTTAAACTAATATTATAAAGAGGTAAAATTTGATTCTATGTTACTTGCTTATAACCTAGCTTTCCATTAGTAAAAAAAAAATAATCATGTAGTTTCAAAGCAGTAAGCAATGTAGTTTACAAACAAACAAAAATATGATTTCTTTATTACTAACCGACGTCCTACGCTTACACCCGCATAGTTCCCGTTCCAATAAGAATACTGAGATAAAATATAGTCAATGACACTCATAAATAATGTGGCTTTCTAGTGGTAAAAGAGTTTTCAAAATCGGTTCATCAAGTAGACCCCTATAACACCACAAACAGATTAGTCTCAGTGTAGATAAGTACGTAAAGATTTCATTCAAGTAGATAAATGCAATACGGTTATACATATTATTATCATATTATATTATGTGAGTAGGTACATAATATGTTCATCACTTAACAACTTTGCGATTACATCTAAGTTACTTGTAATATATTTTTTTATTGTAGGTACGAGTAGGTACCACGTAGTTAAAGCATAAAGTCACTTTATGTATGAATGTCTTCATTATAGCATATGACGTATGTTTCTGTTCAATCTTTGTTATTTGGTTTACATCATTAAAGTCATTCAAAATACAGCGCTTTCATGATCGCACCTATATGATAATTTTCTAACAAAAAGCAAAGGTCATTTTAATGCTATTTAGCGTTCTGCATAGTGCACTTACCTAGAGTCAAGAATGATACACAATTACAGAAGTAGACGTAATGTTTAGTGATTTTAGCGATAACTCCTTTAACTATTGTGTTTTATTTACACACTGTCATATTATACTTATAATTCACATTTACAAAATTATGTATTCGTGTCTCGTACACAGCGGCAGGCATTGCATATCATAGATGCATTAATGCACTGCCTACCCTGACGACTCATTATTACAGCAGTAGCTATTGGAGAAGAAATTGTACAATTTGTACGTATAACGCCTTCCCTAGTTAAAGGTATTGTACACGCCACTGCTCGTACGTATACCAATGATATGTTATATTAGAGACAGCGCACTAGTGCTTCAAAACTGAGGCGGATAAATGTGCATAATTGTCTTAATTTCATTTAGTCGCTTATTAAACAACGAAAGTTATTTAAACACATAATACCTAAATATTATTTACAATGTCGAGTTGTTTGTTTAGGAAGTGTAAAAACAATACATGAATATATACCTAATGTAAGTAAATACATTGAATACATTGAATTCGGATCCTTTTGCGGTAATTTTGTAGGCACGTAACATATCTACAGTATAAAATAATCTTTGACGTATACAATGAAACGGTCATGTGTAGCCGCGGTCGTATTTAACAGAAAGCAATTAGAACAATTACTAGTCAACTAACATGAAATCGAGTAACTGGCGATCATAATTACAAATGTATTGTGGGCTGTGTTGCCTTGATCTCGTGATACTGGTTTCGCTTGTGTACGCTTATTGCCTGTTAAATAACTGCTAATGCCATGGTATCGCTTGTTTCCTACAATTACTGAGTTATTATATTACGTGTGCTATTTACTGAATGCAGAAAATTATTATTTATAATGTTCTATTATCATAAATACTCAGGGCAATTTATTTGATCGTAACAGTTGGGATTATTTTATCATTGTGATCGCTCTGGCCGATGGGGTTTGTGTGCTATGGCTATTAATGCCCCCGGGGACCGTGATTGGATTCCATATCTGAAATAGGTAGTACTAGTGGACGCTCGCGACTTCGTCCACGTGAAATTCAGTTTTCACAAATCCCGCGGGAGCCATGTATTTTTCCGAGATAAAAAGTAGGCTATATGTTAATCCAGGCAATAATATATCTCAATAACAAATTTTAGCCAATTCGGTTCAGTAGTCGAGGCGTGAAAGAGTAACAATCATTCATATCATCAAAATCATCAGTTTTCGCAAATCTCGGGAAACCATGGATTTTTCGGCATAAAAAGTAGCCTATGTGTTAATCCAGAGTAAAATCTATTTCCATACCAAATTTCAGCCAAATCGCTTCAGAGGTAGCGGCGTTAAAGAGTAACAAAGAGATTAACATGTTGAAGCAAACAAACAAACTCTTCAGCTTTGTAATATTAAGTATAGATATGTATAGTATGTATTGATTAATTAATTACACCTAAAATAGTTCATAATGGCTTTACCTCTGATATGATCTTGATGAATGGATTAAAACCGACGATTTCTTAATCCACATTTAATTGTATATCTCTTACCATATAAATAAGCTCATGACAGGTTCTATAATAAGCTTTATTAACTGTAGCCGAACGATATGTGGCGACAATGATGCGGAGATGTCGCGAGCTCTCCGTGGGCGTTGATAAATTGTTGTGCTGCACTTACGTGTCTACTCGTGTGTCTATATTGTTTCACCACATGCAATTATTTTATTAGGCTCTTTCGTTTGAATAAACTTATAGCCTTTTATGACTTACTAGAGGACCCGGTCAAGCTTCGCCTTAAATCATTGCCTATACCTACGCTACTGGTATATCGGTAAGGTGCGAGTGAAAGACAGTCTTGCTCGGTAGCTAGTTTATTACTGATGACACAATGAATTGACACTCATTATATACTACATCCCTCCAACACTAGTTTGGAAACCTGGAACAATATATACATAACGGGTATTTTATTGTGTTTACTTACTTAAAATACTGCCTATAATCTATACGTTTTCTAACTCTTCTACGAGTAGATCGCCAGACATCGGGATTAGAACTGTCAGAACTAATTGGCTCATTAACTAAATCGGAACCTGGTACGTACAACTTGTTTTCACCGTCTTCCCCAGGCTCCGCCCCTTTTTCGCCAACCGTTTCTCTTTGGTCCGTAAGGTCTTGTCCTTCATTTTCAGCGGCAGAAGGACTACTGCCTGTCTGAACCTGCAAGTCCCTCTCCTCCACCACAGCAATGTCAGGAGGGGGCGGAGATGCCGGTCCAGAAGCCGGTGGCTCAGTAAGCGACGGCGCGGGGACTGACGGATGCGGTGAAAATGGCGAAACTGAACTATGAGGCGTTTCTAGACAATCATCTAAGTTTACATCACTTCCAATATATTTTCTGACCTGGTCAATATGCCTGTTACAATTTGTCTTATAATCTTCAAAGTAAATTTGTAACATTCGCGATCCAATAATTTTTTTAACTACGCCCACGCACCAGATACCTTTTTTCGCAATATACCATTTAGCCCAAACAGTTTCACCTACAATAAAATTACGACTTTGATTTAATGTTGGCTTGTCTTGTTTATCAAATTGCTTAGGCGGTAAAATTAAATCCAATCTAGATCTTAAATTCCGACCTATCATCAGCATAGCCGGTGTGGCCCCTGTTGCGCAATGTACACTATTTCTATAGTTAAAAAGAAAACTAAGGAGTTTCTCATTGACATGTTTTTGGCATTTACCTTCAGATAGAATGCATTTTATCATTTTTTTACATGTTTTTACAGAGTTCTCTGCCTGTCCATTGCTAGCTGGATGATAGATCGGTGACGTAAGGTATTGTATTCCGTTCATTCTACAAAAGTTATGAAATTCCGCCGAACTTATCTTAACGTCATTATCCGAGATTAACACAGCGGGAACGCCAAATTTAGAGAACATTTCTTTTAACTTAAAAATAAGCGCACCGGTAGATGTGCCCCGGTCCATATAAATGCATTCTAACCATTTAGAATATGCATCCACGACAATTAAATAAATTGACTGGCCGATTGAAAAATAATCTAGGTGGATTCGATGCCATGGCCCCGGCGGGCGAGGCCACGGCGCCGGCGGCGCGCGCGGCGGCGCACTGCGCAGGCCTGCGCACGTCTGACACGAGTTCACCATCCGTTCGATTTGCGAGTCGATCTGAGGCCACCACATTTTTCCGCGAGCCATATTTTTAGTTTTTGTTATGCCGAAATGAGATGAATGTAGTTCTTTTAACATACTTTCTCTGTAGGCGACCGGAATTACTATTCTATGACCCCGTAATAAACAGCCATCCACCACTTCTAGATCTCCTTTACATAGGAAATACGGCAATATTGATTTACACCTTATTTTCCTAGGCCAACCTTTACTCATGTATTTCATTACTGTTTTCAGTACCTTGTCCTCCGCGGTCGCGTGTCTAATATCACTGAACAATACCGGTTCCGCGTTCGACTCGAAGAATAAGAAATATTTAGCGTAACCGTCCTCTCGTTCATTATCTAATGTTACCGATATGGGTGAGCGAGAAAAGAAATCTGCGATTTGGTTATTCTTGCCATCTATATACTGTACTGTATAATTATAAGCGGATAATATTACTGCGTATCTTTGTAAACGTAAGGCTGCAGTGACAGAAATGCCTTTGTTTTTACCAAAAATAGATAGTAACGGCCTATGATCCGTCTTCAGTATAAACGGTTCCTGACGTCCATATAAATATTGATGAAAATATTTCACACCAAAAATTATAGCCGTCGCCTCTTTCTGTATTTGGCTATAATTCTTTTCGCTCTGCGTTAAGGAACGGGACGCAAATGCAATAGGACGCTCGCGGCCTTCGGCGTCTCTGTGAGCGAGTACTGCTCCCAAGCCACACGGCCCCGCATCCACGGTGAGGAAGAGGGGGGCGGCGGGGTCGAAATGCGCTAAGACGCGCTCGCTAGCTAGCTCGCGCTTAACGCTCTCGAATGCCGCTTGCTGCCGCTCGCTCCAATGCCACTGTGCGCCTGAGCGTAATAACTCATGCAGTGGACTTAGCAACGCCGACGCACCCGGAATGAATTTCCTATAATAATTAACGACTCCCAAAAAACGCTTGACCCCGAGCACGTTCGCGGGCGCGGGCGCTTTAAGTATCGCTTCGACTTTCGTAGGACATGTTTTTAACCCTGTCTTATCTATCACGTACCCTAAGTACGTCACACTATTTTTGAAAAAAACGCATTTGTCTTTTTGCAAACGTAAACCTGCGTCTTGCAATCTACTTAAAACCGAATGAAGTCTAGACATATGAATTTCCCTTGTTGGTCCAGTTATACAAACATCATCTAGCCAGACGCTAACTCCATCCAGCCCTGCTAATAATGTTTCCATCGCTCTCTGGAATATTGCTGGGGCATTAGCTAGCCCGTAAACCAGTCGGGTATAAGCGAACATCCCTTTTTCAGAATTAATAGTCGTAAGGTTTTGAGATGACTCCGATAATTTAAATTGATTATAAGCATTACTTAGGTCAATTTTCGAATAACACTCTCCCCCTCCTAGTCTAGAAAAAACCTCCTCGATCCTAGGTAAGGGGTATTTATCTATCTTTAGGTCTTTATTTAATGTACACGAATAATCTCCCGCAATTCTTAATTTCCCGTTTTCTTTTAGCACTGGAACTATCGGGGTGGCATACTCTGAGTGGTTAACAGGCTTGAGAATTCCTAATTTAACTAATCTATCGAGTTCCGCGTTAACTTGGTCTCTCAATGCGAAAGGAACGGATCGTGGCTTAAAAAACTTCGGTTTCGCATCATCTTTTAAGTGCAATTCAACTTCAAATTTATTAAAACATCCTAAATCATCCTTCCAAATCTCTGGGTATTGACTTAACAACCGCTGCACATCTTCAGTAGGCCTATTTTTACAAATTAAATTATTATTATTAGACGATACAAAAGAAATTCCAAACTTAGCCATAAAATCACGACCTAGTAACGGGGGGCCCCCGTTTTTAATAATATAAAATTTAATTTTATTTGTTTTATTATTATACGTAATTTCACTAATAAAATATCCTAAAGGTGTAATTTTATGACCAGTATATACGCACATTCGCAGATCACCATTATGTAGTTTATAATTCTTAAAATATTTTAAATAAAAATTCTCTGATAACACAGATACACCCGAACCAGAGTCTAATTCCATATGTAACTGAGTATTGTTCACGTTTACCGTTAATAATATGGGCTTATAGTCTACGTACCTCATGTTAAAAAGGTCACACTCCCTGCAATCCCTCCCTGCAAGAGGGTCTTGGGAACACCCTTCCGATTGTGCACCGATGTTATGCACATTAGATTTATTTTTGCACATTTTAACTAAATGCCCTCCCCCACAGGATCTGCACTTCAGGTTACGGAACCTGCACTTATCGGCACTATGGGATCGCAACCCGCACACACTACAGCGCTGCATTACACTCGATCTATCCTCCGATCGACTCGGCTTGGCCTGAGCCTGGCCGTGGCCAGCCTTCCGCTGCTCACCGACGCGAAATACTGGCTCCTCTTTCACGACGACGCGCGCCTGTCGCGCACAAGCCGTCTTCTGTGCCACTTCCAAGGCTTGTCCGAATGTCAAGGTTTTCGAATCGCATTCGAAGAGTTTATCACGCTCCGGCCCTGCTCGGAAGCCCAGAACGAAACGGTCGCGCAGGAGCGTGTCCAGCTCTGCACCGAAGTCACAATATACGGCCAACCCTCTTAGCCGCGCCGCCCATTCTTCGATACTCTCACCGTCCGATCTGCTTGCTTCGTAGAATTTTGCCCTGTCTGCGAAGGTCGACCTTTTTGGCGTAAAATGCTGGTTTAGCACTTCTACCAGCTCAGTATAACTACATACTTCGAGCTTCTTTGGGTGCACCAAATTTCGAATTAACCGATATGAGTCATCCGAGAGATGTGTCAATAACACTGCACTTTGACTATCATCAGAGATTTTATTTAACTTTATAAACTGTGTTAATCTACTGTGAAACACTTCCCACTCATTAATTTTATAGTCAAAAGAGGCTAAGTTTCCGAGATAAGAACTCATTTTTTTTTTTTTTTTTTTTTTAAACGCGGGTATGTACACGACTCGTCGCCAGTTGGTATATCGGTAAGGTGCGAGTGAAAGACAGTCTTGCTCGGTAGCTAGTTTATTACTGATGACACAATGAATTGACACTCATTATATACTACAAAAATATGATTTCTTTATTACTAACCGACGTCCTACGCTTACACCCGCATAGTTCCCGTTCCAATAAGAATACTGAGATAAAATATAGTCAATGACACTCATAAATAATGTGGCTTTCTAGTGGTAAAAGAGTTTTCAAAATCGGTTCATCAAGTAGACCCCTATAACACCACAAACAGATTAGTCTCAGTGTAGATAAGTACGTAAAGATTTCATTCAAGTAGATAAATGCAATACGGTTATACATATTATTATCATATTATATTATGTGAGTAGGTACATAATATGTTCATCACTTAACAACTTTGCGATTACATCTAAGTTACTTGTAATATATTTTTTTATTGTAGGTACGAGTAGGTACCACGTAGTTAAAGCATAAAGTCACTTTATGTATGAATGTCTTCATTATAGCATATGACGTATGTTTCTGTTCAATCTTTGTTATTTGGTTTACATCATTAAAGTCATTCAAAATACAGCGCTTTCATGATCGCACCTATATGATAATTTTCTAACAAAAAGCAAAGGTCTTTTTAATGCTATTTAGCGTTCTGCATAGTGCACTTACCTAGAGTCAAGAATGATACACAATTACAGAAGTAGACGTAATGTTTAGTGATTTTAGCGATAACTCCTTTAACTATTGTGTTTTATTTACACACTGTCATATTATACTTATAATTCACATTTACAAAATTATGTATTCGTGTCTCGTACACAGCGGCAGGCATTGCATATCATAGATGCATTAATGCACTGCCTACCCTGACGACTCATTATTACAGCAGTAGCTATTGGAGAAGAAATTGTACAATTTGTACGTATAACGCCTTCCCTAGTTAAAGGTATTGTACACGCCACTGCTCGTACGTATACCAATGATATGTTATATTAGAGACAGCGCACTAGTGCTTCAAAACTGAGGCGGATAAATGTGCATAATTGTCTTAATTTCATTTAGTCGCTTATTAAACAACGAAAGTTATTTAAACACATAATACCTAAATATTATTTACAATGTCGAGTTGTTTGTTTAGGAAGTGTAAAAACAATACATGAATATATACCTAATGTAAGTAAATACATTGAATACATTGAATTCGGATCCTTTTGCGGTAATTTTGTAGGCACGTAACATATCTACAGTATAAAATAATCTTTGACGTATACAATGAAACGGTCATGTGTAGCCGCGGTCGTATTTAACAGAAAGCAATTAGAACAATTACTAGTCAACTAACATGAAATCGAGTAACTGGCGATCATAATTACAAATGTATTGTGGGCTGTGTTGCCTTGATCTCGTGATACTGGTTTCGCTTGTGTACGCTTATTGCCTGTTAAATAACTGCTAATGCCATGGTATCGCTTGTTTCCTACAATTACTGAGTTATTATATTACGTGTACTATTTACTGAATGCAGAAAATTATTATTTATAATGTTCTATTATCGTAAATACTCAAGGCAATTTAGTTGATCGTAACAGTTAGGATTATTTTATAAGTGTGATCGTTCTGGCCGATGGGGTTTGTGTGCTATGGGTATTAACGCCCCTGGGGACCGTGATTGGACTCCACATCTGAAATATGGAGTACTAGCAGACGCTCGCGACTTCGACCAAGTTAAATTCAGTTTTTCTCAAATCCCGCGGGAGCCATGTATTTTTCCGGGATAAAAAGTAGGCTATATGTTGTTCTATTACCTTCTCTTCTTCTTCTTTTTTATTCTTTTTTAGAAAAACACAGTTATTTTGAAACCATAGACAGACACTTCAATTTTATTTATATGTATAACTAGCGGACGCCAGTGACTTCGTCCGCGTGGAATTTAGTTTTTCACAAATCCCTCAGGAACCATGGATTTTTTCCGGGATAAAAAGTAGACTATGTGTTAATCCAGGCAATAATATATCTCAATAACAAATTTTAGCTATTCGATTCAGTAGTCGAGGCGTGAAAGAGTAACAAACATTTATATCATCAAAATCGTCAGTTTTAGTAAAATCTATTTCCATGCCAAACTTCAGCCAAATCGCTTCAGAGGTAGCGGCGTTAAAAAGTAACAAAGAGATTAACATGTTCAAGCAAACAAACAAACTCTTCAGCTTTGTAATATTAAGTATAGATATGTATACTGTATAGTATGTATTGATTAATTAATTACTCACCTATTACAGTAGTTCATAATGGCTTTACCTCTGATATGATCTTGAGCAATGGATTAAAACCGACGATTTCTTAATCCACCTTTAATTGTATATCTCTTGCCATATAAATAAGCTCATGACAGGTTCTATAATAAGCTTTATTAACTGTAGCCGAACGATATGCGGCGACAATGATGCGGAGATGTCGCGAGCTCTCCGTGGGCGTTGGTAAATTGTTGTGCTGCACTTACGTGTCTACTCGTGTGTCTGTATTGTTTCACCACATGCAATTATTTTTAACCGAGTTCAAAAAGGAGGAGGTTCTCAATTCGGTCGGTATTTTTTTTTTTTTTTTATGTATGTACACCGATTACTCAAAGACGCCTGGACCGATTTCAAAAATTTTTTTTTGTTTGAAACGGTATAGTCCCCATTTGGTCCCATTGCCATCATGTGAAGATCTGATGATGGAATCCTGGAGAAATTGAGGGGAACTTTCGAAAATTATATGGGTGTCTAGTGTGTTCATATACTTTTCCATTTAGAACTTTTAAGCACTACAATTTCATGAAGGTTTAAAATCGATCTGATGATGGAGCCATAAAACAGACGAGGGAACTCCTCGGCGATTTACAGCAGTTACCTTGTGTTTGGGCTTGATTAATTTGTATTACTGAGAACTTTCCGCATATATATGTTGTGACTGCCATTTAGGGGTTTGGTGATGAAGACCAAGGACAATTAAGGGAACTCCTTAACAGCTTACAGTATCTACCTTGTGTTTGGCCTTGATTAATTCGTATTGCTGAGAACTTTCTGCCTAGATGAGTTGTGTCTGTTATTAGGGGTCTGATGATGAAGACCAAGGTCAATTAAGGGAACCCCTTAACGGTTTACGGTAGCTACCTTGTACTTGGGCTTGATTAATTTGTATTGCTGAGAATTTTGTACCAAGATGGGTTGTGACTGTCATTAGGGGTCTGATGTATTCGTTTGAGATGAAATTTTACACTAAAAATGGAAAAATAATAAAAATTTTAATAAAAAAAATACAACCGACTTCAAAACCTAAAAACGTACCCACTAAACTAAAAAGTGAAAAATAACATCATAATATGTTCTACCTGCTGATCAGTATGAAGGCGGTGCTTAGCCGGTGTTGTCTTAACTTAAGCCATTTCTGACAGGACCACATGAAACAACACTGTCTGCAAAGTCTAAATCTATAAGATAAGCCATGTGGCTTGAATTAATACATCACCGGCTTAGCACCGCCTTCATACTGATCAGCAGGTAGAACATATTATGATGTTATTTTTCACTTTTTAGTTTAGTGGGTACGTTTTTAGGTTTTGAAGTCGGTTGTATTTTTTTTATTAAAATTTTTATATTAGGCTTTTTCGTTTGAATAAACTTATAGCCTTTTATGACTTACTAGCGGACCCGGTCAAGCTTCGCCTTAAATCGTTGCCTACACCTACGCTACCCAACCCTATTCCTAGTCTACACCTAGTCTACCCCTATCCTACCCGTATCCAACCCAATCTCTACCCCTACCCCATTTTTTTTTAAATATATTATATTTCAAAAAAAATTGGGCACTAGGGGATAGTGTAGCTTCCTAACAGTAAAAGAATTTTTTAAATCGGTTCAGTAGTTTCGGAGCCTATTCATTACGTATACAAACAAACAATCAAATCATTCCTCTTTATAATTTTAGTATAGATGTAGTTCTAGGGATAATATTTATTTTGGTGACATTAGAGCTTCGCTATGACTTATTTCCTGCTACCACCCTATACCTTCCCTACAATAAGTATCGTATAGCCCTACTGGTTTTAATCTACCTGTCCAATTTTCAACCAAATCTGTCCAGCCGTTCTTGAGTTATAAATAGTTTAACTGAATAAAACTGGAGTTAAGTCTTGTACCTCTTAATATTATGTATTCTGTGCTTATTTTAGAATTGAAAGTATCGTGAGTGTTATTCATATTAATTGATTATGAAACACGGGTAAAACTCACGTGATATAAGGTCGGAGTTTGGATCGTTGCCGCGTTGCAAGTACCAGCTCATGACTAAGGGCCCCGTATGGGTTCGAAACTAGTCGGGCATACTCTGACCTTATATCACGTGAGTTTTACCCGTGTTTCATAATCAATTAGTCTGCACACTAAATTAAATTACTGAAAGTTCTTAATAAATATTCTGTTATTCATACCTATTTTATGCAAGAAATTCATATTCAGAGAATTCATATTATTTTATCCATATTTTATCCGATAAAACTCTAGGTGTATTATAATAACCGTTTTGTTATTATTGTAAAAAAAAAACATTAATCAAAGTAGGTACTAAACCGCCTCTAAGATGATGATATCCAACCAAGCAGTATGCTAATTAACGTTGTTTCGAGTTATTAACGTTCTTGGAATAATCGTTCTTCATATTGTGCACGTGTTTTTATTATCATATTGAAAAAAAAACACTTAAGTAAGTAATGTAATTATTTATTTCATTTACAAAATAAGCGTTATTTGGCAAGCATGACATTTATGGTAGGTCCACAGATCCGCAACGTACGTATCGGACGCATCGCATCAAACGGATTTTTTATATTACGGTAGATAAAATCAGTTCAATGCGATCCGTTCGATGCGGATCAGTGGACGCACTTGTATGTCTTTCAAAATCTATTACCTTATTTTATCCTAATTAGATGAAAATTCATAAATTTTTAGCTTCCTTACATTAAACGTGACATTTTTCAACATTTGAACTATAAACATAAACGCAACACAAATGACAAAGATATTAGTAATTTTTGTTCGCAGTGGTATGCGCGGTGGATTTACAAAACGGAGGTCCTGGGTTCGATCCCCGGCTGGGCAGATTGAGATTTTTTAATTTGTTCAGGTCTGGCTGGTGGGAGGCTTCGGCCGTGGCTAGTTACCACCCTACCGGCAAAGACGTACCGCCAAGCGATTTAGCGTACCGGTACGATGCCGTGTAGAAACCGAAAGGGTTGTGGATTTTCATCCTCCTCCTAACAAGTTAGCCCGCTTCCATCTTAGACTGCATCATCACTTACCATCAGGTGAGATTGTAGTCAAGGGCTAACTTGTAATCAGTAAGTATACAAATTTAGTCATCATCCCCATTGTAATTAAAAAATAATTAACACAATTTATAAGTCGGACAATGACAATGCGGCCCTCAATTTTGACTCATACAAATAGTTGATGAAGTAAATGCTATTATCTCGCAAGCGTCTAGTATGAGTAAAGAAGAGCGAAGGTCTTGTTGTGCGTTTAATGAACTTAGTACTCGTTCCTTTCGCTTCGTTTCAGTCACGAAGCGTTGCCAGTTAATCCTATACTAGCGGACGCCAGTGACTTCGTCTGCCCTTAGACCGTAATCCGACCTTCGCCAAATCCGTTCTTAACGGACCGTCCGTCCGTCCGTCCGCGGTTAGCGTAGAGACTATTACTACCAGAAAGCTGCAAACTGACATGAATATGTACATTGAAAATGTGAACAAAGTAGTAAAATAAACCAACATGTAAAGTGGGGATAATTTTTTTTTTATTTGTTGATCTCATAGTGTGGGGTATCGTTGGATAGGTGTTTAAAAGATATGAGAGGTCTTCTTTCAATATTTTCGATTTAGGAATCCGTTAGTATAATATGAACCTTTAAGAGCTATTACTACTATTATAATTTATATATACTATAAGGAATTTTTGTGCATTACATAGGCGATTAAAGTGCTAATTTAACCCCTACTCTATGCGTGGCCCAACACGCACTTGGCCGGCTTTTTTAATATAGATACGCTGTTGATGGAATACTAAGTAATTATTATTAAAATATTGTTTGCATAGGTAAATCTACATCAATGTTTGCCAACCTATAATTATTTTAAATAGATTAAATTGTCATTCTAAACAATATGATACCCTCTTAGGTTATATTGATTGTCAATTTGTCACATTGTACCTGGCAACACCATCCTAAGTAGCTGGTAGAAGGGGCAAGTCCGCATGCCATGGTGGGAGGCAGTCGAGTCGCCGCCGGTGATGTAAGAGCGGCTGGCTTCAACGGTGATGTCAGCGCGCCTACACTGCGCCTTCCCCCCGCTCGCGCCCCCCGCTCCTCAGCTGACCGCAGCCGCCCGCGCCCTCCAAAGCCTTCCGCAAACCTATATGAAAAATTAATTATACAAAACCTGTCTCGCTTCAATGTGTTTAAATGCCATTCTTTGATACACTTCGATTTAAGACGTTTGTTTACTTGAAAATAACTCTTGTAGATATTCCACCTACATGTGTAATTTACAAAAACCAGACATGTGCAAGTCAGGTGTATCCACTGATAGTTCCGTACAAATTTGTAGCTACTTGATTATGTACTGTAAATAAAGACTCTATTTTTTATGTTTTAATTACAAATGTATAATTTTAAAATTTTACCTATAACTTGGTGTAGTAGATGGTATTACTTGCCAAATATAGTTATAGGTCAACAGAAATATTGATTCCGTTGAGTTCCATATAAACGGCTGTATCTTTATTTAGGTTAAATCAGAAGTTGACATTTTCACATCTTTATGGGATTGTAGAGAAGGTATGCCTTTAATTTCAAGTTGATACCATCACGTGAGGGTGTTAAGGTGCTTGGACAGACAGACAGACGGACCACAAAGTGATCCTACAAGGGATTCGTTTTTTCCTTTTGAGTGACGGAACCCTAAATCATCATGTATACACTTTTTACATCAATGTTTTCATGAACGTGTTTTGCGAACTTGTTGGATTAGTGCATCGATTCCCAAAGTGGTCCATGTGGACCCTCAGAGGTCTACGGAAGACTCGGCGGGGGTCTACGTTGATGTGACATAAAAATGGGGTTCACGAGTCATAAGCGGGGGTCCACGAAAATTTATCTGGTTTCATATCGAATGGGGAGTTTTCTAAATAAAAATATTTGTAAATTGATTGCTACCTTGTGCTGTGAGTAGATATCAAAAATTAAAGTTGACTGGAATAAGTTTTTCCCTGGACAATTTTACTTTTTTGTCATCCCCTCAAAGCACACTTAATCAATTCTCACAATTTTTTTTTAACTGTTAATTCGTGGTGACTGTTGAATCAGCTGCAACGAAATTTTCCATAGCTGAATCTAATCACGTTTTTTGTCGAATTTTGGATAGTAACGTAACATAGTAAAAGCAGGGGGTCCACCGAAACCAGTTCAATTAAAAAGTGGTCTATGCGAAAAAAAAGTTTGGGAACCTCTGGATTAGTGTATTAAAATGAAATATTTAACATCTGACGTCGCAGAAGTAATCGAGCCAAACTATTACTGCAATGCAGTCGTGCGAGCGATCCGCTAAGTAGACCGTATCTAATATTTAACAAGCACTGCTCCTAATCTTTATTTTATTAAACCAATCGATTTTAAAATAGCAAGTACTATATAGCGTACATAGCACGACAATGATTATATACAACCTATTGCAGGCTATTCACCTGTGTGTACCAATTACATCATTATTGAGGATACAATATATTAAAGGAAAATGAAAATGTTTGACATTGTGTGCATAACTGTTAATAACATTATACGAGAAACAGTATTTAATATTTCGTGAGGAAGACACATTTTACAACCATGAAACGGTGATTATTGCTAGAAAAAGTGTAGTGCAATTCAGAACAATGGAGTCGAATATACATTGATTGAGGTTAAAACATTTTATGCCTTAAAAATGGAGGGTGCCATATTGAGCACCCAGAGTAATAACAGATTTCGCACGCATTTGAAGAATGCAGCAACGGTTCTGTGCGCACGGGCTTTCCCTAAGACTAAATGCAGCGAGCAATCGGCCAGTTCTTCAAAACATCACACCTATCCCCGTACAACTCCGCCGAAGAGGACGTCTATACCGTGCAGGATGGAGCCGCTGATGTGTGAGGTCCAGGCGACTAGTTTCAAGCAGGCTGAAGCCGTTCAGTGTGATGTTACCCCGCCTACTAGCAGTAAGAGCAATGGTGTAGTCAAATTGAAAAGCGCCCTGGCTAGGTAAGTTTTCATAATCATAATATTATCCAGGGCCGGTTTCACGACCATTTGTTAACTGTCTGATAGCTTATACAAAAGTAGACAAATTTTGTTATTTATTACATAAAGTAATAGTAGGAGATCCGAATTAGAAACGACATTCGCCCATCTGTTTAATGGATGAAAAGTGTTTTTATATCAAAATTAGGATGTTAAAAATATGTTGCGAGTAGGTTTCCTCAAAAACTCCTGGTCAAACTATCATTACTGATTGGCCAGAAAATATTCAGGCAACCTAGTCGCAATATATTTTTTTACAACATACTAAACTCGAGTAAAGGTCGTTTCTAATACGGATCGTAGACTATAAGGAAATCTGAGTCACTTTGTCATACTGGATGCCCGTGACTTTGTCCGCCCTTAGACCTTCTTAATCCGGCCCTATCGCAATATCCGTTCTTAGCTGACACCTACTGACTATAAACTACATCCCTGACAATTTTCACCCTTGTACGTCAAACGGTTTTCGAGATTTCATGTTGACCTTTCGCAATTGTATATTAAGAAGACGACAAATGTTGTCTTTGTCGTATGACATAATGTAAGAAAGTGCCGTAACTTACGGTTAGACTAACCGACATTTATCATATTGTGAAACCGCCCCCTAATATCTGTATTTTTTTCATAACCTAGCATTTCAGTACATGCACTTATGTTTGAGTTTTGTTTACTATCAACATTAAATGACAATGACATTGATATTATTACTACATGATAATGCATTTTGAGTCATTTCTCGCTGACTCGTCTCTATATATTAGCACGTCTAAAAATAACAATATCAACCTGTTTTACTTTTCTTAATATAATAAATCGAGTCGTCTGTACAAACTTACCAAGAAAAAGGGGAGACCGGGGATGGTTGACCAAGCTTACTCTTATATCTTTTAGTGATAGTATATATTACTATAAAAATCAAAACATCTGATAGGTAAACTATTAAGCTTTAAAAATAAATTGTCAGAAATGAAATGTCAGATAAGCTTTAAAAAAGCAATAATCTGACAATGAATAACAATAAAGTGTATAGGCATGATTTTGTCAACCTACCCCTATAGTCAACCATCCCCGGTCTTCCCTACAGACGACTCGATTTATTATATTTATTTATTATTATATTAAATACTTGTGCCCTACATCCGCAGTGAGCTTTAACTTTAACGTAAGCGCGTCATCAATTTAAATTGCTACAATTTATATTAAACTTGATGTGACATTATTAGTGTTATTACTCACAAAATTGCAGTTGAATCAGATATAAATATTTTAATTATCCCTCTAATGACTTTGGATGCGGACGGTTAAAATAAAGCACATTTTACATATAACATGTCATTGTTGTTGTTTAACCTTTACATTAACTAACCGATGGATTTATGATTTTTTGTAATTGCTACAGTGGTAGGTTACAATTTGATAGAATGATAACTTATAGATTCCCATAAGTGGAGCATTCATGTAAGATCGGATGATTATAAAGTTTACTAATGCTATAAAGAGATAAAGTTTGTGGTATTGTTGGGAGTAATCCACAAGAAACCAGGTTATTTGTGAGTGTCATTGGCTATATTGTATCCCCGTGTTCGTACGGGAACGGGAAACCGCGGGGCGCGTAAAAAAACATTAAACATGTACTTAAATTTGATCGCGGACTAAGTCGGGTATGCTCCGATAGTATACAAGTGTAGTTATTATAATCTGTCACCATCTCGTTGTACATGCTCGCATGTATTCGAAACTGAATGTCAGCACACATTGCGGTTGGGTCAACAACATGGACATGACATCATGGTGACTTGTTTACACCGCGGGACGGAGGTGATGTCGCTAATTACGCACGAGTGTGTGTATTGTAAAGGAGTGTGCACATTAGTGAGCAGTCTAAAGAGCGCTCTACATTCGCGGCGCGAGTTTACACCGCGGGACGAAGGTGATGTCGCTAATAGGGGTAGTTGACTCATCTTACTAATATTGTAAAGGCGAAAGTTCGTATGGATGTTTGATGGATGTTCGAGTACGTTTGGATGTTTGTATGAATGTTTGTTACTCTTTAACGCCGCTGCTACTGATATGGCTGAAATTTGGAATGGAAATAGATTTTTACTCTGGATTAACACAATATAGACTTTTTATCCCGGAAATACCCATGTTTCCCGCGGGATTTGTGAAAAACTGAATTCCGCTAATACATCCGCTAGTATCAAAATATAATATAAACAATATTAAGTTTGTGTAGTAAATAGAATAAGGGTCCGAAATATATCGATATTACCTAATAATAAAATTCAAGGTATTCTTATGAAACTTAATTTAAAAATCATGCAATATTTCAAATTTTCCAAACGTCCAAAAACTGTCCCAATGACAGAGATGGGATATTTCCGGTAAAGCCGTACTTGGTTGACTTTTGTCTATTTCTCTTCATTATCTCGTTGGTCGCACATTAGTGGTTTGTTATAAAAGACTAATAATGATGATATTGTTTAGTTGATTAAACTATAATAATCTACAAATGGAAGCCTATCTAATCTAAACTTTGAGATGGGAATATTATTATGAGTGTTTAGCATAATATGTAGGTACAATTTAGAAGGGTAAAATAATTCCAATTGTAATATCACATTACTTGTTTCTGAGATATGATACGAGTAAATGTAAACAGGTAAATGTTGACAGAATATTCAGCAGTTTGAATAAATAAGCACTCCTAATATTTGTGTATGGCACAGCTGGAAAGTGAAATGACTAATCTATTAGTGTTTCCTTTTCAATGATAACGCCTATCAATTTTTTACAAAAAAAAATCCCTGAAGATTGTCGTCTTTCAATAACCGTATTTCTTAAAAGTAATAAGTACCAATACATACACAACCTATTATTTTAAACGATTATATTGTGTTATCAAAACGACTGAACTGTCAATGATAAATTTTGTTGACAGTTATAACATTAACCACAAGTGCTAATCAATCATAAGGGCGTGAAGTCATCGGTGATATTATCTGTAGTCTCTACTTCCTTTCGATATGGCGGCGTGTTAAAAGTAGCTATCATAATAATGTGCGAACCGGATACTTGCACCGAGTTCCTTTTGGACCCTTTTTGAAAGTGCTGACCAATCAAAAATATGCCACGAATAGTTAGAACTAACCATTTGGAGCATTAGCTAACATGACACCAAAGTTGTAGGAGGGCTCTTATTGAAAGTTATACATATTTAACAATTCGTAATTTCCCACCAAGTAAGTGCCCACCAACAAAATAAATACGTATTGTTATAACTAGCCATTTGGAACAATAGTTAGTGCGGCACAAACGTTGTAGTATAGCTGTTGTGGGGTTGCTCTGAACCAACTATATATTCTCTGAACTCTGTATATTCAAATTTTAACAACATTAGCAACTGTCAGACACTCGTACTAATAGGCCGTACAGTACTTTAGTATTTTAGTCGAGTAGGAACAATTTTTGGGCGGTAAATCCAAAAATTGTTCGTACTCGACTAAAATACTAAAGTAGTTCAAACTAGGCCTAAATTGAACTATGTAACTATTTTTTACCATTGGGGATCTCTATATTATGATTCGTTATGTGTGAAATGTATGACACCGCAGGCGATAGAAAGGTAAGGAATGTAACAAATTAGTGGTGATTGCGAAGTACTTAGGTCAACAGTACTGAATCACAACCAAAAGCTTTACGCTTAGTCATGACCTCTTGCTTTTAAACTCTTTGTACTATATACAAAGAGTGTCATCATATTTTGTTTAGTAGGCAGGTTATGTCGAAAAGAACGATGTTTTTTTTAAATGTTCTTTTCTGAGTGAATGATTATTTTATCATACAGTAGGAAATTATGAAACTGTAATTGTGAAATGATTAACCAGTTTTATTCACTTATGATTGCAGTCAATAAAATATGAAGTATAATAAGAAACTCACGCTAACTTATCCTAATAATATTTCTAATCCATTTTTGAAATCCTTGCTGATATTAAATTGCACTGAGATATCAGCTGGTACTGTAGTTGATCTGAGATTATATTTAAAAAAAATCTAAAAAAATTTAAAGTAACAAATTTTAGTTAAATAAAGTGTTTCAGTGTTAAAACGAAGTACCGTAATTCGTTTGAAACATGACATCAGAAGCACTGCCTGCGGCTTTAAATATTTCTTTGAAAACCAATACAGTTTCACCGTTATCCCCCGACGTGAAACAAGCTCGTTATCAGGCAATGCAGATTTGCTTTAACATTCGGATTATAATTTTTTTAGGTAGGTACTTACCAGATATTTGAATTTATAGTACGTAAGTAATTAAATAACTTAATTAATTAGTTTAGTATGATAAGTACCTATGTGGCTTTGATTATGAGGTCGTCCCGGGTTCTGGGTCTGGTTCTGGGTCGGGTTTAGCTGAGTTGAGCTGATTCTTCTAACAAATATTTCAATCAAGTAATTTAGGTATACTAGTTAGTGGTGTGTTGAGTATAATGACGGAGGCCTGACCCTGAAAGTGGACTGCCTAAAATAGGCTGTTAGTACTTAATGATGATGATGATGTTGACGATGATGATGATTATGATGATGATGTTGTTGATGTTGTTGTTGTTGTTGTTGATGGATGATGATAATGATGATGATGGTGATGATGAATTAAATCAATTTGAAAATTTCAAAACCAAGATTCGATATATTTTGAAATCTGATATCCGATCAAACATAAAGTACTAACTTATTTATTTTATTATACTTTATATCGACAATTTACCAAATACCATAATTATTGTACAAAACTTTCTACAATATATTTTAAGCTGACTTATATAATTTATGTACTGCAGAATTATGGTACATACCTACCTAGATAGAGTCAGTACATAATTAGTTGAACATACTTTTGAGTGACTTTAAAGAGTTTACAGTTTTATTTATTCATGATCAAAATATTGCTTGTGAAGTCAATGTAAGATATTATACTAGACATTTTTAGTCCTTTCCGTTTTTGCATCTAGTTGTACTAGCGTCCGATACTAGGATCGAACCTATTTAATTGAACGCAAATGGAGTAAATGCACTCGCTAGTGTATTTATAATGCGATAGTAGTGAACGAGTGGGAAATCGTCATTTGTCTCTCTCGCACACCATGATGTCATGGTGTATTTTTGTAAACGCTCGCCTGGCTGGGTCGCACGCGTGGTACGGTGGTAGTACTATTCGAAGTCTTTGCTCTTGCCCGACAATTGGTATTGGGTTTGCGGTTTTCATCATTACAACGGTATCGAAGAATTTTAAACTCTAATTAGGTTTGCGCTTATAGATCCTATGGTCTCAAGAGTCAATGGACAAGCGATAGGTTATGTTAAAGAGATCCTTAGATCCTCAACATAAAGGAGTATTTACATAGAGATAGGTTACCTACGCACCATGGTGCATTCGGGTACTAAAATTCTGGAAATTAACATACACACTACGTTTTTTCTAAAATTTGCTTAATTAATGGAACAGTCGGGGTCTATATTTTACGATGATTGTTTTGAAAGCAAGACAATATCTTTACGCTTTTAAAAAAAATTTACGGTAAATAAACGAGTAAATTTAAAGTCCATGATATATTTATTATAACGTATTGGTAAATTGATCTAGACAATTATAGCAATTGAAGTAATAATTCAATCGATTTGTTGGTTAGAGAGTAGAAGAAATATTTTTTTTAAAAACTTACAAATTTTCTCGAAATAGTGACATATCCATTGTCATCATCATTATCATCAACAACATCATTATTTAATACAATAAAGAAAGTTTCTACCAATAATTTTTGATTTTAAATACTTTGTGTAGATTGAGTGTTTTAATTATCTTTAAAGTTATGTATTAAGTAACTAACTAACTAAATACTTATACATTATAATTATTTGGTAGTTGCTACACCACTTCAACGCTCTTAGGATGAATAGGTATAAATGCATACATCCAATTTATTCTATGGATTACTTCATATCTTGGTTAAGAGGAGATTTTGGCATACTCTCAATTTTATCGGATCGATTGATCAATGATGTAATCTGATTCTATCTTGTTGCGCTCGTTTGTAGCACAATTACCATCATTATGTCATCTTTCGTAATTACGCGTAATTGTGTACTGTAATGCCAGTTTTTTTATATATCTTTTGTTTTGATAACGCTATTAAGTATTTAATTAATAAGAAAAATGTGAGATGTTGCAAACAAGTAGTCTTCAACTTCATAAATTGTATTGATAAAATAATCCATTTCTATTGTGTAGAAATCATAAATTACATCTGTTACTTGCTTATTTGATATATTATTAATGTTTTCTTTTATTTCTTTTGTTTGTTATTTTTTACACAAACCTTGGAAGATACTCAGTAGATGTACAAGCATGGAATCATATGTGTATTTCTTGTATAAAAATAAACAGAGTTTGCGTTCAAAGGTAATGACCAAATACAACTTATCTGATCCACGATCATCACGACACGAATGTATGGTCAATGGCCTGCAATGACATTGGCAGAATTTACAAAAAACAGATTTTCAAGGTTTCCAAACCACGTAGTGACCACATCATATTATCGTTGTAGCAGAGTGAAAGCTTTGTACACACGAGTGTACATCTACATTGAAGTTGCCCTTTTACCTTAGTCTACGCACTATTATTCTATCTATACCTGTAATAAATAATAATCCATTTTATCTTATTACCTTGTACATCATTAGTAGCGCAAACACTGAGACTTATGTGATATTTGTTTCCTAAGACATTAAGATGATTAATTATTCATTTCTCTTCCCGGTCCAACATACTTAGAATTTGAACGAGGAAAAAATATATACTACTATTCCAATATTCATAAAACTTGACTAGATTACACTAAGTATACCTAGTTAATAATATTTTTGCTATCTATACTTAATACTCATATTATAAAGAAGTAAAGTTTATGGTGTTTTAGGGGTTATCTCTGGATCTACAGAACCGATTTTGAAAATTCTTTTACTACTAGAAAGCCACGTTATTTGTGACTGTCATAGGCTATATTTTATGCCCATATTTTCACGGGAACTAGAACAACGCGGGTCAAACCGAGGGGCGTCGGCTAGTCGTACACAAAGTAGATCTATTTAAAATACGTAAGGGCCAACCTAAACAAATTAAACTTTTTGCATTCGAACATGATCTAATAGCGTAGATAAATTGATGCGTAAAACTCCGTTTGCCGAGTTCTCTCATACGATCGCCCGATAAAGGAGCCGAGCGATGACTCTACCCTGATTGAATTTACTGCCGCACTGACCTCATCAGTCATTTTTACGTTGTTTAATAATCACCGAACAATGACGGCTTGTTCGCTTTGTTCTCAGCTTAGAAGATTATCCAGGTTACCAATAAATTGCTGATTAACAAGCGTTTAATAGAGCAACGGGCACATGTTTATATTTTTGAAGTTTGTCGGCTATGTTGATGTTTTACACTAGCGATAACATTTTCGAAAACTGTAATCTGGTGCAATGAATGATGTAGGATAGGTCTCGAATGGATAATCTATGGTTGCAAGTGCATATCAGTTGATTCATCCATCCATCTGCAATCTACAACAATATTACCTATTTTTCGTTGCTTTGCGCCCGTTAACCTCAACCTCAACCATATGTTTTCTGTGACCATACGACTAGGTATTAAGGCTTATGAGCCTATCATTTTGCCGACAATAACTTCAAGCCGTGATAGCCCAGTGGATATGACGTCTGCCTGCGATTCCGAAGGGTGTGCGTGTAGGTTGCGATTTTAAGAAATTAAATATCACGTGTCTCAAACGGTGAAGGTGAAAAACATCGTGAGGAAACCTACCTGGGGAACATACCAGAGAATTTTCTTAATTCTCTGCGAGTCTAGTGCTAAAGTTTCTGCGACAATTTTCTTAATTTTCTGGGAGACTAAATGTTATATGGCAACGTTTATACTTATGTATCGTGATAGCTTCTGATGTGCCGCATACAAAATGTATGATACCGATTCTGTTCTGATGCGTCACAACACGACACGTCAGACAAATATAAATCCGGCTTAATTCTTTACAAGTCAGCCCTTGACTACAGTCTCACCTGTGATGATACAATCTAAGATGAAATCTGGCCAACTTGTTAGGAGGATGAAAACTCACACACCTTTCGGTTCATCACGCTATCATTGCACCATCAAACGTAAAAAAGAACTACGTAAACTTATTTGTAATGTAAGAAAACACACAGCGAAGCCCCTATTCTTATCTCGCGGGTCAAGATCGAACGCCCTGTCACAGTCGCGTCATTCCCCATCCACTGACAAATCCACTTGAAACTATCAATTTACCGATATAAGTCACGACTACAGTCTCGTTATTATTCTGTTCATTTTAATATCGAGTTATGACTCTTCTAAAAGGATTTGTTATAATAATGTGTTGCAAATGTGCGTTGGCTGGGATACGTTTTTTAACTGATTCAAATCGGTGTGATTGTGATTTACTGTCATCTGTTATTAATTTTGTTCCGTAAGTGTTGTGTTTTGTTTAAAAATGGCACGTGTGGATTTTATTCGTAGCAGCATCGTCAAATCAAAGCTCTACTAAAATTCTAATGTTTATTAAAATCTAATGATATGAGTAATGTGTAATTGTTATGTTTACTTGTATTGTATTCTGTATTCTACTTTGATATTACTTGGATGTGGCATTTACTTAACTGAACTAACTCTTGTATGACCTTTTGATTTAATTTCAATTCTCGCAACAAACTCGCAAAAGCGGAGTTATTTAGCTTCTTTTTCTATGCGATTATATCATAAAACTGTAAGTTATAAAATGTGTTATTTACCTAGATACCTATTTAGATATATACACCTTGGTGCTCTACCTTAAATCTAAGCTACCCTTATCCGAAACCGAAACGTGAACAACGATACTATACTTAAAAGTAATGAGTAATGCTCCATCAATCTAAGCATTCGATTTCTGTTTTCCCCGCCTCCTTCAATAGTTGTCTACAAGTCAAGAGATTATAAGCATCTTCTATGCAAGCGCTTTCCACCACAAGTTGCATCATCACTTACTATCAAGTATGATTATTAAAAAGGCTTTTATAAAAGAAAATCTTCTTGTACTTTTCATATAAGTAAATTTTTGACGGCCTCCGTGGCGCAGTGTTATGTGCGGTGTACTTACTAGACGGAAGTCCTGGGTTCGATTCCGGGCTGGGCTGATTGAGATTTTCTTGATTGGTCCAGGTCTGGCTGGTGAGAGGCTTTGTCCATCTACACGATGTCGTGTAGAAACCGAAAAGGGCGGGGATTTCATCCTCCCCCTAACAAGTTGGTCCGCTTCTATCTTAGATTGCATCATCAATTATCGCCAGGTGAGAATGTAGTCAAGGGTTAACTTCTACTCAAATAATTAAAAAAAAGTCATCATCATCATTTTTAACCCATATTCGGCTCACTGCTGAGCACGAGTCTCCTCTCAGAATGAGAGGGGTTAAGCCAATCATCCACCAAGCTGCCCAATGAGTATTGGTAGACTTCACACACACAGAGAATTAAGAAAATTCTCTGGTATGCAGGTTTCCGCACGATTTTTTTCCTTCACCGTTTGAGATATTTAAATTCTTAAAATGCACACAACTGAAAAGTTGGAGGTACATGCCCCGGACCGGATTCGAACTCACACCCTCCGGAATCAGAGGCAGATGTATCATGGATCAAAAAAAAAAGTTCATGTATTGTGATGCATCATAATAATAATCTAGGTAAACGGAGTCACGGGCGAAATCAAATTTGAACATAAATCAAAGACCGACATAAATTATGATTGCAATAGACTAATCTCAAATATAAGTACGGTCTGCATAACATGTAATGCTTAGTGTACACCTACTGATGGGTTCTCGTGGGAACACATCGGAGTCATAGACACCTACAGTAACTAGACTCCCAACTATTTGTTGTGTGGAACCGAACGAGCCAGGAAATTAAAGATAATATTTATGGACACACCTACATGATTGAACAACGAGCTCTTGTAGATAACATTTATCTCAAGTATTCTGCGTTCCCTGTTCAATGATGTCGTTTAATTGAAATATTAATTAATATATGTACTTACCAGTGGCGAAGGATAGAATTTAGATGAAGGCAAGCCGTCCCAAAGATAAGGGTTTAATATAACGTGATACAAACTTTGGTTTCTCATATATCTAAACACAGTACAACAATGAATGTGCATGGATTTTTGAATGTAACCCGACGGGAATAGGCTTGCATGAACTCTTCACCGCTGATATGTATACATTTTTTTGTATATATATTATTATGTCGTACTTATTTATGTTACATTTTTTGGCAATACTTAAATGACACAAAAATAAAGATTTACATTTTATTAATTTTTCATACTTCATTGGTCATGAAATAATTGAAAAAAAAAATAACCTAATTCGTAACGTGACCTAAGTACTTAGTACCAGACACAAAATAAATAAGTAAGAAATCGCGATTTTGATTCGTTTTATCGATTTTATCTATTGACGCTTAGGAATGACGATACGGCTAAAGAATGGCGAAACATCCGATGTAAATCTATACATACTTACATATATTTGTGTTACGCCAGCTCACATGATCAAGTTTACCGTCAAGCCTTAGTTTCAGTAAGTTTCAACACGTATATAAGTGAAAAAAAATATCGGAATATAGCGATGGTTTGATTTTTTTTTTACTTTCACATACCTATGCGTGCTGTAGACTTGACGGTAAACTTGATCGTGTGTGGCTGACGTTAGAGAACAGTTTATCATTAGAATTCGATTTGAAACGCGGTTTCGTAATTGAACATATTTTGTGACTAAGGACTGTGAGTCAATCATATATCAAATGTATACATTTGTAGTATCGTATTCAAATATAACACAATTTTTGCCCGCGGCGTAATATACTGAAAGGCCTTTAAATCTAGTCCAACATTCAGAGCAAACACAACCTTAAGGATTGAGTATAAGGTTGAATTTACAAATGCGACTACTTGATTTGAGTGCCAAGAAGTTGTGTTTGGCACTCATTGAGTTTTTTGGTCGCTGATTGTGCATCCACTTTTTAATAGGAGATGAATGATTATAGTACCTATAGATACAGTATTTGTACATAATCATTGTATAAAATAATATAAGCGGTGTCTTTGTGTTAATATAATATGTATATATGAATTATTATTATCAATGGTTTGCCTTGGACTCTATTACGTATAAGTATCGCACGCTTTTGGTAACATGAACTAGACTATGAGACTGCGCTTAGTCTGCATTTAGTAACTGATCAGTCATAACATTCCTACCTGTTTAATTGAAACATGATACTCATGGAATTATAAACAATGTCTAGACTTTCTTATGAATACTGCTTACGTAATATAAATTTTGTATTATGTAAATTAGACGGGAAGCTGACACTGCTAATCGATTAATGCTTACTTTCCTGATACAGCAATAATTATAAAACGAGTTTTGTATAGATTGGCGTTAGGCGTTACTTTGCAGAAGTTCATAATAAATATTGAATGGATTTGTTTGTTGTGTGACATACTTAGTACAATGTTCAATTTCTCAATAGAACTTTTCACCATCTTACATACATCCTGAGGATGCCCCGAGTTGAATATATCTAGAGGATTTTTTTATAACTTTGCTAAGCTAGAGGATGATGTTTTTATTCGTAATTGTTTTGCAAAGAATGTCAAAATATATCAATAATTCAATGTTAACAATAATTTATTAAACCATATTTAAGTACATACATAATATATAAGAAGAGGACTCGTAGATTTTCAAGTCAAAATATTTATTAATCGTCCAAAATCTTACCGTCAAATTGTTGGAAAAGATACCTAAACTAATAACAGCGATGAATCATTTGAAATTATCATACCCGTATAAAAAATTCACTAATATTAATAGATCGATTAAATTAAACTGGTAATACCTACATAGAAATCTCTTAATACAAATTAAATGTAAATTTTCAAATAATCTAATGATTTTCTCGACTTCAGTGACTTCTTGCGACACTAATCTATTGCTTGTCCTATCTCTCAACTATAGGTTCAGTTTATTGATACATTAGCTCTGCAATTCTCTAGATCATCATAATCATCAGACGATGGACGCCCACTGCTGGGCATAGGCCTCTTGTAAGGACTCCCAAATACCACGGTCTGGAGCCGCAATCACCCAGCGGCTCCCTGTTATCCTCCTAATGTCATCAGCACCCCTAGTTGAGCAACTGTGCTTGCACATTGGGACCCCAACGTCCATCGTCTCGGGAGTGTGTGTGTTCGCGACACGTCGAGCTATGTCGGTTCTCGTGTTTGATCTGATCACACAGAGATACTCCAAGCATATCTGTGTGCCTCTGAGCCTTCTCACGAGGCCCATAATTAGCGACCAAGTCTCATTACATAATAAATCCAGAAAGTAGAATAATGTAAAATTAACTCCCATTGCACAAAGAACTCTGAATAAAATAATTTTGACGTTGACTTGAAATAATCACGGTAAATGAGGATGTGATTAAAAACCATTCGTATGCTGATAAGGTTGTTGTTTCCAGGGAGGTGGCGCACGCTTGGGAGTGCCGCATCGGCCCGCCCGACGAGCCGGCGCCCGCCCACCGCGTGCAGGGCCTCTTCAACGATATCGAGCTGTATCCAACTAAAACTCAGGGTGAGTGTCATCTTTGGCTCTTCACTACAGGGCCAGGCCTCCTTATACAAGAGGGGATAATGAGCTTAGACCTACCACGCAGCTCCATGCGGTTAAGTAGACTAAGGGTTCATTTACACTAGCAGCACGTTGCCAACCACAAAGACAACTGCTACCGACGACTGCAGTGTAACTGAACCCTAAGTTAAAATTGTATTTTCGGAAGAAGCTTTGGCTTCGCAATAGTGATTTATATAGATTTGTTGCAATTGACTATTATCATTATGGTTGACTCGACATTCCACATGGCGGTAATATCATGAGCAAGGACTAAGTATTTTGATGCTTTTTCTTTTCGGCTTTTCTGGATTATCGTCATTTCAATACCGACAATTACGTACATGTAACAGATCGTACCTATAGTAAAGTATCTGAAAATCGATAAGGCCATACTAAAGAGTATGCTGTTGATGTATTATCCTGGCTACTTGATTAGGTCTGTGCAAACAACGGCTTTATTGTTACTACATGATTATTATCTGCACAATATTTGAATCCAGGGTACTTTTCGATTGCTCACAGATAAATAATCGATAGTGTAGTGTTTATCTTTCTTTGACGTCATCGATAACATAAAAAGTTATTACTACAGTGTACTCTCTAAAACATAAAACTGCGACAGAGGCTTATTTGTAGATCTCGACAACCTGACTTTATACAAGAGATGCCATGAAAAAAAAAATGCGGGTTTGTTCCGTATGTTACCAATTTCATTCGCAATGAAGCTGAAGTAGCAATGGGCGAGGTATATATGTCGAAGAGCTGATAAACTGAGGGTCAGAGGTACTGGAATGTCGACCCAGCAACGGGAAGAGCAGTCTTGGTCGACTGATGACATCAAACATGTAACAGGGAGTCGCGGAATGCATTCAGCTTATGACATGGGTGTTGAAAAGTCCTATGTCCAACCATGGACGTCCACCGGCTGACGATGATGATAATGATGAAACTATACAAAATTCTGCAAAATCATTTTAGTCGTGTCTCATAACTGTGCCTCTACCTCATTCATCACTCACACGTGTGCCAATTTTAAACTCGTTAGCTTATTAACGTCAACAATTGCATATTCGCAGAGTTGAACTGTTTACTCATCTTAATTCTCGCAACTTTTAACCTTAATAACTTCCAGTGGCCCGATTGGTCACCGATCGCTATCTGATAAAGGAAGGGCGTCATTGCTGAATCAGCGCTATAATCAGATTAGTTTATTTTAGATACCAATATTATTAAATCACAATGTAAAATTATAATTGCAGGTGTGATGTGTGATAAAGATGATTCCAGGGTTTCTTTAGTTCTTCTTCTTCTTTATTCAAAACTTTCTTCCACTTTTTCAAAGTATTATTCAAAATTTTCTAACTCATTTTTACTGTGACTTTGCGGTTTTATAATAATACTAGTAGACGCCGCGCGGTTTCACCCGTGTAGTAACTCTTTCTCCTCCTCCTCCCCCTCTTCCTCGTTCTCGTAGGAATACGGGGATAAAATATAGACTATAGCTTTTTTCGATAAATGGACTATCTAATGCTGAAAGTATTTTTAAATCGGTCCTGCAGTTCCTGAGATTAGCGCGTTCAGCAAAAACAAACAAATAAACAACCTCTTCAGCTTCATAATACTAGTATAGATTGAAATAAAAAATGCAATGTGTTCTATTCCAGTCTATAATTTGTCTTTATACCGAATTTCATCTAGATCCGTACAGATTCGTATGTGGTTGAACAACATCCAATAGTATATTATCTATCCAAACTTTCGAATTTATAATAATAGTTAGATTCTCTCTAAAGTCTGCTAAGGTAACTTTAATTTGGTTAAATTATATTTTATTGGTTAATCTTCACCATTGCTTTAAGTGTTAAACGTCTATTGTTAGATTCATTCGTAAAGATTTGTCTAATGTGATTTGATTTTGACTTTTAGCCAGTTCGTGTGGTTCATCTCACATTTCATCGACGTATTGACCTTCACCTTGTGCTCATCTAATTATCCATTACTGATTAATACTCATAATGTAATAATGGCATTAACATCAATGGCGAGTACATCACTCAACTGCGGTTCGCGGATGATGTAGTCATCATGGCACAGACTCTGGATGACCTTAGTACCATGCTCAATGACCTCAGCAGCGTTTCTCAACAGGTGGGCCTGAAAATGAACATGGGCAAAACAAAAATAATGTGTAATGCTCATGTATCGCTCCACCCAGTTATAGTTGAGAACGCTGCACTCGAAATTGTAGACGAATACATATACCTAGGACATATGATCCAGTTAGGTAGGTCCAATTTCGAGAAAGAGGTGAACCGTCGAATCCAACTCGGCTGGGCTGCATTCGGGAAACTTCGCGACATCTTTTCGTCCAAAATTCCTCAGTGCCTGAAGACAAAAGTCTTCGAACAGTGCGTGTTGCCAGTGATGACCTATGGTTCCGAGACTTGGTCGCTAACTATGGGCCTGATAAGAAGGCTCAGAGTCACACAGCGGGCGATGGAACGAGCTATGTTAGGAGTATCTCTGCGTGATCGAATCAGAAATGAGGAGATCCGCAGAAGAACCAAAGTCACAGACATAGCTCAACGAGTTGCGAAGCTGAAGTGGCAATGGGCGGGGCACATAGTTCGAAGAGCCGATGGACGTTGGGGTCCCAAAGTGCTGGAATGGCGACCCCGCACTAGTAAGCGCAGTGTTGGCCGACCCCCCACCAGGTGGACTGACGACATCAAGCGAGTCGCAGGGATTCGCTGGATGCAGATGGCTCAGTATCGTGATGTTTGGAAGTCCCTACAAAAGGCCTATGTCCTGCAGTGGACGTCCATCGGCTGATATGATGAATGTAATAATATTCATTGAAATGGAAAAAAATATCCCGCTATTTGTAGGTTCAAAAACTACAAATCACAAGTATCGATTAGTAATAAAACATTTCTATTAGTTGGACGTATAAGGCCATATGTAGACATGAACCTTCAAGAACTACAAGTATTGATCCTTATCTATACTTACCTAGTTTTTAGTCATAGGCAATTCTAGTTTAAAACAATTATTGAGATAATGATTAATGAGTTTGCGAGCAACTGCTGACACAGAAACGTAAATATATGAGTAGTCGCCATTATTTAATGACTAAGAAGTATGAGGAAGAAAAACATACAAAAAATATATATCATCAATCATTACTTACATACGAAAAAGTTTGTATGAATGAAGATTTGGCTGATTTTCATTTTTAACGGTTGTTTTTTTTGGTTTTGTATACAGTAAGTAGTTATCGTAACTTCTTATTGTTATCATTTATGAGTATACCCTAATTTTTGTTGTACTATGTTTACCTACTTATCTATTATTATAAAGGTGAATATAGATTTATACATTGAAGAAGAACTAGCAAGGTAGTTTTAGTTATAAAAAGAAATACGAGTGAGTGATACTAAAAGGAATCAAGTTTTATTAAATCATTCACAGTGTCATTGCCATTCATTGCATTGAATGCTAGCGAATTGTTCTCAATAACTTCACTACAATCGGTTGATGTTATCACAAAGTGGCCGACCAATATGCACGTCATATAAAACAATTTATGGGCCGCATGGGGTTACGCCCCATTGTTAATTTAAGCCCCATAAATCACGGCGATCACTCACGCTTTATATGCCTATTAATACTCATTACGATTATTTTATGGTGATGTGAATAGTCTACACTCCTTTTGCGTCTGCTCGTTGTTGAATTGGGCTGTGATTTGGCTTAATAGTTTAGTTGTAAAAGGTTTATTTCAACCCGGATGTGAACTTTTTTAGTCTTGATGTACGATCTTCAACAACCATAACTTCAAGTTTAACTTTATCATTCAAGTATATAAGTTTATAACTTCATTTTGTTTAGGATACGACCAACTAGATTAGTTTGCAAATAAGTCCTCTACTTCTATGTCATGAACAGTATTGCTAAAGCCTGTGCTAGGAGTAGGGTTGAACCGCTCCTCATCACTCCACTCACTGCTAGAGTTCCTCAAACTTGGAGCGTAAGATATGCTCGTGTATTAGCTTGATCGTTAAATTTGTTCTGTGGGTATGGGAATAATCCAAAGGGGATTTCGAATTCTCGGATTTGAGTCCGGCTAGATCTCCGTGGATGGAATTTTTGCCACATTCAATATGGTTATGGTATTATGTTCTACTTTCTGCAATAGCAACCAATGCCTTAAGTTTCATCTTAGGAGTGGGAGTAGGTTATTCTTTCATCGCTTTCCTATCACGTAATGTAAACAAGTGATTTTGTAATGTAAACATAAATTTATTTTTCTTGTTTGCACGACGATCTCTGTAATTTGCTCAAGTGGTTTCTACCGTAAGTTACCAATTGTGTGCGAAACTCCATTTGCGTGTAATAAAAGCGTTTGCAAGTGTTTCATTAACTGAATAAGCGGTGATTCTGTTGTTTGCGTGTGTGTCCGCGTCAGCGTTAGCACCAGGTGCTACGAGGTGCTTTGAAATGATCTCATCTATTGCTCACTTCGATACCTATTTAGGTATAAGTGGACCTCCCGTATCCTAGTCTCTTTTGAAAAGTTTCGCCTATACGTGTAAACTTTATACTTATAATAAAACTTTTGTTAGATGACATTATGTAATCGACACTGAAGCCGAATGTATATTTTTTCTGTTTGTCTGTCTGGCCGTAAGAATACTAAAAATAATGTAATTAAAAATTTTTAGAAATTCGACCACTATGGGGTTGAAGGTTTTTTAATTTAAATCGTTCATGTTTTGAGTTGTATTTTTAATGAAATGATTATTAGTGGAGTATTTATTAGTTATCTATAAAACATGCAAAAATATAAATAGAAGGGGGTGAAATAGGGGTTGTGATAAATAGAAAGAAGTAGTCTACTACTAAGTAAGATTATTTTTATGAAACTAATAAACGCCCGCGACTTCATCCCTTATTATCGATATTTTAAAGAACGATCTTTCATACTTTTTTGTTTGCATATTAATATAAATGACATTTTATTCGAAGTAGGTGTTACTTGATAATATCATACCTAAATAGTTTTATCGACTTTGTGGTTCGATCGTGAAGAAGTAAACCACAGTAATTATGTAATATTATATTTACCTTTATATCAAACAGTTGTATGTTTTAGCATAATATGGTATTTGAATTTCAAAGTTCAAGTTGCATTAGGAAACTGATTCAATAGGTGTTATCTATTAGATTATCTTAATTTATTCGAGCACAATATATCTGCTATTGTAATTTTGTTTTTATTAATATTAATATGTAGTAACCGGTCTTTTTGCAGGCGCGTCCGGTAACATTAATATGTTAAGTGTCAATTTAGCAAATAACGACTGGCGACGTATAGCGTCACTTAGCGATTTTTACGTAAAATCAAAACTAAGCCCTCATTCGCACAAGAGTTTTTTTAACCGACGTTAAAAAAGCGTTCAAATAGAACAAATGCATTCCCAAGTATATGTTCACACGACAGCGTTTTTAAAACATGACGCTTTTTTTGAGCGGTTTTGCATTATCAATTTTGGGCGTTGGAAATAGACCTTCATTTAAATTCATTCTATAAATAAGTATTTGAACGCTTTTCTCTCGAAAACTCTCGTGTGAGGACTAAGATAACTTCAATATTATTTACGCGTTGTAGATTTCCAGAAGATTAATTATTTATTAGTATGTATTATGACTATGTATTTGCGGCGCTTGCCTTTGAGACTTTACGCCCATGGTCAACAGACACTAAAAAATTTTTCAATGCTATATCTGACAAATTGGTCCATGCTTCAGGTGACCTAAGAGCTGGCGCTTATTTGGCCCAAAGTTTAAGCCTTGCTTATCCAGAGGGGTAATAGCGCTAGTGTATTGGGTACCTTGCCTCTGGGTGAACAATTAGATGGTGTGTATTTGTTATAATTATTTTATTTATTATACATTTAAATTTAATATACTATGTATTTCGATTACGAGGAAATTATAAGTATAACATTAGTACAAAATAGGATATTCTTTTTTTAATTACGAGTACTAACATCTCATTATAATAGTCATATTGTTTCATTGTTATAATATTGTCATCTTCTATATTTTAATGGCCCAATACGTTTAAGGGTGGACGAAGTCGCGGGCGTCCGCTAGTCATTTATTACAAAAGTATTCTTTCGCTACCTTGTTCCTTAGTTTTTTGCGATTCTATTAAATCATTTTAATGTACCTAGGTAATGCGTTCTTAATAAGCATTTACGCGGAAACAAATACACTGGAGTCATATATAAAAATATCGATTGCATAATGAAGCTATGTAGTGTCTCTAGAACGTCACTATTAAGATTCATCGTACTACTCACTATTGTTGTTATTATATTATGTATTTACTCACTATTATTTACTACACGCATGTTAATCAGTCGAGTCTTGATTGCCTTTGTTTATTGTACAATGCTTATTCGCTGTGTAACAATATAATTTTCATACCGAGTATTGTGTTCCTAATTGTAACTTGTTAACACGAGCTTTGAACTTTTGATATCCTTGTCATATTAAGTTATAGGTCTCATCATAAAGGAAGGGACTTTTTCCGTGGATCCCTCTGGTATATCCATTTCGATAGCTAGTTTATTCGTAATAAGGCAATTTATTGTATTGAATGTGGTTTTATAGATACAGGTGTGGTTTGTAAAGTACAGATACCATATCTACCGACCGCATTTTGGTGACTATACTAACAGACTCGTGTTTAAAAAAAATCACTTTCACTCTTAAATTCATCACTATCAGCCTATTTTGGTCCACTACAAGGCTTTCTCTTATATATGTCACTGTAAAAAAGTAAATAACGTTAGTTTGTAATCTACCTCGCGAGATTGTAAACTGTCGATAGTTTGTGAACCTAAACAATTTAACGTGTTTAATTCAGTAGAACGTAAGAATATTCTTTATTTTTTTATTCGTACGTTTATAAATAAAAAAATACCTAACCTAACTTTTACCAATGGTTTCTGAGCCATTTAAGTTCCAGTTTTCAGGACTATGTAAAGAGTTCAAAATCCATCGACAGTTCACAATCTCGCGAGATAGATTATAAGTTCACGGTATTTACAATTTTATGGTGACATATTTACAATTTTTTTGGGGTTTCAGTTCCAAAATGGGGAGTACCAACAGCAGTTAGGCAAAATATTGATATGCAAAAAAGAGTCTTTTCTTCTATTGTCTGGTGGTAAATTCGCTATCATAGAGTGCTCGTTATACAAATATACCTAAGAATGTACAGTATATATTATTCGTGATGCTGGGTTAAGGGATTTCCGCCTTAATCGCTCGGTACTTTGAGGACTTCATGACACATTGTGTTCCAAGAAGTGACTTCCTCACCATTGAGAGTATAAGCGCGGACTGTTGTCAGTAAACTATTAAAAATACTCGAAACTCGATTGATTTACATAAAGGAAACGGAATATCGAATTCCGAGATGACTCAAATGATATACACGAATATAAATAAAACATTTATAGCGCGTTAATTTTATTATCACTTAAAAACCTCCGATATTCTACGTATAACTTTATATTTAGTTATTTTTACCATTAATTTGCGTCTTATGATTATTCGTCTAAATGTGGACGAATAGTACAATATGTATAAAAAAGCAGTAAACTGCGTAAAGGTAGTGTGTGGGCTGATTTTACGTAAGTTGTGTACTCTCCTTTATATTTTATAATATATTTTAAATTATTTTAAATTAAATTATATTTTAAATTAATTTCATTAAAAAATTTTAATAAAAAAAATTCAACCGACTTCCAACTCGAAAATTAACCTAAACTAAAAAGCAAAGAATAACATCTTACCTATGTGCTACCTTCTGATCAGTTTGAAGGCGGTGCCAGTGATGTTTTAATTCAAGCCGTTTAAGTTACAAAATTTCAACAACAACAACAACAACCCACCTAACAAGAGTAACTCGTGCAAGAAATAAAAGAGGTATAAATCATTAGAATAAGTACTTTTCGTAATATACCTACGTTAGAAATTGGCAATTGAATTTTTTTTATTTTAAAATGCATAAATAAGTACCTACTAAAATAATATAAAGGTTCTGCTTTTGTTACAGTTTTTGAAATGCTGGTATGCGCACGGCAGTGTGCGCGGCGAAAATCTCTCATCCTCACATTTGGAGAGTTCTGCGTCTTTGCGGCTGAACTGCGGCGGTGTTCGCGGCAGACGAGACAGTAAGCTTTAACTATTCATTTATTATAACACCTAATCCACGCTACAGACAAGTTCAGTTCAGTTTAAACTGCACAAATTTAACTGAACAGTTAAATCGTTCGTTAGTTTTATCTGTTGGTGATAGGTAGGTAAGTATAGTTTTTACTGCCTTTGATTAGGAGGGCGTAGGTTACGGTCAGGGGAATGGACCTCCAACTTTTCAGATATATGCATTTTAATGACATATAGTCTCAGACAGTGAAGTAAAAAAACATCGTTAATACTCTACGTGTGTGAAGTCTGCCAATCAGCATTGGGCCAGTGTGGTGGACTATTAGTCTAACCCCTCTCATTCTGAGAGGATATCTGTTCTCAACAGTAAGTCGAATATAGGTTGTTAATGATGAAATAAGGCTTTTTCGTTACATTCCGAGGATACAAAGTCCATGTTTGATATTTAGTTACAGATGTAGTTACTAGTTATTAGTTTCATATCGTAGTCAGTTTAAAATTAACAAACAATAAACGATCTTCTTTCCAGTAACTATAATAAATTTTCTTTAAGTGCATGCTATTAACAACACGTTGTTATTATACGAGTAATATATTAAGTCATTCTATTGTGTAGAATAAATCCGTCTCCGGAATCCCAATGACTAAGTAAATGTAATAAAATAATAATTGTCCACTTGCAAATAATAATGACAGCGCTTTTAACCGCAAACATAATTGAGCTTTTCTCATGCTCCCTTCCGCTTACGTCCGTTATACGTCAGACAATACCTAATAGACTAACGGTGGAATTCATAGTCGTAGTAGGGGGCCCCTAAGGGGATTATTCAGCCGCTATGTGTCGAATTCAACCCCTACGCGTTTCATAGACAAAAGAAACCCCTCATTTGACAGGAGCTGGCGGCTGACTGCTGAATTACCGATAACTGTCAGCCAAACCGTCCCCTGGTACTTTTTTTGTTGTTATTCGTGATTTATTTATTAAAAAGTGGACTTGGAAAGTGTTAAGACTGTGTATAAACAGCGAGTTATATCAGTATCCAAGATAAATATTCGCAATTGCGTAAATCCAGTTTAATACTATGGCGATATGGAATGTACGAAAGATTCTCATATTAGGCATAATATGCCTCTGTTTGATGAAGAATGAACACAGAAGACCCAAGAGAGGAATACCAATACCGCTATTATTATGCATTCTAGCAGCACTTCGATTCTATGTAACGGGATGTTTCCAGGTACGTACCTCTGTTCATTATCAATAATTTTTTGTTCATGAAGACGCCGCGCGGTTTCACCCTGTGTGGTTCCCATTTCCGTAAGAATGCGGGGATAAAATATAGCCTATAGAGCTCGCGGATAGTGTAGCTTCCCAACAGTGAAAGAATTTTTTAAATTGGTTCAGTAGTTCCAGAGCCTACATACATACAAACAAACAAATCTTTTCTGTTTCTATTATTAGTAAAGATAAATTAGGAGTAGATATAAAACCAATTAGCCCAGTGGGTATGACCTCTGCCTTTGATTATGAGGGTGTAGGTTCCCAACAGTGATAGAATCTTTCAAATCAGTTCAGTAGTTCCAGATCCTATACAAAACAAACAAACAAATTTTTCCTGTTTATAATATTAGTATAGATAAATTAGGAGTAGGTCAAAATCCATATAGCCCAGTTGATATGACCTCTGCCTTCTATTCGGAGGGTGTAGGTTCAAATGCTGTCTGAAACATGCACCTCCAAATCATTTCAGTTATGTGCATTTTATGAATTTAAATGTATATCACATGTCTCATACGTTGAAGGAAAAACATTGTCTCTACATGTGTGAAGTCTGCCAATTCACATTGGGCCAGAAGAAGAAGCCTCAATAGCTCAACGGTAAGAGCGGTTGGACTCATCACCGAGGGGTGGTAGTTCGATCCTCACCCCGTTGGTCTATTGTCGTACCCACTCCTAGCACAGTCTTTTCCGACTAGTTGGAGGGGAATGGGAATATTGGTCATATTATAAAAAAATATGGCAAATATTCTTTTTAAAAAAAAAAAAAAAAAAATTAGTTTGTTTGTAATATACCTATCTAGTTTTGATTTAGGAAATATATAACCTACATAAATGTAACTAACATAATGTTTATTTTCAGACTGTATTTGCAGTCCATCAAGCATTCTATGAAATAACAGAAATGCCACAAGTCAAGCTGTATTGATGGCACGCATAGGTATACATATAAACAACCCCGGAGGACCCTATGCACAGATTTAAAGAAACCGGCTATCATGGCAGGGAATAGCAGTGATGAGCTCTGAGAATACTGTTTTACCAAGAATACTGAGAATACTTTGGTCCTTGAAAATCTGAGTTTTCAGATCACAGTAATTGGAAGACCCACATACCTTGAAAAATCAGCAGCATTTAATATCGAGGTAGTAGGAGTGAGTGCAGTATGTTGTAAGGTGGTCACTCACTCTGAAGTCCATAACAATAGAAAATGTATACAAATCTTAATTGAATGAAATTTATTGATTCACATCTTTAATAAAGATAATTATTAAATGTTTACTTCTGCATTTTTCATTTAAGTCTGGCCCTATAAAAATATACAATAATAACAATAAGTTATATGTAAATTATGTATTTATTGTTGTTATTAATTAAACTTTGTATCAAAAGGATATAGGTTTGATTTTAGAATTGCAATAAGTACTGTGTGGTTCATTATTATCAGCCCATTACCGGCCCAAGCCTACCTCCTAAATATATAATATTATGTGATCTAAAGCTTTGTGAAATGCAATTTTACCACTATTCCTAAGGATAAGCTACACTTATATTTATTTACTGCACTTACTATAAATTGTAAGAAAATACAGCATAATAGTACCTACTTGTAATTATTTCAGGTAATTATAGGTGGTTTTGAGTAAAATAAACAAATTTCCTCTTACAATAATTTTTTTATTTCAAGTAGGATTCCACATTACAAAAAACTATGAAATATCAAACTACTTATATAGTAAATAGTATGCTTGGGATTTCTCTGCGTGATCGTATCACAAATGAGGAGATCCGCAGACAAACCAAAGTCACTGACATAGGTAGCACAGCGAGTCGTGAAGCTGAAGTGGCAATGGGCAGGCCACATAGTTCGAAGAGCCGATGAAATCGCAGTGTTGGTCGAACCCCCACTAGGAGGACCGAGGGCATCAAGCGGGTTGCAGGGAGCCGCTGGACGCTGGCGGCTCGAGACCCTTGTGTTTGAAAGTCCATGCAAGACGGCTATGTCCAGCAGTGGACGTTCATCGGCTGATAATATTGTATATGATCATGTTCGTCCACATAACTTCAATATTTTTCTAACAACTCCTTCTTGTGAGAAAGAAACTTTTTGATAAAATTGATCTATTGTACTCTTGAACGAATTAAATTTTACTACGATAATAAAAACAAAAAGTAAATGAAAATATTAGAAACTCAATTATTTTGTAAAATGTCAAAGAATTAACAAAATACGTCTCTCTGTGGTTGTGTCACAGAATTTTCAAAGATCTAATGTAAAATCATAGACAACATTTGCTTGAAACTCCAGTCACCTAGGGGCTTTCCAGTAGTTTGTTTATGAAATGCAATGAAGGATGATTCAATAGTCAGCCCCTGGGTGAATACTGAATATTGGTTTGTGGGGGATTGTTCACTTCACGACTATGAATTCCAGGGTAAGAGCCCGTAACCTTCGTCATTTTATAAAAGCTGAAACTTTGTCAGCTCATGTTAATACCATAAGTAGTAAGTTAACCAATTTCTAAAGGTTTAGGTTTTTTCTTTGGGAGGTAGCAAGGTTTGAAACTTCAATGGTCTCTAGCGAAGGGTTGCCATGAAGCCAAGTGTCTGGCGAATGGGGATATCATTTCTCCTATTATGCCGATAAAAATATTTAAAAAATTAAACTGTATACTTAGGCGGTTGAGGGTCTGGATCTTTGAAACCTGCTATCTAACAAAGCCACCCCGATCATCTGTAGTAGGAGCATGAGCTGACAAACTTTCAGCTTTTATAAAATGACAAGGGTCTGGCTGTCGCTGGCTCTCCGTCTATACAACCTAAATATGTACCTATACATATTACATTCATGAAATTATCTTTTACCGTTTTATGGTTCCGTATAAAGATAAAAAAACTCAACGTTATATGCACAGCATACATAATATTAGAACAAGGCCATAGGTTCACATTGTTCTCTACGTTAGTCTATGTGCAAGAACCTGAACTTTTGGGTACCTGAGATACCCAAAAGTTACTTCTAAAGCATCATTTAGAAATCATATCGCACTTAAAAAAAAGACTCCCACGTAATGGTAGGCGTCCACATATCCGCATCGTGCCTATCCGACGCATCGCATCATACGTATTTTTAATAATTTTACGATAGATAAAATCCATCGATGCGATCCGTACGATGCGGATGTATTATTATCTATACAAAAATACTAAAATCCGTTTAATGCGATGCGTCCAATACGTAATATGCATACGTACGGATACATACTTACGGATCCGTGGACGCGTACGTGAAAACACTCCTGCGAGTTCATGTTATGCGATTTTTAAAACAAACTATAACTTTTCTTCTACGTCCAACACTATTCATAAAGTGTTACTCTACTTATACAGTTGAAAGTGAGTAATTTTATAGACTACCTACCTATTACCTACGCTATTTATATTCTCTTCTGTTTATAGAGTTTGATGCAGGAAAATAGTTATCTTTAAAATCGAATTACACGTAGTCGCGGGAGTCTATCTTCTCTTTTAAGTGCGATATGTAGGATGTCGATGTGCGTCACGACATAATCTCGTTAAGCCAAAATGACATATTGTCGACCAATAGCGCCGAACTGGAAATATCGCTCTCTCTTTCGTTGCGATACCAAGAAGAGAGTGATTTTACCGGGTCGGCCGCCATTGGTTGAATGTTTTTTTTTGCCTTAACGAGATATGTCGTAGCGCACGTAGTAGACCTAAATAATATTTTAGAAGTAAATTTTGTGTATCTTGGGAATGGGGAATATTACATTATGATGTTCGCGGAACACCATTCTCGTTATTTTGATTCGGACTTAGCCGGTTTTTTAATATAAATTAAGACTATGTTGAAGATGGAGATTGAGATAAAAGATAAAGGAATTCCGTGACTGATTTATCAACGCTAACAAGATCGTTTGTTTGAAATATTAGTAAACAAAAACAAGAATGTATTGTTTTTCTTATTGTTATTTAAGTTTACTTAGTGCTGTAGCACTTTATTGCAGTTAAGAGCAGCGCCTGGAATTTTATGTTAATAATAACTACCCAAACCTGAAGTTCCCACCCCTTAAACTAACAAATATTTTTTTCCCAGTCTAATCAAAAAATATCAAAAAATATAATTGTCAACAAAAGTAAAATTTATGGTGTAAACAACAACTAATTAACGGGGCTAATAGCAGTTTAAAATAAACAAAATGTACAATTATATTATAATGTCGCTTTATAGTCAGACAGGTATTTAATTCGTGCTTCTACTTTAGGAAGAGTCGATTAGATCATTGTTTAAATATAACGAGTATATTATAAACAGGCAGGTGACTTCCACTTGAAATTCGTTCTGATGTTATGTCAGCTTTATACATAGTAATAAGACGGGCATTTTAGCGATTTGCGCATAAAGTCTTGGCAGTAAAACAAATTGTAGACATGCTGTATATAATTGTTATATTGTTATAAAATTGTTATAAAATTAATAAGCATTTAAAACGTGCCTAATTATATTCTTCTTTTATTGAGACAAGAGAGAGAAATATTGTACATATTTACTCTCTTAGCTTTTTTTTCTAGCTTCTCTTAATTCGATTACTGAGCATACTAAAGTGGATGTCAATGAACTTTGGCGGATTACCAATCGTAGTTAGATTGTTGGCTGTAGAAAGTAGTCAAACTCAATATTTAATTGCTTTCTCTCTGGACACAATTAGTAAGCCCACGCGGACAAAGTCACGAGCGTCCGATAGTATGACCATAAATGTCTGTGTAAGGGCAAATACACACGCACTATCATTGCGACAAAAATTGTCTTAAGTAGGTAAACGTATGGTTTCGCTGCAGGTTTTTTTAACTACAAAACTATGACGTGATTGTGTTGTTGTTAGTAGTTTCGACTTTTGTACTATTATCAATTCTGTGGTCTTAATCTTGTAGGTAGCTAAAGTCTGAGTCTTCTTGAATGTGTTCTTGAGTTTTATGCAATGTTGCGTTTGCTATGCAGCAGTTTCTTAGTGGTTGTATTGTGGTTACGACATGGTATAGACTAGCACTAGACTATACACGTAGATATCTCTCGTTTAAATTTGTTAATAATGGTGATTTATGTGAAATGATGCACCTACTATTTATTTTCAACAATTTATTCATACAAATAAGTAAGCACTTATTGTCACGTCGTTTTTCGTAGTGTTGTCAACATGGGCGTATCTAGGATTGTTTCCTGGGGTGGGCCTACATATCAATAAACAGAGTCGACACTCAATATAATTTCGTTAACAATATTTGTGGACGCAAACCTCTGAAATGACTCGACTTAATTTATAATTTTTTCTTTTTGTCTATGGTAGGTATCAGAAATTGTCTTATAATATATTATTTTTCAAAATCTTTATTATAGGTTTTCTTTATTATAAGTTGTAATGGTTATTTTGATATTTATAATTATATTTTGTGTAAAACTATTAGTATTTCGGCGTCCATCATAGAATTTCCAATAGGTAGCCCTACTGGGGTAGGAAGTATCCTAGGGCCCACCCTAGGATACTTTCTAGGGTAGGCCCTGGACCATTGTAGGGTGGGCCCGGCCCACCCGGCCCACCCGCTTTATAAGCCTATGGTTGTCAATACACAAAGATAAAGAATCGTTGTGGTGTAGTTGTATTTCGTGTGTAACAAGCCTTAGTATAATGTCGTAATTAGTGTCCTCGATGTCCACGTCAAGCGCAGCATGAATCAGTTTAATTCTGTCGATGACGGCAGTAGGTACGAGTATGAAGTAGGTACTGCGCGCTCTTGAACCGCCGCAACGACCGCCGCTGTCGTCGCTGCCGTTAACGCGTGCGTTGACCCTTGGCGCATAATATGTTGGTCATGCACTTGTCCTATGTGCAACGAAAGTTTTTGCTGAAAAGTAAACCAATGATGGGTGGACCACCAGCGACATAAACTTACTGTATAGACTGCATTAACCGATCATAAAAACAACACACAATAATTGTTCTAAATGCTGAGCTATTTGACAAGTTTTCGTAGTATTATAATCTTCCATGAGTTGAGCGAAAGTCATTGATCACCGAGTCTATGAACCGTAGGTAGGATAGATAATCTTAAATAGTGAAATGAAATGAAATTAAGTACTCTTAATGTACCAACACCATAAAGTAAACAATAATAACAATGAGGATGATGACTAGGTTTGAATATATTGATTTTTATGATACATTCGGGTAAATAGGGTCAATGTTAACTAATGTATACATAAAAAGCAAAGATTGTCAGGATATTTGCAAAATAAATGAGATTATAAAATTTCAAAAACTATTAAAAATATTTTATCGTAATTAGATGAAAATTTATACAGTTTTAGCTTCCTTACATTAAATGTGACATTTTTTAATATATGAACTATAAGCATAAACGCACAAATAACAAAGATATTAGTAATTTTGTTTGAACGCGCATACAAATTTAACGATCATTACATTGCCTATGACGTCATTATTTCGAGCCATTTTGTATGGGGCGTTTTTCAGGGATCCGCGGCAGCGCCGCAAATCTGACTCTTTAAATCCCTGTAGCTCCGAAAGTAATGATCACAGATATCCTGTTCCTTTTACAAAATTGCTTTACTATTAGTATACTCTTAATTTATATACAATTTAAAAAACTGTCATCATCCCTATTCAGTATGTATGCACTACCGGCCGTCTTATAGCTAAAAGCGATCTCTACCGCTGTAATCTAACTAGGGAAATAATGAAAATATTAAATAACTTAACACAGGCTTAAAGTGCAGGTATACATGTTCAAAGTGTATTTTATAAAAAAGTGATATAAATACAAAAATAATATCTAGAAAAAAAAGTGTAAGTACATGAGAAAGAAAGGATTTTTTCGTATACATACATATTACTTGCAGAATGCGCCTAGATATGTGTATTCAAGAATAAAGTTTTAATGTTGGTGTTCTAGTGTTTTCAATCCTTTATTAGCAAAATATTATTCTGTCTGTAATCGTATTTTATCATTCGTCATTTTGACAATTTCATCTTTTGTTGACAGAACACCAAGTAAGCCTGAGTCGCCAGTGTGGAGCATAGACAAGGAATTTCGGGATAAGGAATCAATTTGCAAACATGTTAACGGTAAGAATATGTCTTTATTTATTGAAAAATTCATTCAATATATTTTCCGTAACTAGGTCATACCCATATGAAAACACATGTTGAAGTTCAAGCGAGGCGCAGGTATTCGCTAGATGCAGGCGGCTCAGGATCGTGATGTTTGGAAGTCCCTGCGAAAGGCCTATGTCCTGCAGTGAACGTCCATCGGCTGAGATGATGGTGACGTTTAAACGAAGAAGAAATTTATTCACACTTCTCCCACATAATTTAAGTGTTGACAACGTATCCTTTTTGTCTAGAGTTCGTTACTCTATAATGACTTTCCACCTACAGTCGTACGCCAACTTATTCGTAGGTGAAACTAGGTGACTAGCAATCGAGCGTAGGTATCAGTGATATAAAATTAAAAATCTCTTCCGTGGCAAATTCTGTACGCATAAGTATTCTTTGTACGTATGACGTAGTGTACGTTTATTTTGTCTTGCGGAAGGTCGTCGTGGAGACGCCAACGTCCGTCACTGTCCGACTGAGGCCGTACTTTGTCTACTTTGTGTTAAAGAATCACATATAGAAGAGATTCTTTTCCGTGATAGTGTTTAGCGGTCTTATTTATTTCTCTAGCTAAATATTTTGCTTTTATATCGCTCCTTTCTAATTAGATCTCAGAATAAAGTCGGCAATCTCGGATACAAGACTTTCTTTATCGGAAATGAGAACATAATTATGTCATCATCTTCACTCGTAGTTTAGCGGTTGTAGTTTGTCTTCTGTTTAAACTTATTAAAGGTAATACAGTAATTTTGTATACTGGTCATATTCTGAACGAATCGTTGATCGAATGTGACTAACTTTCCGCACGGTACCAATCCAGAAATACTTCGGAGCGGCATCCCCGTGCGTGCAGTGGCCGACGCGGGCATAAGTTCACTGTCGCTCGCCCACGCCGGCCCTGGCAGCCATTGATGCGGATATTGTTGTGCTCTTAACAATAAGCCCCTTAATATTATTATATTATAGAGACTTATCTGATATTATCTGTATGTTAAAGATTACGCACATTTCACTCCGTTACCGGATGGTCACTTGAACATTGTAATTGGTCAAGGACTGTCGCATACATCTTATCATCTGCTACTGTTGAATACACACATTTCACTCCGTTACCGGATGGTCTCTTGAACATTGTAATTGGTCAAGGACTGTCGCATACATCTTATCATCTGCTACTGTTGAATACACACATTTCACTCCGTTACCGGATGGTCTCTTGAACATTGTAATTGGTCAAGGACTGTCGCATACATCTTATCATCTGCTACTGTTGAATACACACATTTCACTCCGTTACCGGATGGTCTCTTGAACATTGTAATTGGTCAAGGACTGTCGCATACATCTTATCATCTGCTACTGTTGAATACACACATTTCACTCCGTTACCGGATGGTCTCTTGAACATTGTAATTGGTCAAGGACTGTCGCATACATCTTATCATCTGCTACTGTTGAATACACACATTTCACTCCGTTACCGGATGGTCTCTTGAACATTGTAATTGGTCAAGGACTGTCGCATACATCTTATCATCTGCTACTGTTGAATACACACATTTCACTCCGTTACCGGATGGTCTCTTGAACATTGTAATTGGTCAAGGACTGTCGCATACATCTTATCATCTGCTACTGTTGAATACACACATTTCACTCCGTTACCGGATGGTCTCTTGAACATTGTAATTGGTCAAGGACTGTCGCATACATCTTATCATCTGCTACTGTTGAATACACACATTTCACTCCGTTACCGGATGGTCTCTTGAACATTGTAATTGGTCAAGGACTGTCGCATACATCTTATCATCTGCTACTGTTGAATACACACATTTCACTCCGTTACCGGATGGTCTCTTGAACATTGTAATTGGTCAAGGACTGTCGCATACATCTAATCATCTGCTACTGTTGAATACAATTGGCTTTGACAAAAATAGTGAAAAGTGTTATAAGAATAGAGCAAACTGACATTTTACCGTTGAATAATGTTGTTAAACCACTACGAGTGTATCTACTGTCAAACTGTAAAACAGCGTTTGGATGTAACCTTGGTATTACCTTCACTGGATTCAAGATGCATAGATTTTTTTCGCTCATTTTAAAGATGCATAGATTTTTCATCATCATTAGAATTTTAGAAATTCTAGCTCTTAACAAATAGTATGCCTAAACTAATTAAAAAGAAAAATGCGTGTTTTCCTTAGTTTTATGAGCTAGCAAATAAGAAGCGAAGCCAATCCATCATAATGCTATCACAATAATGATTGATTGAAAAGTATACACTTGTAATTGTCTGCCATAGCGCAACAAACATCAACTCTATATGGTTAGGAGGTGTGAAGTGTTGATCACCTTAATTGACTTTGACTTACATGAATGTCGAATCTATTTTACCGACACGAAAGAGGAGGTTCTCCTTCGATACAAGGTATTTTACCCGACGGCAAGAAGGTTTATGTCTCTTCATAGTTAATCCATGTTCTAAAAGTGTCCGCAGACATACTTACACATTGTAAATTGACTAAATTGCAAAATCTTACAGTTGTATGTTTGCGGGCAGTCTTATAGATTTATTCGCCTTCCTTTAAGCTACCGTCGAGGTATGGTTGGAATAAACTTGTAGATCTGTCAAGTAAGCCTCTTTCTGTCTAAAGCTTTGGTCGCCGTAGCGGCACGCCGCAAAGACGTTGACTGCGACGGAACAAAATACCACTCTACTAGTAGATGCCGCGCGGTTTCACCCGCGTGGTTCCAGTTCCCGTAGGAATACAGGGATGCAATATGGCCTATAGCCTTCCTCGATAAATGGGCTATCTAACACTGAAATAATTTTTCAAATCGGACCGGACTCGGATCGGTAAGAATCGGATCGAATCGGACGGATCAGTAGTTCCTGAGATTAGCGCGTTCAATCAAACAAACAAACTCTTCAGCTTTATAATATTAGTATAGATTACGTGTCCGACGCTGCAAACTGCACACAGCAACGGCGTGCGGCGTGATCAAGAGACTTTAGACTGCAACTTGTCATATAAAACAATTCATCCCCACTTTACATGTAGGGTAGCTTGATAAATAATTTTTCAAGGTTTTATTTTAGATCTTTGTCGGCGTTGTATCGCACATTAGTTATGCTTCTAAAAGCTGTAATCTATAGCTTTTAATAGTAACAGTTTCCGAGCTACAACGCGGACGGACGTTCAGACAGATATAGCGAAACTCTACCTAATGGTTCCATATTGATTACAGAACCCTAAAAATATTAATATTTCGATTCAAACAAAGCGCTAGCTTGGGATTATAATCGTCCAGTCTGTAACTCTGTAGGGAAGCCGTGGTCTGACGTCATCTCGCGGCGCATCTTTGTTTATTAACAGAGTACATTTAAGTCCACAGTGTCGTAAAAATGTGACGATGTTTTTTGTTTACGCTTTGTCTACCGTTCTCGCTATAGTATACTAGTAGTACTGGTTGGTTATCAAAGTTCTATTGTTTTTAGGGTTCCGAACGTTAGTACAAAAACGGAACCCTTATAATATCTCCCGCGAACATTTTAATGTCTGTCTATCTGTCTGTTTTTTTTTTATTTAGAGCGTTTCAGTTTCATTATACTAGAAAATATTTAATTATCATATCAGATCACGTGAAATCATTTAATTGTCTGTGTGATAGTTTTATTTGCATTATATGGTTTAAAATAAAAAAAGATATATTTTTTTTATGAAACTCTTTGCTTCAAACGATTCAAACATTTGTATTAAGTGATAGGTACCTAATCTTCAAAGATTTACACATAATGGATATCTTGCCAATTAATACTGTATTTGTAATCATTAAATTAATGTGTAGCTTTAAAAGTAACATTTGCAATAGTACCTAAGTTTACTTCCTAATGATTTAGATTAATATTTTGATTAGATAAAACTGTACAGTTAAAACTGAACGTCTGTGGGTTAAGCTACACCGTCACTGACTTAATCCACTAAAATAGACAGCTCCATTTTCCTGTATATAGTTGTAATTAACCGGTAGGTATAATGCGATCAAAGGCTTATAGCATGATTAACTTTTAAGTCGATGACACAAGCATTAATTACAGATGGTTTGTAACACAGCTTCCCTGTGTTGGTAATGTCTAAATTTGTACACTTTGCGTATTCAATGTTCCGGTTTGTTAATAAATAATATGCTTACATACATTTATTATGTATACATGGTATCAGAATCCAAAAGCAGAAAGCTTATTTGAGCTCAATCACGATTACCTCAATTTCGATAAACGTAAATTTCGTAAACATTTTTTCTAATAAGTTTTGACATACTTAAGAATCTACTCGTAACCACGGTAACATACTTCACATCACACTAATATATAAATGCGAAAGTTTGTGTCCGCTTTTTAGGGTTCCGTGGTCCACAAGGAACCCTTATTGTTTCCCCATGTCCGTGCCTAATAATACCAGTAGTAGTAAGATGTGTATAACGACGTAACACAGAGACGAGAAATAGAATGATGACCAATAGCGGCGGAAAGCGAAAGTGGTGCGTAATGCACCATATGCCTACAGGTTTAAATAAATTTTTTAAGAATTTTGATTTATCTAATCGCGAAAAAACACAAATTTAACATATTTTGTGCAAGTTTTTACACAACAATATTTTTTTTATTCTTTACTTGTTAGTCCTTGAATACAATCTTACTTGATGCAAAGTGATGATGCAATCTAAGATAAAAGCGGGCTAACTTGTTAGGAGGAGGATGAAAAGCCACATCCCTTTCGGTTTCTATACACGACATCGTACCGGAACGCTAAATCGTTACGTCTTTGCTGGTGATAACTAAGCACGGCTAAAGCCTCCCACCAGCCAGACCTGGACCAATTAAGAAAACCTCAATCGGCCCGGCCGGGGATCAAATCCAGAACCTCCATCTTGTAAAATCACCGCGCATACTCTTATCACTGCGCCACGGAGGCCGTCAAAATATGCGAAACGATAAGGAATTACTCAGTTTAATTATGGTAATTTAAAAAGATTTTATTGAAAATACATAATACAATATGGTACATATTTAATTTTAATTTATTATGTATAATGTAGTTTAAACATCAAGAATTCTTGAACCGTAAACGATTACGCGTAATGTTAAAACAATACGGATAAAAGGGCTTAGTTCCGCATAATCGTGTAACGCACATGTAAACAAACTCAAATAAACGGCGGGCGCGGCCTTCCCGCTCTTCCGTACAAACTATAAACAGAGTGCGGAAACTCTGCATTGCGAGGCAGATGCACTAAACCAAATTATACCGTCTTGATGTTTATTGCTTCAAACGTTAGGATTTACTACGAAACTAAAGGGACAGGTCAGTTGCATGTTGCAATGAGCTTAGAAGGTTAACTTTAAGCTAGTAGTTAGATATATATATTTTCTATATTCCGATTATATTATACTGTAATACCCATTATTTACATTCATAAACCTTGGAATATCACATTTTATAACCATTAATATAATGTATTCTACATTGTTTTGTACGGAAATAATGTCACTATATATATGCTCAAATATTATATTTTGTCCCCAATTTAAAAAATAATGTTATATTTTTACACGTATGTAGAAATCGGAATATTTTTCTTGCGATTTCTTACGTCTGTTGACATCTGTCGTCTGTTGTTCCTTATCACTGGAGTGATTTGATGGAACGATGTGGATTTGTTTGTATTAAGTTATTCTTAATGTGATATTTTGTTAAAATATTATTGTTGTTGAATGACGATTTGATCTAGAAATTACCAAACGTATGTTCAATAGTTGAAATTGTTGATAGATTTATAATTATCATCTACAATTGCACCAAGAATACACTGCAATATAGCGTATAAATAGCTAAATGATTTATTCCTGTACTGGCAATCAATCGCAAAGTGGCCGTTTAGAGCGTGCGGTATATGCACAATTATAGCTCGATGGAGTTAATGGGGAACGAATCAATAAGATAATCAAATGGTTTATGGGATGGATCATCGTCATGATAATTGCGTGTCATGTCTTTGTGGTATAGAAATAACGGAATGTTTTAAAATGCGGAATTGGCTAGTAGTCGGACGTAGAGTTGGCTTCGCTGCCGAGGTGCCTTGAAGTTGAAGCCAGTCGGCCGCCGTCCGTTCGCCGGGACAGCGCGTACCGACGCGAGTGTCAAGAGCCAAACATCGTAGCCATGCCGCCCACGACCATGATAGTGCCTTGTGCGTTGCTGTCTTTAAATCTCGTAAACATTATTTCTATATTCAATTACTTTAAAGAAATTTTACCACACGGATTATTCACAGTCAATGTATTATTTCACATTGTGTGCAAAATGTGTTACAGTTCCAGTGGATGACGTAAATATGTTTACTACTACGTCTCGTAGATTTAAAGGCATTTTAAATCTGTGTGAAGGCGAAGGGATGTTCAGTGCGTTTGTTGACCACGCGTTGTGTTTACGTTTTCGTTCTGGCAATGTGTTGATTCCGAATTGGATTGTGTTGGCCACGTTTTTGTGCTCCGAAGTGTCAACATTAACATCTGTTTCATACAAACGGTTGGATTTCTGTTCTATTTTATATTATGTGGTGTTACTCTTCAGCGTTATTTAGTTGCAATGACCATTTGGAGTAAATGTCGTAAAGATCAAATCTCTTTGGTCGCTGATACTTCAGTACAGTATGGTGAACAATCATGGCAAGTAGGTGGTTTATGTAGTTCATGAATTCGCAGACGTGTTCGCCGCCCATGCTGTCCCCATCAATCATTCAATGGACACCAGGTTGTACCGAACGTTCACCTTTATGGAACACTTTCTAAATTAAGGTGTACGAGTATCATCACATTAGTCATTGATATTTATAGCCAACTAAATTCGTATTCGCATGTCTTCCGGTAAAAATGGAATAATGGACTGTTGTTTATATTGACTCTACATTTATCGGTGTCTTATTTTCTTGGTTTATCTTTGCCTTCATTTTAGTTTACATTACTGCTGTTTGTATTTACATTATTAGATTATTCTTCATTGTACAACACATATACATTACTATAAAGACCAAAATGAATCGATCGATCGTAATGATATATACGAAATTGAGATTCTGTGTAACAATTGTCATCCAGTGTCTACTGACAAGCCTTTGTGAATATTATACAATAGGTATATGTCATTTCTCAGTTGATTTGATGATGATGTATATTAATAGGTTGTTAATAAATACCAAATTAGTGAACAGTACCGCAGGCGACCTTATATCAAAGCGATCTGTTTAAGGCAACCTTCAGACTGGGCAGATTAATCTGCTGTATACGTATATACTTACAGTACTAAATGACATTAAATAATTACTTTACATTCCCTTTTTAGTTTCCATAAAATTTAAAAATATATAGCGTCGTTTCTTCAAATGTATTTACTGTACGTACGGTTTGCCTTCGCGTCATTGCGTGTTGAACGGCAGTACAATTGTTAATAATTAACTGTACTTCTTTTGCGTGCTTCAATCGTATCAAAGAAATAGGGTCAGAATATACACACATCACATATACTACGTTGCCTGGCAACGCTGGTTGTTAGTAATTATTATTTATCTATAACAGTTTATGAATAATCATCTAAAGATGCAAATGTGTCGGTCTCCCGTCATTGTCTTCCTGTATGTTACGACTATAAATGGCATTATTCACGGCACTGACGTAGATCTACGTTAGACACGATGCTTGTTGTTAGATTTAAAAGCGTGGGCTTTTGCTCTTGAACACGTGATAATGTCTATTTCATATGTATGTAATACGGAATCGGTTGGCCGATATCACACTTAAATGTGATGCATTCGACCTATCGAATATATCTAGTAAAGGATAGTCAGATATAATATGAGATTTATATTATAAACTCTACTGACTTGACAATAGTCGTTTTGCTAAATTTTCTTTTATGTACATAAATACTAAAACGCTTAAAAAACGGGTGAAAAATACTTTACGACCTATTCGGTATATTTATTCTATGGTAGAGGTAGTAATAAAGTGTAGCCTATGTTTAGCAAGGATAAGGAGGTTCTTGCTAATGGTAAAATATTTTTTCATAAAGGACCAGTAGTTGTAGAACCTATTTAATTTAAACAAAAAAAAATCCAAATTTACCTCTCTATGTATTAATATAGATATTTTTCTAAATATTTTTCGAAAGCTTATTTTTCATATAAATTTGTATAAAGACACCTTTTTAATATTCTTTACAAGTTACCCCTTGACTACAATCTCACCTGATGGTAAGTGATGATACAATCAAAGATGGAATCGGGCTAACTTGTTAGGAGTTTGATGAAAATCCACTCCCTTTTTGGCTTCTACACGACATCGTACCAGAAAACTAAATCGCTTGGTAGTAGGGTGTAACCTGTAGTGTGGTAACTAGCCACGGCCGAAGCTTTCCCACCAGCCAGACCTGGACCAATTAAGAAAACCTCAATCGACCCAGCTGGGGATCGAACCCAGAAACTCTGTCTTGTAAATCCACTGCCTATACCCCTGCGCCACAGAAGCCGTATTTTTATAAAGACGTCTAAAAAAATAAAATGACATCGCTATGTCTGATAATTTATGTTATCAGTTCAATAGTTCACTATACATTAATTTATAAAAGCTAGCGTGCAGCGTAGTAAAAATATTGATGATGTCACCCTGAAGTGCCACTGACCTTTAGCCGGCGACGTCAGAAGTGGGATCGTAAAAGGATATATTATTATTTAAAAATAAACGACGAAAGTGTTCGTTTCCACATACAAACACTTTACACTGCAATCAGATTTTTTTCAGCGAAAATGATATCGCTTTTTAGGAAAAGAGTGATATTTTTATCGCCTATTACGGTTGTACGAGATAAGTTTGTACAACGTTGATGCGGTAATATGATATAATTGATAGCTATTCGAAATAAAGCCTCATATAAAGAAACTAGTTGGTTCAGGATGGATCGGTGTAGGAAGAAACGGAACCCATCGTTTACAGTCTTGTTTAATTTTTTTTTTATTAACTAACTTTACAGCTCTTACTTCTAGCCCTTTTGAGTCTAGTCTTGCTTAAAATTTTCGGTCATTTTGGAGTTAAATGTCAAAAATGAGTTGTGAAAACGTCATAGACGGTATATAAAGTGTAATCTCGTTTTCTTATTCCTTTAATATACAAAGATATATATTGTGTTTCCCTGCGGACTGGTCATTTTATATGGTTCAGAATCGGTCGTATGTTTTGTATCCAATTATTTTGTTATGGTTGTATAATGCAAAATCACGATTGTTTTGTGGATTTCTTCTGGTCACAACTTACTCGTATCAGTCGTGTTGTTGTATAAAATACTTCCTGTGGTGTTCCTTCTAAACGAATAAGTTATTTTGTTGCTGCGTTGACTTAGTTCTTCATAATATTGAGTAGGTAAACGTTAGTTTGTGGTAGTAGTAGTAGATACACATGTATTGGAAAAAGCAGCATTAACCGTGTAAAAACCGTGTTAAAGGAATAGTATTTCCGGTTGCGCCGTTATTGGTTATATTTTGTATATTTATCTTCACGAGATTATCTCGTTCGTCTAATGTTAGAGAGCAGAGCATTGTACGATGTGTCCCTAGCATGTACTGTTGGTGGTAGGTGATGATTTCTACTTAAAATCAGATGGTTTGTCTGCTTCGTCAATTGGTAATGTGAAACAAGAATGAGTTAAGTTGATTCCACGAAATTGGATTGCAAATATCTAATCGAAATATTATGATGTTTTCCATTTAACATAAGATGGGCCAATTACTTGTTTCGTCAACCATTTACTCTAAAAAAATGTGCATGTCTGTATTCTGGACGAGGAGAGAAAAGAAAGAAGAAGAAAAGAAAGATCTTTATTTTTAAGTAATGCCACATATCAATTAAATTGTATTATGGCTTAACTGGCCACTCAAACATTAGAACACTAAAGAATTCCTTGTAATTTGTGGTATGACCTAGAAAAAGGCCCCAACTCAGCATTTTGAGAGTTGACTCTATCTAATTTTTTTAATTCTTAGTGAATTATTATGGGTATTTAAGTAACGTAATATTGCGCAGGCAGCGAGGCGTCGCCACCCCCCTGCGAGGTGTTCCTGGGCGGCTCGTGCAACCCCACCACATGGAGGTCAGACATCGCCATACCTATGCTTGAGAAGATGGGCATCACATATTTCAATCCTGTGAGTATTCTAACAGTATAATTTTTAAAGTTTTTTTTTTTTATTTCTTTACAAGTTAGCCCTTGACTGCAATCACCTGATGGTAAATGGGTGATGCAATCTAAAATGTAAGCGGGAAAACTTGTTAAGAGGAGCATGAAAATCCACACCCCTTTCGGTTTCTACACGACATCGTACCGGACCGCTAAATCGCTTGGCGGCACGTCTTTGTCGGTAGGGTAGTATCTATTGTTTTTTTGAATTAGTTTTTTCATAGGCAACAATCTTATAGTATTTTAATATTTTTCAAAACGTGTCTAAAACTCTGTATACGTAGAGATAATTAGTACTCGTCAATCCCTTATTACAATTTCGTCTGTTTTGTGTACTCTTGACCTGGCATTTATTGAGAACGTCCTAGATTTACTCTAGCAACGTTCGCCTTAAATATTTAAATCACTAAACTATTCCCATCATCTACCCTTGCCAACATTTTGATCTACCCTTGCCATACAAACCATTTTGTAGTCTTCTTTCATTCATCCTCTCTACGTACCCAATCTAAGCTTACCTCTAACCTCTAAATGTAACCCTTAAAAGCTCAAGTACCTAATTAGTGGACGCCTTATACTAAATATGTCACATGAACTAAGTGAGTAATCTTGTATCCGATGATGTGATCAGTTTTTCTGGTGGTGCCATGAACCTTTAAATTTGAATACATTGAAATTTTATCACGTCGCGTCGATATGATGCCGCTATACATAGCCTGTCTGTAACTAATGTACGGATGCAAATTTATGACATTTTTTCTTTGTTTGTGAAAATTATAATATATTTGTATGTATATACTGCATATTATAACCGGCAATTAAGCCAGCTTCACATTGGCAACAGATAGGTTAATTATTATCTATCGTTTTTTGTATGCTACATATTTTTGTAAAATATAATATGTGTATGCTACATATGTTTTACAAAAAGCGATGGATGATCAACGCACTTTAGTAAAGATTACAGTCGGCAAGACTTTATCTGACATCGTAAACAATTTTATCAAGACTCATGCTTGAATATTTTTTTACAAATATTCAAGATTGATTTTATAATATACAAACCATCTTCGTAATCACTATCCGATTGATGGAAATTGAAAATCGTTTGATAATAATCCTTTCAATAGTTTTTGACCTTCGAGAGTAGAGTCTGTCAGGGGCGGGAACTTTGTTTTTAAAATAATTGTGTAATGATGATAGGTAAGCGCATACCTTTGTCATCAATTTATTCAGAATAGAATGAACTGCGACTCATCGTTATTGTAATACCACGGCTATAGGTACATAAATTAAAATATTTTTTGATTTAGAATTTAGAAGTACATTTTCGTGTTAACTGTTTCATTAGTCCAGTGTTGACCATGCTAAGATAGATGATGGATCATGAAACCTTTGGTTTAAGTCCTGAGTTACGCTATGAAATATTGCGATGTTCTTTCTACCAAGAAATACTCCATAGCAATCTGGAGTTGGGAAGTTAGTGATCTATCACCCTCGTTCCTTAGTGAACAAGTAATAAGTCGATTTCGATCATTATCATTAATTAACATTAGATGGTTACAGAGTCGAACCAATCCACATTAAAGTGACTTGGTGGGTCTAAGCTCCAACTGCCATCTCCTTTATGCAGAGAGTTAACCCTGTAGTGCGCCATTAAAAATAGGCTGATGTTTTATGCTTAAAGACTGGATTTGTTGTCTTGAAGTGTATAAACTTCTATATCCATGTTTATAATATTAACTAGACTTAGAAGAAGATAGCGCATGTTCCTCAGGTAGATTCTGTAAACTTCCCCTACGTGATTGCATTGAACAAAGTAGGTGCTGATATAACACGTTTGTTGTTAAAATATATCAAGATAACGATAAAGTTTTTATCGATAGGATATTTTGGTATTCTTGCTAGGATTGTATCACTTTTGTAACCAACTTTATGTGTCAAAAACACGTGTCGCTGTATATCTTTTTATATCGCCTTGACAATGTGTACCTACGCAAAATATCATGATGGTCAGGATTAGTTATTATGTGAAAGCGTAATATATTACCTGACTTTGCATTAATACTTGAGTTCATTACTTGAGTTGGAATTTTGAAAAAAGATTTTTTATGAAGAACTTGAGCCATTTTTTTATATGATAATGCTCCCTGTTCACTTACAAAATAAATGATAAAGGAAGTAGTACCACTCAAGACAAGATAGAGATTTTAGAGAACATACTTTTACATTGTTAACGTTTTACTTTATTGAATCTAGGATGACTTGAATCTTACTTCGCAATCTGAATTGTTGATTCATTCAGTACCTAGAGTTCGACCGGAAAATATTAGATACCCCATCTGTTGCTGGTTGCTGCTGAAATTACTGGCAAACACCTTCTTTACAGGGACGATGTTCCTCGCATGCAAAGTGTTGCTCTCTTATATGCAGGCATTGCTCGTAATATCAGACATGCCAGGCTTGTTCCGCATAAAAAAATCCGCATTTATTTTTTGAAACCGAAATTTCAATACATTAAATTTGCGAAAAATTGACATTAAATAAAGTTTAACTAGTGTGCTCGTTGTCACGTAGCAAGTAGACGACTGGTCGACGGAACTGATAGAGGTGGAGCATCGTGCGAAGGCGGAGGCGCGGGCATTGTTGTTCGTGCTGGACAGCGAGACGCGCGCCGTCGCGGCCAGCGTGGAGGCAGCGCATCTAGCTGCGGCGCCTCGAGACCTGCTGCTGGTGCTGAGGCCTTACGCGAGACATCAGGTCATCGGATCGGAGGCCATCTCTGACCAGTGAGTATGAAGAAGTGAATGTAAGCGTCTTTTAGGCAATAGAGGTGGAGGCGGCGCATCTAGCTGCGGCGCCTCGAGACCTGCTGCTGGTGCTGAGACTTCTTGAGAGATTTCTTGTATTTTATGGGTTGATAACGAAGATAGATTCACTTTTTAGAATTAGCTATGGCATTAGCTATAATATGTGCATCTAAGGCTCTAATGAAAATCTTCAAATGAACGGAGCGAATGCCGAAATCATTGTAGTCTACCTACTTATAATAATTAGTTTTTATAAACAGTAGATAGATAGGTAGGTAGGTACTGTTGTGTAAAGAGTTTCAAGAGAAATGTTTTACTTTACTCAGGTACGAGTATATAGTTGTTAAACATTGTGCATTGTAAACATTAAAGGTAAATATTTTAAGATCATTGATTAGATGCATGGTAACGAGAAAATAAGCGAAAGGCCCCGGCGTTTGTTTACTGTGAGACAATTTCACCTTGACTAATGCAAGACATTTGCATTGTGGAGGATCTCCCATTATTGTGTGTAAATGCGTCTTATGTTATGGTAATGCAAGGCTAATAGTTAGTGCATTAATTTCAGGGAGTACATTGAGCTATCGCGAGCCCGCGCAACATTGCAAGAAGCGGTAGAAAGGCGAGGATTGCCCGCATTCACGGACATTCCCACGGCGTTGCGATGCGCTCGCACCGTTCTGAGAGGCGCGAGGACGCACCCGCGTCACCCCTTGGGTCACACAATCCTGCGGTTGAAACGCGCGTACGACGCGGCGGGCGGCAGGAACGCGCGGTTGACGCGCGCCCGAGCCGTCGAAGCGCTCAAGGACGCGACGCGGGTACCGCGCGAGCTTGCGGAACGTTGTTTACCACCGAGTGCGGATACTATCGACTTTGAAACCTTTTGTCGAGTCGCCGAGCTCGCTGCCGATGCAGGTAAAAATATTACAAACCCACACTAATATTAAAGTTCAAATAATTAAGTTTATAATATTTTCAGAGATGGGTGTCCTATTTGTTTAATATCAATCCTAAGATTCCTTGGCAGAGGTTAAATGAGTCCCTGCTACTAAGCAAAACAAGGCCTCTTTTTGTATTATTCTTTCATTGTATACGAGCAAATTTGTTTCTGATTGGAATTGTATGTTTTTAGATAAAAATTGAACAATTTTCAGCTCGGTTTGATAGTGTCGGTTGGGTAAAAGTGATGTTTGTTGAAGGGCAATCACCGCACACTCCGTCAGGGTCGAGCGTGGCGGCGCGCGTGCGTCGCGCGTTTCGCACGCTCCGTGATTTGCTCACCTCATCTACCGTGTCCCCCGGTGCGTCGTGCACGCCAAGCTTTACCGCGCTCTATAGTTTGTCAACTTCCTACGCGATATTTGAAATTCGAACGAAATGTGCTGTAGGCGTAAATTATTATTTATTATTTATATCTATCCTAGCCAATCTTCTATCTATCTTAATAATCTTGCGTTCTTGCTGTAGTATCGCTAAAGAAGTTGACGCTCTATAATTACCCTAAGCGTACCGTTGTCTAATGATGATTGATTGACTTAGGTCTTAGATTGAAGGCATAGGTAAGACGTTTATAAATGCATCTTAATTAGTCTAGTGATTCATTTAGTAACCAAAATCATTTCATAAAACACTAAATGATTGATTTGTTTTACTACATAACAACATATTTATGTTTTTATATACCTACTCGATGAAGTAAACGAAACTTATAACAGATTTGTTGTTCTGTCCAAGTTGATAAATGTAGAATACTACTTCAGTTCTGAATTATATGAAAGATAGAATGTGACCTTGACGTCGAAGTCATATAACACAGATTCGTTAAAGATTCCACTAAAAATAGCCAGTGCATTGCGGATTTTGCCAGTAATGTAGGTACTGGTAACATTGAATAAGTTTTGCTTACTATTCAACCTTCTTTTAGCTTTTAAAATTTTTTCAATATTGATGAACCTTAACTCCGTATTATATTATATTAGGCATTTAAATATAGATAACTTAGTCTTCATACGCGACAAATTATTATGTAATTCGCGACACTTCACTGTATATTACCTACGTAGAGACTATCTCTACCATTACGAGTATAATATTATTATTTTAAAATTTAAAAAGGAAGATTTTGGTTTTGGTAATTATTTACGATTCCAGAAATACTATTTGTTTTTATTAGAAATGAGGCACTTATGAAATTCATTATCCATGAAAAACTCATGTGAAGTAACGTTTTATTTATTTCTTGTAAATAATAATATCACTGAAGTGATAGCTAATAGACGTTACGTTAATTTTCCTGTCGATTATATTATGTGCAGAACGGTGCGCTTAGGAGGTAGTCTAAGATCCCGAATCTCACCGAACTTTCCCGATCGAGTTTTCTATTGAATCAACCAATGTGCCCTGTTCAGAGTTTCTTTTTATTAGAAAACTCGATGTGGTTAGGTCGATGTACTCCAGGATCTTGTACTAAGAAGGAATTACGCATTCGTAGAATCAGCATATCATTTGCAATTCAGTTTTGGTTAATTTCTTATCATTCATCATTTTCCCGCGCCGATAATAATGTGAAATGTAATAATTCGGCATAACAGCTGTAAACATTTGCTTATCTTATCCATTCTGCCCTCAAGGAATTACATCACTCATAGTTTTCTTTCTGCGAATGGATTTGTTTTCGACGTGATTGTGTTTTTTTTTGTTTTGCATTCCTTAGGAGTTTCTAGATTGGGGAACTGTTTTGATTTAATAGTTGTTTATTATTTTCAGTTTGTTATTTTTTAAGCTTTGTCACCATCAATGTAAATATTTTTCCATTTATGTTTGGCTTTGTCATGTATATTTTATCTGTTGTAAATGATAAGGACTTATGACTCTTAATTCGATTTCCTTGTTGTATCAAGGAGAGCGATTCCTACAAGGCTTTTCCCGCAAATTTATCTGTTGTTGGGTTTGTTTCTTCCGTTCTTAATTGTACATACTTTTAATAAAATTTCCATTTTTAATTTGCAAGAGTCATTTGGGTGATGTTTTTTTTTTATCGCAGTGTTTGTAGTCAGCGGTGGTAAACCTTTTTTTTTTTCTAATAGATTATATATTTTTTATAGAATATCAGAACCGTAATGGGACGGAAACGGAGAATGCTGAGTCAGTAACGGCGAAAGTGGCGGAGAGAGGTACAAACCCACCCAGAGAGCACAACTGTTTGCGAGTACACAACCCTAGGCTCAGGGCGTACGGGCAGAAGCTGTCATTGAAGATACCGAAGGTTTGTTTTGTATGACTTAATATTCTATTAGTGATACTTCAGAAATCAATCAATATACGACAAAGAAGATGTTAGATCTTAAAAATAGTTGAATAATGTTGAAGATGTTAGATGTTGAAAATAGCTTATCGGTAAATCAACGACTCTTTTCGAGGGGTGGTGATTCGATCCTCGCTCCGTTACACTGTAATATGAGTCGGTACGATTATTGTCGTACCCACTTATAATACAGTGTAACGGGTATTTCCTGGCTAGTCGGAGGCGAATGAGAAAGCGTTTGTGAGAAAATGTTTGTGTTTTAACATAACCTAACAAGTTCAGATTAGACAAAATATAAAACAATAACAACATTTTACTAATGGAAGAACAGTGTTTAAAAAAAATTAAGAAATGCACTCACATCCAATTTTCTTTTTTCTTTGATTTGTCCATTGTAATTTTTTACTATTTTTATTATGCCCGCTGTAATATTTTGTAACTCTATGATAAATTTATCCAGATTGACAATTTAACGGTTTCACTTCCGATAGATATAATATACCGAAAAATAACACGTTAATATATATACGTATTTATTTATTTTTTTATTTAATACTCTTTATTTGTACACCACAAAAAATACGTATCTTCAGTTCACAATATGAAGGTAGATTGTAATATCAGGAGTGAGATTATAAACTAACGTATTTTACAATTTAACCGTAAAATATCCACTCCAAATGCGACACAAGTCCTTTAAGACTAATTGGTGGGGAACGTACCTTATACCTACTTCTTGTTTTTAACGGTTCCTTTAAGTATGACAATGAAATAACTGTGTGTGGTTTGCAGAACGGTGGCAACAGGAGCGCAGTGGACGAGAGCACGGCGTCGGGCGGCAGCAGCGGCGACGCGGTGTTCACGCCGGGCACGGAGCGGCGCCTGGAGCGGCTGCCTGCCATGCTGGGCGCGCCCACGCACGACGTGTATCTCGGCGGGGCCTTCCCTGTGAGTGCTTCTCTATCTAATTAGCGTTGCCTGATTTTGCCAAGTCTGGTTCTGAAACATTTTAAACTAGCGGACGACGTGTCCGCGTGGAATTTAGTTTTACACAAATCCCTCGGAAACCATAGATTTTTCCGGGATAAAAAGTAGTCTATGTGTTAATCCAGGCTATATATCTTAATACCAAATTTCAGCTAATTCGGTTCAGTAGTTGAGGCGTGAAAGAGTAACAAACATTCATAACATCAGAATCATCAGTTTTCGCAAATCTCGGGAAACCATGGATTTTTTCGGAATAAAAAGTAGCCTATGTGTTAATCCAGAGTAAAATCAATTTCCATTCCAAATTCCAGCTAAATTGCTTCAGTAGTAGCGGCGTTATAGAGTAACAAACATCCAAACATACATCCAAAAATCAATAAAAAAACTTTCGCATTTATAATATTATAGGATAATAAAAGCGGAATATAGTAAAAAACTAAGCCAACGCTCAGCGGAGACGTCATAGTTGTGAAGTAGTGCCACTAGATGGCGCTGTTTCGATTCCTTAGAAATTCGCGTTTACGTTTACGCGAACGTCACAACTTGAAAACATTGAAAACTCCCGCTAGGCGCTCAGAAAAAAAACTCTAGTTATATCCGTAAAACTGGACTGAGCCTGTCTTCTGAATCGGGAAGCTTGGCAACGCTGCTATCTAGATACTAATTGTTACTTACAATTAAAATTCAGGCACACAACAAAAATAGCAAGTTAGTTCCGTGCTAATTCAACATTAACTTGCTTATTCGGTAAAATAATTTTAAAATAAAGTGTTTTACGACCAGCCTACTCACGCTACGCGTCATTTCTTGACCCACAAACTTTGAATGTCAGTTACCATATTAACCTACAATTTTAAGAGAGAATGCCAAAACTTTCACTAATCCGCTATGTTTAAATACTGGCAACTTCGTGTTTAAATTCGATTAATTAAAGATTTTAAACAAAATTTGTCATTGGCATATGATAGTGATGGTACAGAGTTAAATATTATCACAATAAACCTGCGAACCCACATTGGTGTACAATTGGAGAAGCAGTTTTTAAGGACCAAACACCATCTTCTACCTATATCTACTCGTATCTATGTTATCTAAACCCTATAGAAATGGTTGTTTCGAGCTTAAAACCTTAAGAAGCCCTGCTGTGCATCAATAAAGATTTCATGTTCTAGTCTGAATGCACGCACATAAAGACACCATCGTAAAAATTAGTCAGGATATTTTCCCAATGCCTATAAGGCCGAGATAAGTGACCTTCCCTAATAAGTGACCCCGCACACGTCAGCCACAAAACGCTGCTTTTAGCTTTAGGTGCCGACGTTTGTGATTGTGGCGTGGCACCCTTGTGCGGGGAGACTTAGTACTAGCGGGAACTTAAAAATAGGCTGATGACATCGATCTCCTATTAAAAAGTGGATGCACAATCAGCGACAAAAAAACGTCCCCACTCAATGAGTGCTAAACACAACTTCTTGGCACTCAATTCAAGTAGTCGCATTTGCAAATTCAACGTTAAAAATTGAGTTTAAGGTTGAATTTGCATTTGCTCTGAATGTGGGATTTTATTTAATATTGGATTACATTTAAAGGATATTAGGTATAATGTTCTTCACCAATAATTGTCAAAGCAAAATTGGCCAGTTTTCAAGTGAAATTTTCTACATGATTGTGCGTCCTTTATAAGAGGTCAATGGTTGATGGTGATTTATTATAGAAGCAATTGTTCCACAGTCGAACAGCACGCGACCCGAGGAGATCCTCCGGCGGGAGGGCTTCACGTACGTGGTGCCGCGCGCCAACGACTACACGCGCATGTTCTCCGCGCCCGCGCGCCGCACCGCGCCCGCGCCCGACTCGCCGCGCCGCGACAAGAAGCCGCGCCCCGACACGCACTCGCCCTCCCCGCCCTCCTCGCCGCCGCCCTCCTCACCGCAGCCCTCCGTGGAGCTGCGGCAGAGGGCGCCGGACGCGGAGAGGGCCGCGGACCGGCTCAGCGCGTCGGACTACTACACCGTCTCCGAGGATGTCACGCCGCAGCCGTTTAAAGGTAGAATACTATAAGGATCTCAGGTCTCTATAGGACCTGCCTCGCTAGAGGTTAGCCCTCTGTCAAAATACATGATCGTGATCTAATGTTCATACAAACTGCATATACCTATAGTATCGATGTTTTATTGTGTTATAATTACACGTGTGTGTATTACGATTTAAAATTTATAGTTGTTTGTAGTATATATTTATTAGTGTTAAATCTTTTTCATATGGGAGTTTACCTCGTTCCCTTTGAAAAACGACAGACAATTTTGTTGGTGATTTGAGTGTGATACAAGTCCAATGGATAATTGGTCTGAGTCTCCGTACTTCATGACCAACCCTTTTGTAGTATTTGCCCACAGTCCAAATTGACCCTGAGACCTCTTCAAGATATACAATAGCCTAGTACATGACAAAGCTTTCTCGAAGCTATTTCGATAGAGCCGCCGCCTATCCTAACTAACTTGTGGTTGGGACTTGTAGTTTCACCACCGATCTAAACGCCAAATGTAGACAGGCAACCCAAAAACTTCCTTTATGATCTAGACGATGCGACGACAAAACTACCGACAACGCTAACCAGGGAACACATACACAAGCAAAACACCGTCTTCGGCGGCGGAGACGAGGTTACCGATATCTCAGGTCTCTCGGACTTGGGTATCAACCAATGTCACGGGGGCTGATACACCTCAGGCACACAAAACACCTCTCCCGAACGGCCCTCTAAGCCGAGGTCCAAGTCTCAGAGGCAGTGGCGTAGCTTGCCTTGGCCCTGTATCAAAGTTAGTTTGGGGGTCCAATAGACGAGAGGGAAATTCCAAAAATCTCTTAAGCAGTTTTTTTTCTCCGTCTGTGTGTGTGTAGGTTAAATTTTACAATTTTTTTCTTTCACACTTACGACTGGGGCTGTGTATTGTATGGGGGCCCCGTATCATTAATACGGCTGATACGGCGGCAGCTACGCCTCTGCTCAGAGGGACGCCCTTAAAGAGTTGTTCCTGGCATTTGGCAAGCAATCCATGAATTTAACAAGTATTATATATCGTCTTGTGTCTTAGACTACAAGTTTGTTAGAGGTTGTCGTTGACCAGTGTCGTGTGACCCCTAGGCACGTACGACGAGGAGCAGTTGCTGGGGTCCCGAGTGCTGGTGTTCGCGTTGAGCGCGGAGGCGCCCAGCTTCTCGGCCATGGTACTGGCGGCGCACTACATGGGGCTGCGCGCGCCGCACACCGTGCTCATAGTGCAACCCATGGACCCCGTAAAGGCACACCCGGTAAGCGCAGACTTAAACCAAAAATATTTTACCCAATATTTTAGAATTGGTGCCCAAAGCAATAGGGATGATGACAGTTTTTTAAATTGCATATTAATTAAGAGTATGCTAATAGTAAAGCAATTTTGTAAAATTAACAGGGTATCTGCGATTATTATTATTAGTTTCAGAGCTACAGGGTCAGATTTGCGGCGTTGCCGCGGATCCCTGAAAAACGCCCCATACAAAATGGTACTATGACGTCGTAGGCACTTAGTGATCGTTAGATTTGTATGGACGTTTAAACAAAATTACTAATATCTTTGTTATTTCTTCCTTTATGTTTATAGTTCAAATACTAAAAAATGTTACATTTAATGTAAGGAAGCTAAAACTGTATTTTCATTTAATTACGATAAAAGATTTTTAATAGATTTTGAAATTTTATAATCTTATTTATTTTGCAATTATCTACTCAATCTTTGCTTTTTATGTATAAATTAGTTAACATTGATCTTATTTACCCCAACTTATTGTAAAAATCAATATATTCAAACATAGTCATCATCCCCATTGCTTACATAGCTAATCCAGGAAGCCCAGCCCTGTAGTTGGAGCCTGTATTGATGACGACTGTTGTTTACAGTACAGCGAAGCGGCGGTGCGAGACTACAACCGCGGCCGCCATTACCTCACGGACCTGGCGCGGCGCGCCGGCGTGCCCGTGTTCGACTCCGTGGACGACGCCATGGCGTGCGTCGTGGCGCGGCTGCGGCCCGCGTAGCACACACACACAGTACATAGTGCTTAGGGTATGCACACACACAACATGACCTGTTGCCATGTCATCGATTCTCTTTCTAGAAACGCTAACGATTAGAAAACTTAGAATTTAAACTATCGTGAGTGCTATATTAATTGCATCGCGGCACGATCTTAACTGCGAAGCGGCTGCGTGACGCGCTGCTGCTCGCATGGCGCGCTGGGAGAGGGGTTGAATGGTGGGGAGTGAAGGTTCCGTTACACTCTCCAACGGTTCATTAATGTCGTCTTCATTAGACACGTCTTCTTGTAAGCAAACCGAACTAACGCTATCTTGTTCCAAGTTTGTTGTATGTGACAATGAAAGAAATAGCGGTTTCCACGTATCTTACGAGGTACTAGAAACTTTTCCCTTGACAATACAGAATGTATGGGAATTCACTATCAAGTTAAGATCAAGTTGGTCAAGATCAAGTTGTCAATCGGATCTGTCATTCCCATACATTTTGTTGGTTCTCGAAGCGTTAGCGTTTGCAGAAAGAGAATCGACGTGCTACGTGTCTACAGGCTCAGGTACTTTAAACAATGTGTCCACTAGTCTGCGTTTGTTACAATTCATACTTCAGGGGTCGCCAACCTTTTCGATTCTCACGTTTTTAGTTCACCACCAGTGGCCTCGAAACTTGAATACTATTTTTTAAATACTGTTGTCTAACAGATGCGTAGATAATTTGATGTGGATATAATCTTACTGTTCTAGTCTTGGGCAATGGTCTGACTTATTTTTTTTTTTTTAAAGCATTAAACATTTTTGCACGTTGGAGTATATTATCTTTAATTGCGTTAGTTTATCCGTATAATTATTTTTTTTAATTGCCGGATAAAATTAATCTAAATATACACCGTGTATTTTCCTTCGTCTTGGGCATAGTTCGGACTACTTTTAGTCGAGTACGAACAATTTTTGGTTACTTGACTAAAATACTAAAGTACTCCGAACTAGGCCTTCAACCGCCCACAAATCCCACATAATGTACCCAATGTATTTTGTCCATTGGTGTTATTATAACAAAGTACAATTCAAGGAGTTATTATTGTAACAAACTTTCAAAAGTCGATTATTTTAAAACATCCTGTATTTTCAAACACCTGCCTATTCGACGCGATGCGACGCTATGTGACTCGGTGGTCATTATTAGTTTAAACTAGGTTAAAGTTCAATGACTTCATACTTACGAAACAGAATTAAACAGGATGTTTAATTTTTTTTTATAAATTAAAATTATTTTTTTTTATAAATTAATATTTTGATTTTGTAATAAACGTTAACTAGTGGATTACAAAGCTCAAACGAGTACACAACAGTTACATCACAGCACACTATTTAATTCCTATCGACATAGATTATACTAAATTGTGAATTATTTAAGATTAAGGTTTTTATTTAGGGAATATGGTATGGACATCGCGTTTCTTCTAGTACGAAATAAACATTTTAAAAACTTATTATTGAGAAATGGTTTTAAGAAATACTAATTATTATTATCTTTTTTATTTGAAGACATTTTTTTTTTCTAATTATAGGACATGCCAGCGTAGGCATACGTGGGTATTTATTTATTTATGAATTACTGTCCTCACCAGCGTACTAGAAGTTTAGTGAATAGAGCAACGCTTGATTGAGGATATTCAGAGGGACCTAGTGGCAGTTTGGTACTGTGTCAATCACGTTAACGTAAACGCGAATTTCTAAGGAATTGAAACAGCGCCATCTAGTGACACTGCTGCACAACTGTTCCAATTCCATATAAATTCGCGTTTACGTTAACGCGATAGTAACAGTATGAAAACATTGAGAACTCCCACTAGGCACACTGTTCGTCAAATCTCGGACTGAGAGACCATATTTCGATTCCAACACAACTAATCGCTTTGGTACCATATTTTTATTATTGGCATACTTTATTCATTCAAAAACAAATATGTTAATAACTAAATTGAAACTGAAAATTAACAGTGTATTAAATTTATAATGACTAAATTGGCACACAACTGAAAAGTTGGAGGTGTCCCAGACCGGATTCGAACCCACACCATCCGGATACTGAGGCAGAGGTCATATCCACTGGTTTAGGTAAGTACCTATAATGAAATCTAATTAAACAACATTTAACAGAACTGTTGCGGAGTTCTAATCACAATGTAGCATTGAAATTACTGAAAATTAGTATCAAAGCGATTTGTTGCATTTATGAAAGAAAATTAATTTTATTTTGTTTCCATTTCTGAAGATCGCGTTGTTGGTCGTGAATTTACGCTGACAAATATATGTCTAAATATTAAAAAAAAATAAAGTGAATCTCATGATGCGACCTCAGATTCCTCATACGTAATTCCATAGTAATATCACAAGCTACGTAATAAAGACATCACATGTCATCTGCCATAAGGGTATGTCCAACTCCGGCTAGAACGGCGAGACGGTTATAGTGTAGATATTTGAAAGTTTATTTCAGTTTATTTTTCACGAAAAACAAAATATATCGATTTGCTTTAATGAAAACTTATTTATAATATACAGTAATATCGGAATAGCAATATCAAATCTTTTTAAAAACCTGACAACATTGCACATGATTATTTCTTCATAGAACTGCATTGTTAGTGATATTCTAAAAAGTTTGTGATACGGTACGAGTAGCTATTTTAAGGTTGTATATTGAAGGCTTGATGATGATGATGATGGCATTTAAGATTGACGACCTCCGAGCGCAGTGGTACGTGCAATGGATTTACAAGACGGAGGTCCTGGGTTCGATCCACGGCTGGGCCAATTGAAGTTTTTTTTTAATTGGTCCAGGTCTGGTTGGTGAGAGGCTTTGGCCGTGGCTAGTTACTCCCTACCGGCAAAGGCGTACCGCCAAGCGATTTAGCGTTCCGGTCGTGTAGAAACCGAAAGGGGTGTAGATTTTCATCCTCCTCCTAAGTTAGGCCGCAGCCATCTGATATTGCATCATCACTTACCATCAAGTGACATTGTAATCGAGGGCCAACTAGTAAAAAATAAAAAAAATCTTCCTTAAAAGGTTCATGTCCTATTGTAGGTTACTGTATTTTGACAATGCACGTCTGAAATTTTACGGAATTCTACTGCTATAATAAACTAGCCGTCCCTTTCTAACTTTAAAGAGTAGAAACAAGATGTCAATATTCTAATTGTCAAATATACATTATCAGGTTTCTGAATTAAAGTGTATTATTTCTAAACCGAGCTGTATGCATTGATTTTTTTTTTTATAAAATATGTAACAGTTTTTATTACAGTATTGTTAACATTAATATAGAATGACGTAATTTGTGTATCTACGCTATAATCAAGTCGCCCAATAGCCCGGAGGCGGCGAGTAGGTTATCGCGACTAGGAGTCTCATATAGTGTACTTATCAATGTTATTATAATTTCAACACTTAGTGTAGTACAAACAAGTCTCTCTTATACTTCGTCACTCTCTAATGTATTATATTGTGAAAGCGTAGTAATATTAATGATGAATCGTCTCAGTAGCTCATAAAATAGTTAAATATATAAAAAACCTTGACTGTTAGGTACTATATTATTACTACTTACATACCTCATTTTATGAATTAATTTTTTTTATTAAAATTGTTATGCAAGGTCCTTTATTTGATGACTTTATAATAATAGGATAGTTGACTCATATCAAATTTAATACAAACAATACTAATTTGGATTGCATAGAAAACTGAATTTAAAAATTATGTATTTACCTATTAAATTTTTTCAATCGTCAAAAACGCTGTCGTTCATTTTTTGACGTCACTATGTTACTTGATGTTACTATAGGAATAAACGTCAACGTCAACTAATAATTTTGTCAAATTTTGTGTGTTTGTGTTTACGTGACGTCATGAAACAGTTAAAATATGGACCATGGCGATAACGTTTTGGCTCGTATCAAAAAGTATTCATGTTTCAATAAAATATAATAAATTGTCTTCAATCTAGTAGAACGCTAATGAACAATTGAAGACCCTTTTAATAAAATATCTTTGTCAATTTTCATCCAGACTCATTATTCTGTTTTGGACAAAATTCAGTTAGCAATACCCTTTATAAGAATAAATGGTATTGCTTACTCAATTTTGTTATTTATAAAACATGGGTCATACATAATTTTGTAATGATTAGCTAAAGACAAAGACTTATTCGTTTTCCTAACAGTCAGGTGTTTTATACATGTAAATCAATGTAAGGAAATAATGAAGTTAATTAATAAATAAACTTTGCCGATTGCTGATGGGACATTGTATTGCTGTATTATGCTATTATGTAAATTGTGTCGTTGCAAAATAAATCATTCATTCAAATTACTTTTTCCTGACACTTCAAAATATTTGTGCTTTTGTATTATCTATGAATTTGACATTTTCAATTGCATTTTTCAGTGCCTCGTTTCCCTTCATTCATACACAAAACACAAGCACTATTTGTTAATGTATTGAGTTGCCAGGAAAAAATAACTTACATGATTAATTTAATATATATTTATGGCTACTTTGGTGGTTCATCATCACCACGCGGTTCGACTTTGTATGAAAGGACAGAATGAAAGGTGATGGTATCGCTGAGCGCAAACCTTGGCGGGCAGCTCCATACTGATTAATCTTGTTCATACATTTTGTATGAACCGGATCATACAATGGCGTAAACATATTTCTAGAGCACACCTTAACAATTTACTCTTCAATTAATTTATGTCTTGTATGAGCCATGCATGAAATGTATGAAACAAAGATGGTGCGACTTGACCAAATATGTGCGAGCCTTAAATCTTGAGTTCAACAAATCACTGTGATGAATTCGTGTAGTAAATTTTTAATCTTGTGAATTTTCAATGCATATGTAGATTTTAGCATAAATAATGTAGGATTAATATAAGTTACGCAGGCGGATAAATTTAAAGTCTCATGTTAACACGTTTTAATGACTCTTAACATGACAAACATCATGCCAATACACTATCAAGAAAAAGCTACGTACACACTATAGTACGTTTGACGAGTCGAGATAAAATATGTAAACTTTTGAATGGTGGGAGGCTTCGGACGTGGCTAGTTACCACCATACATAAGACGTACCGCCAAGCAATTTAGCGTTCCGGTACGATGTCGTGTAGAAATCGAGAGAGTTGTGGACTTTCATCTTCCTCCTAACATTTTTTTTTAAAAAGAGAATGTTCGCCATGTATTTTTAAATATGGCCAATATTCCCATTTCCCTCCAGCTAGTCAGAAAGACTGTGTTAGGAGTGGGTACGACAATAGACCAACAGGGTGGAGATCGAACAATCATCCTTCGCTGATGAGTCCGACCGCTCTTACCGTTGAGCTATTGGGGCTATAAAGATTTATCTTAGATTGAAATTTATAAAGATTTATCATAGATATCTTAGATTGCATCATCACTTAACATCAGGTGAGATTGTATTCAAGGGCTAACTAAACTTGTAAACAATAAAAAAAACTACTTGACCGTTACTAAGATATGTATGCGGAAACGAGTGAGTATTATATTCTCACCTCTGTCGTAAGCTACCATCTTGTCAATTTGTTTACATTCTATATCTCGCCTAGTTAAACGGAGTATAGAACAAGACAAAGGTATTTAATTATCGCGTATTGATGATAATTTTAAAAACAAAAGAATGTTTTTTGGAGTTAGCACCATCATTGCTTTAGAATCGTGCGATCAAATTAGGTATTTTTATTTTATTTCAGAATGTATGTATCTTTTTAATTTTCTAGTGTATTGGCATATGTAGTTAAACTATACAAAATAATTTACAAATATGTTAACTTAACCAGTCTGCAGGCTTATGCTGTAAGATTTTTTGACTACAGAAATTCACTGCGAAGCGCTAAGTTTTAAAATAACTGCGATTTATTGAATGTCGAATGTCATAAAAAGATACAGTATAACCCTGCTGGAATGGAAAGTACAAAATATATGTCTTGCTCACGTAGCACGTTTGAAGAGTATGTTGTAATTGTTATTTGGAAAATATTGTTATGCAAAATTATAACCTTTATACTCATTTTTAATCTAGATATAATTGATATGTTACGGGCTATTAATTAGATAGATGAATAATACAAATACAAAATAGTGATAAATGATTTTTTGACACTTTTTGATTTGTGTTTTACATATTCTATATGCATTAATTTTGGTGTCATTTGCCCGTAACAGACATATACAATTCTAAAAAAATTGATAAGCAAAATTTTAAGAATCGCTTGCAAAATAATAAATCGAGCTTGTAAAGCCTCGATTCCATACCTAAACTAGGTATAGCGTAGTTAATATTAGTTAATTTAAGTTGTAAAACATTTGACCCACTGTCGCTAAAATATTACAATTTTATATAATAATAATCGGCAAATACTATTTGCTAGTCACATCCATTAACAATTTAAGTACTTTGTAATATTGTTTGATAGTACAAATATCTAATTTATAGAAAAAATATTTCATATATTAATTGTAATTATATGCCATGTACGCTTATTTTAAACTAAAAACATCACATGTAAATATAGAAATTTGTAATTATAACTGTTTTTTATTTCGTAACAATTCTTGCAAGTAAATTCGAGCTCAGCAGTGAGCCGAATATGGGTAGATTGATGATGATATGTATGTATCCGCCCGCACTTCAAGACTTAAGTGTCATTTGGATTAGTCATACTCAATACTCATTTGTTTCTGTAAGATCTCTCTGGACTCTTATAATTCACTTCAGAAGACCTTTTCAAAAATTAAAATTCTTCTAAAGGGCAAATACTAGGGTTTTCAGTAACAATACGAGATCGCGATGTAACTCGAGTGTGCTGCCATCTGTCATGATTGTAATTAGAACTGTATGAAACGTTGTTCGTCTGTCTACGGTATGGACCAAATCGTAGATTTACGATTCGGTACAAGTATAAATGGACTCGTACAGTATGAGTAGGTACCTACAGCTCGTGCAAGTTAACTTGACATCTTATGAACTTATCTTAACTGGCTCGTATGATCGCTGTGTTTGGTAGGTGTCAAGTTAATCGAGGATAAACTGGTTCTACATAACATCACGCTCTATCGACAGGAGCGGAGAATCAATGAAAAGAGTAGCAATGACGGGAAAATTTCCTTTTGACGTTGTGTTCGCTGCGTTATCAGGTAAACTTACGGTTACGCATAAACTATGTATAATGGAATTGTTCTTAAAAATGTCCGCGACAGCATTTATGGGATAACTCACTAAAATTTAAATAAATCAATGTTTTTCTAAAATAATGCATGATTTGCATGTTTTTACATGACTTCGTAACAAAATGATGATGACGGGATGTATGGAAATGACGGGAGTACGCGTACAAAGACGCGCGACTCTGAGTTCCCTAGTGTTAAATAAAACGACAACAAATTACGTCACAAATATTTATTTCATACTTGATACAGTATACATTATTTGATGTCAGTTTCACATTAAAAAACAGTCATTTTCTTTTTGTCTTTTCTCTGTTTTTGTTCTTTTGCAATCTGCATCTCCTTATTTCGAAGCAAATTAAGCTCTTTACTTTTTTCCGCTACTTTCATAGCGATGCTTCGATGACCATTTGAATCTTGAGGGTACTTAGCCAAAGTATTATTTAATTTTATGATTTCGTTCTCTATCTTGCGACAATCTTCTTCCAATTTAAATTGTTCTATATTCAAATCTTTGCTCGTAGACTGTTTGATGTCTATTGAAGGTACATTAGTAGATTGTTCGGTTGTTTCACCCAAAGTGTTGTTCAAGAAATTGAATACATTTCTCCTCTCCCTTTCCTTTTCCCTCTCATAAGCTCTTTTGTTGCGTTCTTCCTCTTTCTTTTGTAGCCTTTTAAGTTTCTGCTCCACCTGAAATTCACAGTTAAAGATAATTTGTTTTTTGGAAATAAGAATAATATACATATTATGTATATTGTGCCCTAGCGAAAATAAAAGATATTTTTTTTAACTATTTTTGATTATACAAATCTACGTATTTCCTTTATTTTTTTCGAAATAATATTCAATAACTCCCAAGAAATGCAACATTAATATGGGCAATAATGGCGGATAGATGACGTTTTCAATGCAATAATCGATTTGACGTTTGCTGTCAATTGTCATATCATAGTCGCTCTATGGGCGCCATCTCGGTATAACTCAAAAACTTGGGTTTTTATTTTATTTATTTCTTTTTATTTAGTAAGATTTATTCTCACTTTATTAAATTGTAATAAAAATTTTTAAATTTTAATGATACGGGGTAATTAATTAAATTATTGCGGGGGGGTTTTAATGAACCATCTTCTTTCAGCCAAATCGCTTTAGTAGCCACTGCACAAAGGAGGAACAAACACACACACTTATACACAGACTTTCGCATTTATATAATAGTGTGATAGAAGGGTACCTTAAGCGGGTCCTGCTGAGCCATCTTCTCGCTCAGCGCCATGCAGTGGTCGAGGCTCTTGCCCGGCGCCGTCCCGCGCGCCTCAACGGGGCGCAGGCGGCCGTCGCTCGCCGCGCCCAGCCCCGTGCCCGGCACGTACCCCATCGACAGCATGATGCGCGACCCCATGCCCTGCAATGACACTTTACTATAGAAAACCATCTGGTTGCAGGTGACGTCCTCTTTGACGTAGTTGGTGGGCAATGGGATTTTTTTTCATTTTTAGAGCGAAAACTTCTTTAGCGGATTTGTGCATTTTTTGGGATGGACACATAATAAAGAATGATACAGACAAAGTCTATACAAGTTGTGCATTGAGGACGCTGAAAACCATAAAAAAACGCCACGCGTCTCTTTGATATCCGCACATACAAACTGTTTTCATAATTTGTATTTCAAAATTTAACAACGACAATAACGTAAATTGATATCATAATAGACTAAAATCAATAAAAAAATATTGTTATATTCTTATATGTTTTTAGTTTTTGTAGACAGTTAAACAGTAAAACGCCATTTTTCTTGAATAATATTGAAAATTACTGATGCGACGCTTCGTGTCGACTGAGAATGTATTCGTTTTTTAATTTGTATTAGCCGGTTGGCGGTTTAAGATTGATGTTTTAACTATTTAACAATCACTATCAAATGTTAATGATACTTAGTTGTGATAGATGTGATTTAAGAAATTTTAAAATTCTCACTTAAAACGGGGTTTGGGTATTCTATTCTACTCCATTCTATTTTCGCTATCGCTATTGCATCCCATTCTATTCCAATAACGCTATCGCGAGTTTCCATACAGAATTTCAACCCCTATTTTAGGGATAAAAGTAGCCTATTTTCTGCACCAAGGTCCCATTTATCATAATACCAAAATTCATTTTGATCGGTTCAGTCTTTTAATCGTGAAAAGGTAACAGACAGACAGGCAGACAGACTTACGTATTTATAATATTAGTATAGACGCTTTCCGAGGCACTAATTTGCCAACACTGGGCTGAGAAGTTTTACTGATTTCATTCATTATTTCTTAGTCAAACTCAACCTACCAAATATGTTAACAAGAGAACTGCCTATGTGGTAGTTATCCAGAAAACTTAGTAAAGAAATTAAACAAAGTAATACATACTCACTCTAGTATGTCGCTCCCACTCGCCCATGGCCGGCGCGTTGTTCTGCAAGCTCTGCTCCACCAGCAGCTGAGTGCTCTCTTCGGTACGAAGTGTCTTGCTCTCCGGATACTCTGTGTCGCTCAGACTATCGTCAGAGTCTGTATTTTCAGCGCCTTCAGCTAAAAATTTATTAATGCGAGTCGAGTTGTGTTCAGGAAGTGTGAAAACTATGTATAGGTACTAGGAGTGTTAGTAAACTTTAAAGGACGTTCTTAACCCTACACCATCGGTCACAAGTCCGGGAATCTGCTCAGGGATTTTCTCTCTGCCACACGATATATATATAATGTCAACCAAAATTCTGCATGTGTGCGCTCAGTGTTGTAGCTTGATTTACTATTCTTATTTAAGACAATAAATTCGAAGATTGATTGTGCTCAATTATAATCTATGATTTAGCATTCCCTTTAATTATCCACAAAAAACCAATCACTCCTTTGCATCCTCCGCTACGTAGAACTGTCCTTGGTGCCAATTCTCCTATTACTAGATTATGTAAGACCTTTAATAACATCACTTCTAAAGTAAACATTTACTCTGAATCAATATATAGGTTTCGGAAAAAAAATCATCTCTACTTAGTACTCTTATGACTGACTAATGTGCTCATCTTATTTCATTTTCTCTCTTTCTCTCATTGTTCTTCTTTTTAAGTTAATAATACGAGTATGTATGTTCTTTATTTGTGATTTTTAAGTTGTCTTTTATTTACTTTTCTTCTTTATTTCATGCTGTGTTTATTTGTAAATAATCACTACACTGATAATGATTTATAATTTAGTTAGATTTTTTATTATTTTAATAAATAAATAAAATAAAATCACTCATTGCGGTGATTTTATAGACACGTAACATATCTATAGTATAAAATGTCGTTTTATTAACTCATATTTTTATTTTTAAGACAAAAACAGCTTAATTTTCTGTAACATTCCATTTGTACAAAACAACAATCATCTATAACGGTTTGCCGTGAATGGTAAAGAAATTTCGCATTTATAATACAGATGGCGCTTAAACGGAAAATTGACACGCTATCGTATATTCTCCCGAGAAGTATATGTTCGCGGCATCAAAATCGTTTCGTTACTCTGCCTCTGGTTCTATAAATGGATGAACTTGCCAATCTTATATTTTTGAAATGGTTCTTGTACTGAATGTACAACGACCACATCTATACTCTACCACATGCTCTTTGGATACTCTATCACTCAGACTGGCGTCAGTCTCCGCTGCGCCTTCAGTTAAAAAATAATTAATGCGGGTTTTCTCTCTAGGGTTCTATCTATTCCTTGGCGGGTAAAAAAGATCACTTAACGCTGGCAACATAATAGGCTAGTTGACACTTTTTTTAAAATGGTCTTAAATTGTTCGTTATCGTTCTACTAGATGAGATTTTATTCATATTTTTTCAAGACGTGATGACATGAAAATTTTAGTTTTTATATATATATTAGACAATATGACCCGAAACGCCTGTCGGCCATGATGGTCTGTATTTCAACTGTTTCTCGCCACTATAATAAATTCCGTACAAATGGAACGTTTGACAAATACTACGTCACAATACAAAGTGTGTTAGTGACGTCACAAAATGGAAGTGGACAATTTGAAAAAATAGGTGATATTTTAATTGAGTTTTATAAGAAACTCTCAACTTTTATTAATTGATATCGACATTTATTTCTGACCCTTATTCCATATTACACGAAATTAATTTTCCCAGGTTCAACTCCTGGGTCCTATGAAATACTGACCTTCACTATCTAGAAATTTTCAATCAGAAATTTCGACGTTGGTGGCATTACAATCCTTCAAAGAACAGTTAGATCGTCATTGTTCCAGTCATTATCATTAAAATGTTCATTAAATATCTAAAACAAAATCACTTTAAGCTCGCCAATCCGCATTGGAACATCGTAATAGGTAAAAGCTGCACATTTCTATATAAGTGTGAGACCTGGGTCTGTAGCCAAGTGGACCGTCGCTTCTCGTTCTACAAACGCTAACACTTCGAAAATTATAAAAATGTATGGGAATGCCAGATCCGATCGATATTTGGATCACGTGACCTGTCGACCATTCATATACATTTCTTTTAAATTTCGAAGCGTTTGCGATCGTAGAAACAGAATCGACGTGCCACTTGGCTACATGCCCTGGCCTTGTAATGGGCCGTTAAAACAGACTGACCATAGTACCTTTCATTAACTTAAGTAAAATTTTGTTTCTGTAATTATTTTAGAATTCAAAATGCCATAAGCAACTAAATAATAGTTTAAATACCGCTTTAAATTTAGAAATTGAAAGCATGCATTTATTTATAGCCCGACCAAGAAATTAAAGACTTTAAACTATCGTTAGTGTTATTCATATTAATTGATTATGACTAGTTTCAAACCCATACGGGGCCCTTAGTCATGAGCTGCTTCTTGCAATTTGGCATACTTCGACGTTGTATCACGTAAGTTATAGCCGTGTTCCATAATCAATTAAATTAAAGAATCAAAAGGGCTAGAACTGAGCCGTAAAGCAAGTTGAAAAAATGGAGGTCTTATATTTCTGGTCAGCCTATACATGGCATACTACAGTTCGTTTCATGTAGGATGGTGCGGGTGACAGACCGTTTCACTCTTGAAAGTATGCCGCAATTCACGATAATAGAACGTATTGAGGCTAATAAAAATTATGAACGTCTTAGGGCAACTGTCACCGTACCCATGCTACCTGAAAAACCCACTTTAATGTACATCAACAAACTCACTACTAAGTGGAAATATCTCTTCAAACAGTACATGATATTCGTCGGAAGCTGATTTCCTTTTGTCCCCAGTTTTGATGTTTTGCTCCAATTTCGCAACACAAGACCTCTTCTCTACATCGACCCCTTTCACCACCGCTCTGTGCCACAGGTGGTATTTCTCTGTCGATTTTTTTACAGTGCTCATGTCCTGTAACATAAAAAAAAGTTTTTACAGGACATTCAACCTCAGACCAATTATTGTATAGGACCTGCCTCGCTAGACGTTACTTTTCTGTCAAAGTATATGATCAACGATCTAATGCGACTATAAAAACTGTCTCTATAGAATCGATGTTAAATAGTTGTAATCGTGTTCGTCGGTTAAAGAGCTTCGTAAAATACCTGTTTGTGTAATTGAGTTGTGTAAAAAACGGGCAAAACCTTCTAGTTTAGTATAAGATATATACAAAATCTAAGCTCGTTTTCCTCAGAAAATGACAAACAATTTTGTTCGTGACTATAAGTGCGATACAGGTCCTTCTATAATTGGTCTGAGCATTCAACCGATCATACATAATGAAAACGACCGACATAATGAAAAAATTTTTGGACCCCGGGCTGGACCGATTGAGGTTTTCTTAATTAATGTGGCGAGACCACCACCTAATTAATAATGTTAATTTTTTTACGTTTAATATTGGGGATAATGATGATGATGTTGATAAATATGACGATAATGGCGATGACTATGATGCTAATTGAATAGAGCTTTCTATATTTAGTTTTATTCAACCGATCTGACATAAAAAAAAATTTTTGGACCCCGGGCTGGGCCGGTTGAGGTTTTCTTAATTGGTCCAGGTCTGCCTGGTGAGAGGCTTCAGCCGTGGCTAGTTACCACCCTACCGGCAAAGATATACCGGCAAGCGATTTAGCGTTCCGGTATGTTGTATAGAAACCAAAAGGGTGTGGATTTTCACCCTCCTCCTAACAAGTTAGCCCGCTTCCATCTTAAATTGCATCATCACTTACCATCAGGTGAGATTGTAGTCAAGGCTTATCTTGTAAAGAATAAAAAAAAATTAACATCTATAAACAAAAAGTATACACAGATTTTCTCATGAACTTCTTTATTATAGTAAAAGATTTATAAAATACTGTTATAGTGATGAACCTCATAATAATAAGCGTCATCTCAAAGATTACTGATTTTTGTATTTACTCCTATTTTTATTAAGACAAAAACAGCTTAATTTTTCTATAATATTCCATTTGTACAAAACGACATTTTACAACAACCTTTATCTATATCGGTTTGCCGTGAAGGGTAAAAGAACTTTCGCATTTACAACATAGATGGCGCTACAACGGAAAATTGACACGCTATCGTTATGTTCTCCCGTGAAGTATAAGTTCGCCGCATCAAAATAGTGTCGTTGGTCTGGATCTATAAGAGGTCCTGGGTTCGAATCTTATATTTTTGAAATGGTCATTGTACTGAATGTACAACGACCATATAGATAACAATAAAATAAAATAAATATTCTTAGAATATAAAAATATAAATATTCTTAGAACCGTAATAGCCCAGTGGATATGACCTTTGCCTCCGATTCAGAAGGGTGTGGATTCGAACCCGGTCCGGGGCATGCACCTCCAACATTTCAGTTGTGTGCATTTTAAGAAATTAAATATCTCAAAGAAACTAAAGTCTCAAACAGTGAAGGATAAACATCGTGAGGAAACCTGCATACCAGAGAATTCTCGACGTATGTGAAGTCTGCTAATCTGCATTGGGCCAGCGTGGTGGACTATTGGCCGCCAGCAGTGAGCCGAATATGGGTGTATTATGATGAAATATTCTAGAGGAACCAGCCTGGTTGGTTTTAGCCGGGTAGTGAGTAGTTGTCGATAACTCGTTAGTTATTAATCATACGGGGATAAATGGAAAAAAATGTATATTGTTATTCGCTGATAAATATAAAATACCGATCAAATTGAGAATTTTTTGAAATCAGTTAAAATATAATGTAGCTTTTCAATTTTCATTAGTTCTTCAAAATCGATTTAGTTTTGTGATTTAGACGTAAAAGCACACACATTCACATTAAGATATATAAAAATTTCGAGTCGTGAAATTTTTGATTATTTATTTTATTACATAATATTCTACAAAATACATAATCCATCAAACCTCAGTTGTTTTTACTGTATATCTATTACCTGGCAAGTTCATTGATGACACTCCTATGATATGCGGGCGTCGGGGGGAAAGACTGCGCGGGTGTGAAATCGTATGTGCAGGGAAGTGAGATGCATCAATTGTGGGTTTTTCATTCATCGCTACACACCCTCTGGCCCGCGCGGACCATCGGGAGTGTTAAGAACGAAGCTGCCAATAGTATAAACATAGGATAAATTATATCGAATGTATGTATGTATTACATACCTCATCATCAGCTGGTTTCAATTTTAATAAAACTCTGCTTCCAACTTTTATATTTGCATAGTTTGGTTCTATCGCTTCCTTTAGATTTGATAATTGTACCACATCACCATGAGAATATCTGTAAATAGAAATTATACAAGACCATTACAACAATGCTAGAACCAAGTATACATTATTTCATTTACATGAAGCAGCCTCCGTGGCCCAGTGGATTCATACAACGGAGGTCCTGAGTTCGATCCCCGGTTTGCCGATTGAGATTTCCTTAATTGGTCTGGCTGGTGGGAGGCTTCGGCCGTGGCTAGTTACCACCCTACCGGCAAAGACATACCGCCAAGCGATTTAGCGTTCCGGTACGATGTCGTGTAGAAACCGGAAGGGGTGTGGATTTTCATCCTCCTACCAAGTTAGCCCGATGTTATCTTAGATTGCATCATCACTTACCATCAGGTGAGATTGGCTAATTTGTAAAGATTAAAAAAATATATGTGTCGGAGATTAGAAAATAATAGTGCCATCTTATGGCGACAGTAGGAAACGTCAAGTACTGCACTTGGATGAGGTTTATGCCATGAAGGCCTGTACATGTGTAACATGGCCAGTTGGAATGTCGTTGGACGTTTTTAAAAGAAGAAGAAAAAGAATATGGAATATGGAATAAAAAAGTACGGCCTCATGGCATAAAACTTACCGCGTTTCCATCCAATTTATTATTGTTAATTAATTGTTATTGTTAAATAATTTTGTGATTACATTTAAGTGATTATTTTGCTATTATGCAGCCATGCCAGTAGGCAATATTATTTCCAAGATTCCATCATAGCTGACCCATACCTATTCAGTCCTCCGAAATATATATCATTTGATGGACGTCCACTGCAGGACACAGGCCTTTTGTAGGGACTTCTAAACATCACGATCCTGAGCCGCCTGCATCCAGCGAATCCATGCGACTAGCTTGATATTGTCAGTCACACCAGCTAAGGGGTCGACCAACCCCCAACGTCCATTGGCTCTTTGAGCTATGTAAATTAAATCAATTATTCAATATCCTTATTATTGTAAAAACTCACCTACATTGTTCATCACTAAACTTGCATTCTCCATTCAAGTAAAAGGGGCACGGCAACATTTCTGCATGCGTTGGATGTGTAAAGAGAACTCTCACCTGGAATTATGCATTTCTCAACTAAGCACTTAACAAGTTAACAAATAAGTATAAGCATTCTCTACTACTACTCTAGATAAAAATCAACAACAATGTATTGGACATCAGTAAAATGCGAAGAGCAGGCGAAACGATAGAAGAACATGAAAATACATATTATACCAAAAAGGAGAACCAGGCGGACAAAAGGGAGTAGGTTTCCTAATAAAACAGACTTTGAAGAAACACCTACGAGCTAGAGGAGGCCTATGCCGAAAGGCACACTGTGCCAAGAGATTTTCTTAAAAAAAAAAAATTAAAATACGACGCTGTCGTAGCCGCTCCAAATACAAAATTCAAAAACGAAGCGACGCATCAGTAACTTTCAATATTATTCAAGAAAAATGACGTCATTTATGATTGTTAAATATTTTAAAAACTGTTCACAAAAACTAAAGAAATAAGATGAAGTATTTCTTTATTGGTAATTATTGATTATTATATTAATTTACGTAATTCTTGTTATTATATAATAATTTTGAAATACAAATTATAAAAAAAATTGTTTTGCAGATTGATTGATTTGATTGATTGCAAATTGCAGATGTCAAAGAGACATGTGATGTTTATTTCTATTTTGTGGTTTTCAAGACTCATTTCGGATCATCTTTTCTCTGTGTTTATCTTATTGTGTCACAACGAAGTGAAGTGTTCTTTATTATATCTTTCACTATGTCTGTATATGGTCCAGATCTTTAATTGTACACAAGTATAAGTATAAACCTTTTTTTTTATACATATTTTTTATGGAATATCAATAACAGAGGGTACCTGAAGGTCTGAGAACTGGTCATCATCCTGGCGAGGCACCACAGAGCTGACCATGGCATTGTGTAAGCTAGGCTGTCCACCCCAAGTGTGTGTGTGGTACACGCCACACTTCATGCCGAGAAGTGTAGCCAACTCATCCTAAATGTATAATATCATTGTATATCAATGTCCAATCAGCAGTGAATTACAATCATAATAAATCAGTCTAGATACTAGTATTATAAACAGATAAAGTTTGCATTTTTCTGAGGTTAAGGTGATTTACAGAACCAATTTTGTAAATTATTTTACAAATAAAAAGCTACATTATTTATTAGTGCCATAGGCTATATTTTTACAATGGAATTAGATTTTGTCCCAGATTAACTCATATGTTGTCCCGGAAGTCACAGGTGGCAGCTATTTATAGATACTAAACTATACTACTAAAGCTTATTTTACAAAAGTTTCTGTGCCCAAATTGTCTGGTGACACTGTCAAAGGAATACATACAAATCCCAAAAAAAGCAATTAACAACAGTGCAGTAATGTAAATATTACCTCTATATCACTATCATCATTGTTCTCATTTTGCCCACAGTTGTCAGGATCTAATGTATCGTCCTTGTCCTTGTAGGCTCCACTTTGAGTCATCTCTTGCTATCACAAGTAACATGTATTAAAGAGATATAAGTAATATTGATTATTTAAATTTAGAATAAACATGATCATCTATTGTTGAACCAGAGCCTGTGATAGTCTGTAATTAAGACTGAACTGAAAGTTTGTCAGACTGTGTTCATACCAGATTTGACATACTACATTATAATATGTAAATCTTAATATAGAAATGTCATTTATCACAAATTCTTGAAAACAGCTTGACATACAAATATGAAATTTGGCAAGGAGGTAGTCTATAGTTAGTATTTGTCCACTAAGAGCAATTTTGTGACAAGGCCGGATTAAAGAGGTCTAAGGGCAGACAAAGCCAAGTGGTTAAGCCGCAACAAAAGGGCTCTGCACCATTACCTATAAAACAGCAAATAAATCACATAATATTGTATGGGAACCCTATAAAATGTTTTTTTTTCTATATTTGAGGATTTTAGTTATAGCTGCAACAAAAATATATCATCTGTGAAAATTTCAATTATCTAACACAGCTCATGACATACAGCCTCGTGACACACAGAAGAACAGACAGCAAAGTCTTAGTAATAGGGCCCTTACCCTAAATACTCTTTGGGTATGACACCCAAAAAATATGATTTATGACTGGTCAGTATCAGCTACCTCTTAAGGCCAGCACAGTTTTAACTCCATGCATGCATCTACTCCATTTCAAGTATAGGTATGTAATTATGTTACATACCTGTACTCAAAATATTTAAGTATTATACATAACCATAAAACAACACAAAAAAGTTTTTTCAGCAACACTTTAATTTCGATTCACTTAGAAATCAAACAAAGTGTTTTCTTATATTTATAATTAAATATTTGGTTAACAAAGTAAGATTTATTTCATGACAATATTCGTAAATACTGCTTTGTTGAACGCCCCTGGGTCATATGAGTATGTACTCATGGTTGTTTATTTACATTGTGTAAAATACCTAAACGTTTTGAGTATAGTCTTTATAGTGGGAGCAAAGGCTGACTGAAGTCAGCCTGACTTCATAGAATGAGAATTAGCTGGCTTCCGCAGGCTCTTAATCCATTAAGTATTTTGAAAAAGTATCGTAAAACTCACCATAAATAAAGCATATTCATCGTCTAATTCATTTCCATTAGTATCATCACCATTAGAAATACTCTGCGACTCATTTATTTTGGGTCGTTGAGCATCCAAACTTTCTTTTGTGAGGCTAATAAGTTCTTGCAACTCTGATTGCAGGGCAGACAGCGATTCACGTTCGCCAGCATCTTTCGTAACTTGTAACGCTTGCCTTACTACTGACAACTGGAGAAACATAAGAGAAAATGTAATTGATAGAAAAGAGATTATTAGGATTTTATGAATAGAAGATAATTACTTGTTCTTCATACTGGTTGATAGAACTTGCCAATTCTTCCATCGTTTTATATTTATTTACTATCTATCTCTAGGTTGAAAGGATAAAATGCCTACTTCATTGGTAAAATTTAGTTTTTTGTTTACTTAATGCTATTGGTAGGTAATTCTATTATATTTTCACAATCACAAACATAGAGTAGTATAATTAATTACTTTAAAAATTGTCACTTGACAGTTGACACCACAAACGTCAAATGAAGGTTGACAGTTGTGATTTTTTTTCTATATTCTTTCCTTTAGGGAAACATATTACACCGTACAGCCAAAGACACTTTGTGAAGTTTGTCTTTGTACTTTCTATAGTCGTAGGCAAAGATTACAGTGTATTATTGGAAATAGATAGGCTACTCAAACTTTTTTCGGAACGCCTGTGATAGCGCCATCTAGTGACTAGCTACGGTATTTTTTTTAGTATAGTATCCATTATGTTATAAAAATAATAATGCATATTTTTTTGTAAAGGAGAGAGATATTTGATTTTGTAATAGTTGAAGAAACCAATTGAAAAAAACAAAAGAAAAGACAAAAAGTTTTCCTTTGTTACCCCCGGGCTCGAACTCAGGATTATTATGTTGTACCTTTGTTATGCACCACTAGGCCAAATGACTATGTGGAACATCGTTGAAATTAATTTACACTTACTGTTTTTTTTAATAATCCCTTTGCTTTAGAAATACAAACACATTCTTCCTATTACGCGTCAAAATTAAAAGGATAAATAATTCCTTTTTTCTGGGTTTTTTTTCCGTACTTACACGGTTTAAATCTTCAAAAACATTATAATACGTACACATCTTAGGTAATTGAATTTACTATCCTGGAATCTTAAATCTAGGATGTAGATGGCGCTGCTTCATAAAGATTTCACGTTCTTCTAAGTTCCCATGGCATGGATTATTCATTAAATATGAACAAAGAATATATACTCTAATGTTTTTCATTATCCGCAGTGTTGCCAACTTTATTTTAACGAATCCACATAACCAAAGAATATACTCCGAACTTTATCTATGTATCTAAAACTCCGAAGAGAAAAAGTTAATCTACATACATGAATACGTTGGACATAGTAGTGACATTATTTCCGCATACGAATTACCTTGGAAATAACTTTATTTATTTTTTCATCGAGGTTCTCTTCTCCAAGTGGCCGACCAGACACAGGTACTTACGGTCAAAGATTACAGTGTATTATTGGAAATAGATAGGCTACTATAATTTTTTTCGGAACGCCTGTGATAGCACCATCTAGTAACTAGCCTCGGCATTTTTAGTACAGTATCCATTATTGTTATAAAAATAATAATGCATATTTTTTGTAATGGAGAGAGATTTTCGATTTTGTAATAGTTGAAGAAACCAATAGAGAAAAACAAAAAAAAAAAAGACAAAAATATTTCCTTTGATACCCCCGGGCTCGAACTCAGGATTATTAGATCGTACCTTTGTACACCACTAGGCCAAATGACTATGTGGAACGTCGTTGAAATTAATGTACACTTACTGTCTTTCTTAAATAATCCCTTTGCTTAAGAAATACAAACACATTCTTCCTATTACGCGTCATAATTAAAAGGAAAAATAATTCTTTTTTTTCGCTTTTTTTCCGTGCTTATACTGGAATCTTAAATCTAGAATGTAGATGGCGCTGCTTCATAAAGATTTCACGTTCTTCTAAGTTCCCATGGCATGGTCGTAGGTAAATTAACACTAGTAGATAAATCAATATTCAAATTATGAAATTATAACAGCTATGTACTTTAAATTCATTCGTCTTCAGAAGAATCATTACACCATCATCGACGAGATGTGATGTGATTTATATTCTTTATTGCCGATTTGTTATAAAACGCTTAATGGTATTTCATAATTATTGCAAAATTTTCCTTCGAACCTCAAACCACAGCGTATTCTTAATATAGCAGTTAAGAGTTTTAAATTCATTCGATTTCGCTGCTTGTTTTTTAATTCATACTACTAAATAGCCTCTCAACATAGCTCAACATCGATATTGAAATAAGGCACTACGGGAATCCCTGCGTTTAAAGAAATAGCATCGTTTTAGCGGATCAGTATTACCTACAAGTCTTTAAAAATAAGCACGTAAAACAAAGAATTAAAGAAAATACTTGGAAATATGTAAGTGGCTAAGTGATCGCATTTTTTGTTATTAAAATAGAATTTTACTAAATCACTAGGAAAATCCTCTAAATAGAGGATTGAAACCACCAGTTTTAGTGGAAAATCCGTTAAGTTGGCAACACTGGTGCACAGACTATCTTGTCAGCATTGCCAGTCCCTATTCCACTAATTCCTCACTTTTGAAATTAAAGGAGAAAAAGAAAGTACAATATTAAATACAGTATTAGCAAAACCACTTATGTTTATATAACATTGAGTGAACGAGATCACAGATTAATAGATACTACCATTGAGTATAACGAGATCGTCATACGGATCACTACACCGCTGGCAGCAGTAGCACTCGTAGGAGCCCGCAGACTCTTACCCCAAGCTAGTGTATGGTGGAGTATCGTCATCCTGTTCTTCGCGTTGTCGCCGTTTCGCAACGCGCCGGTGTCTCTTCCGCCGCAGACGTTAGCTTAGCGGGAGTTTTGACGGCTTCCGTGGCGCAGTGGTATGCGCGGTGGATTTACAAAACGGAGGTCCTGGGTTCGACCCCCGACTGGGCCGATTGAGATTTTTTTAATTGATCCAGGTCTGACTGGAAACAGCTCTATCGAAATAATTTCGAGAGAGCTTTTTATCGTCTATTCTATAGTGTGGGGCTCAGAATACAGAAAACCACCAGAAGGGGTGATAGCGCAAAGAAGTGAAGCCATTTAAACTACACATTTTACGATTACTCACTCTGTGTTTGTCGTGTTGTTTGACGTGCTATACAGGTGACAAATTTAATTAAATTAAGCCGTCTTGTGCTATTCCTTCGTGTAAAAATGCCGTTGGTAAAAAAAAGAAACTGAATAGGATCACATTTCACGTGTAAGTAGCACAAATAAATATTCTTATGTTAAAATAATGAATAATTTTTACGTGAATTTAGTTGTCATAGAAACCGATGACTTCATTTTGTAAGTGTTGCCAATGTAATTGTTTTGATTTTCCCTACTTTTAATTTAAATTCAAGGATTTATTATTTATGTAAAATATTAATCAACTAAATAGGTAGGCATAGGTTCCGGCAATTAAGTTGAAATAAAATTGTGGTAATCAGCGCAGATAAAGAAAGTGTAAAATAATCTTAAAGCTTTAAAATTTTACAAATAACAATGGCGTGCTATATTATAATAAGTTCGTTCGTTCTTGTCTGTTTGTGTGTTTGTTTGCACATTTGTTTGTTTTCGTGTGCTTGTTTGGTCTTTTGTTTGTTCGTGTACCTACTTGTTTGCTTGTTTGTTTGAGCAAGAGGATTAAATAAAATATTTTTATCTTCAAAACACATTCTTAAAAGATATTAAACCAATTAAATGGCCTTATTTATACTTGAATTTTAAGAGACATAAAAATTAGAGAAATAAGACGAGATAATAATAACTGTGCACGCGATTGAAATACATATTTATAATAATAATATAATATAATTATATGAAATATATAAAATTATTATTGTAAATATGTATTTCTTTAGTTTGTTAGTTGATAAGTTTTATAATAACCGTCTTATTATATCTATTATTTATTTGTCCTTGTCTTAAATTTTTTAGAGTTCATTTTCTTGCTGACTCTTAGCAATCACTAGAAAACCGGTCCCACTGTTTTTATTATTTACCATACAAGTTAACATTTAATGTGATGAACTGTACACTTATTGTTTTCCTTTTAACATTATAAATTTTTACCACAAAATAGGGAAAAATTTAACAGCTTCATGTACTAGCAACATTACGCGGGTGAGAATTGCGACGAGTGCAGGCTGTTGTGTACAATTTTTGGACACACTGCGCACTATAGAATGACATCTAAACGTGGCTTCTGGTGGTTTTCTGTATTCTGAGGTGTGGGGTATAGTTATCGGAATTTTTATGCATTACATAAGGGATTAAAGTGCTAACATAATCTACGGAACCCTACACTGCGCGTGGCTCGACACGCACTTGACCGGTTTTTTATTATTTAGTCACGTATACCATGTCCAGATTGAATTGCGCTATTTGGTAAATAAACAAACCCTTTTGTCGATGCCAAACTTTCATAATAGTTTTCAGAACCATCAAACTATTAAAACACGCACAAACACTTTGTTCTTTACAATCCACCTATGGAGAATCATACAAACGTAACATTTTTTTAATTTACACAGGTTTTAATCAAAATTTTTAGAAATAAACGAAATTAAACACGAAATTATGCACACAGATTACATTTAAATGTTAATTTGACGTTTCGTCTCTCTAAGGTTGTGCCAAGTAAAATTGTCACCACAGATTAAAAATGAACGATTTACCGATTGTAAATATCGAATGTATTCCGTTCAGTATCGATATCGTAATTGAGTAATTTGAATAAAGTATTTTTTTCATAGCGCTGTTTAGTTAGTTACGTACTTATATGTTAAAAAAAGATAATGCGTTAACAAGTACTGCCTAAATTTTTTAGTACTCTTTTAATTTATAACAAACAGATACAAGTGAAAAAATGTTATTTGATAGGTATTAATTAATATGCAACAGAAAGAGGTAGATAGTTAATATCGCGCGTATTTTGACTGTGTGATTAGTGTTGCCAACTTAGAAGTGAGTTTTTAAGTAAAGTGATTTTTTTACAATTGATATAAAATTCGATTAGTATAAGTTAATTCTCGATATAGTTCATCAACGGCCCATCCCTAGGATGACGTCACAACTAATGTCAGTGATGAATACGGCCATATTTGTTTACAAGATTTTGCAATTCTAAAAAAATGAAGTTTAGTGTGTGGTGATACCTAGATGGCATCACCAAAATAAACATATTAATACGACCTATCCTTCAAGGTCATTGATTAGTATCAACCTTATTTAAATCTACCAATCAAAAAACAACATGCATTTTATTGATCACTTCCTATTTTACTTCAATTTACAAAGTATTTTATTTGTTTACATAAAAAAGTATATTTACAATCACAAAACTAAATGGAAACACAAAGCTGGCAAATGTAATTAAAATGCTGGAGGCGGGCAGCCCTATCACATGTTTACGTACCGCGCGGCTGTAGGTATTTATTTCAAAAATACGGCTGAGTTACTGTGGCAAAGTATATATTTTTACTGTGGCAAGGCAATGTGTTTGTTAGTGTGTGTAAAAATTACGCGTGTGCGTATTGCGAGTCAAATTTATAGTTGTGTGTAGTGTATGGACACAGAATATACTTAATGGTGTTAAATGTTTTCGATGTGTGAGTTTACCTTGTCCCCCTCAAAAAAGACAGACTTTTTTGTTGGTGAATTTGGGTACGAAACAAGTCCATTCTTATTAATGGTCTAAGTAGATCTTAGCCTACATACATCGAAAATATTTAACACAACTAAATCTTGTGTCCTTACATTACACTACACACAACTTTAGATGTCAAATCGCAAGACATAATTGCACACGCGTGTAATTTCATAGATTTAAAGAGTCGGTACAAGTGTTGTAATTTCAATACAATGCAACATCGATATCGATTAAGTAGACGACGTTTGTATGAACACGTTAAATCATGATCATAATATAGTTTTGATCATTCTTATTTTGGCATAGCTCTAAAACTAAATGATATAACAAAAAGGACTCTTGATGGGTGCCATATTTACAGTAGAACCCGCCTATGACGATCACGCTTATAACAATTTCTCGAATAATACTTCATTTTACGCCAGTCCCTACAACTTGAGACATGTTTTCATACATTCCCTAACGCATATTACGATTCGTCATCCCGTTTAATACGCTTACATATCACACGCGTATTATTCCAAATGCGACAAAAAAATTACAACAGATAGATCAGGACGTCATAAAGGTCCTTAAACAGGGTTATAGGACAAACTAGTACATGATATCCTAACTAAAACTGAAAGACCCTAACAGCAAACGACCCTTGACACGATGCGATTCTAAACTGAAGATTCACAAGACGCACTGCAAAAGTAAAATTTAATTGAAAATTTTGTAATTGCTAATGCATCAAAATCTTTTTGTCATATCAGAATAAGTGAATACTTTAAGTAGCATAATTAGGTAGTCTTTACACCAAATATACTAATTTTTATAACTAGGTAAGTGTAGATCAGTCGTTATATTTTTCACTATACCCCGTACATTACTCATATCCCGTCTAATACGATTTCTCGTCTAAGACGCGTTTTTAGCTGGGTCCCTGCGAAATCGTATTAAACGGGTACTACTGTATTTACATCAAATGGCTGGTTTTAAATTAAAATAAATACTAATAATAATTTTATGTATAATATTATATTATATTGAAAAATTAAATACATTATAGTAGGTACACAGATTAAAATTCTTTCAGTGAATCTATTGTTGTTTTTTTTACAACTAAACCAACTACAGTTTTTATTTTGGCACCTGCATACATTTCTTTATCATCGAAATTGACTGATATAGCTTGAAATGTATCATTCATAATTTGTTTAAGTTTATCTGTAATAGTATCAGTTTGTTTAGCTGTGTCATCTAATTTCCTATTTGCATTTACTGCACAATCATCTTTAATATTTATAATATCCTTCAAGTCATTGATTTCTTTTAATAAACTTTTTTCATGATCATGGAATTGTTTTTCTTTGTTTGAATAAAGTTGCAGTTCATTTCTTAGCTGAACAATTTCTTCATCTTTTTTATTGCATAATAGTTGTAACTGTGTTTCCATTTCAGTACTTCTTGAAATTTGATTTGTATTACTCTTGGACACTGGTGTAAGTTCAAAAGTGTTACAGTCAAATCCTTTTAGTTTTATAAATTCTTCGTATTTATTGATTCTCTTTTCATATTCATTTAGTAATTTTTGTGTAATTTCGTTTTGGAATTGTGAATTGTTACTGCCAATATTAAATGCTTCTAAATCTTTAATTTTATCCAGTAATATCTCAAGTTTATCTGACATTCTACTAATGTCAATTCTTAATTCACTATTACAAAATTTTTGCTCTGAAATAAATAGTTCTATACTGTTGGATTTTGTACTAATGTCAACACTTTTAGTATTGGCAGTAGCAATTGTAGGGCCAATTTGATTGCTGTCAATATTTAAATCCATTTGTGTTTCAGGTAATGTCTCAGGTTTCACAGAATTTTTACTTATTTCCAGTTCACAAATTTTGTCTGAATCTAATATTTTCTTTTCTAAGGGACTCTTTTTATTTATTACCTTAGGTTTATGTCTGGATTTTCTTTGATTTTGAGGTACAATTGTGTCTGATGAATCACTTGTCTGAGCTACTGCTACATGAGGTGGTGGTAAAACTGACTGCCCCATACTAGCCATTCTTTTCAAAATAGAATCTTTTGTTTTTTTGTTAAATGAAACATCTGTATCACTTTCTTTTTCATCTTCAACTGCTTTATTTATTGGAAGATCTTTTTCAGCATTTTCTATTAGTTTTTTTTCTGTTTCTTCAACAGCTGATGTCACAAATTCAAGATTTACATTTAAACTTTTTAGTATTTCTAATATTTCCTCAAATTTGGTGGTTGATGGATTGACACTCCAGAACCTTCGTTGATCATCATAGTAAGATATATTGATTTTCCCATTTACTTTTATTGCTGGCTTATGTATAATTGTTAAACAAGACAGCCTAGTTTTATTTGAATCATATATGACCATTTTATGCCTATCATTATTTTTAATATTGAATATTGCAAAGCCTACTCTACCTCTAAATTCATATGTATCATTAACCCTGAAAAAACAAAACATTCAATATTGCCACTAGTGAAATATGTCATGCAAAATTAATGAATTTTAAATGAAACTTTACCTCTACAAAACAGCCGACAATACTAGTCTAATTTTAATATTTATTTATACTAATATCATAGAGGTAAAGGTTGTAGGGGTAATCTCTGGATCTACTGAACCAATTTTAAAAAGAATCAATAAATGGCATGACAAAAACAGGAAAATATAAAACATTGGAGGTTTATTTTACTTACTTTTACTTTGGGTTTAAAACTACTGAGTTACTGACATTTTGATTATGATGCAGAACAAGTTCTATCCTACATAAAGCCAAAGTATGATAACAATCTATAACTCACTTAAATATAATTTAAATATATTAATATAATGTTATATTTACCATTCGTATGCATATACAGAGTCTACAAATAGAAATTGAGTTGTCTTTGACTCTTCAGGTTTTGCAACCTGAGGGGGCAACAGTGGATTATATTTCAATGGATTACTGTTTTCCAAAGCATCTTCTTCTTTGGAACTACTACCAAATATTTTCGAAAGAGAGGTACTGAAATAAATTTCACTAAGTATTATGTATATTATGCTTTTATAAATTAAATCATATAGTTTAAGCAGTACTTATTTGTCAAAATAGATACCTTGTTGATGGAGTAAAATAATCAACGTCGACTTCTTCTGTCTCGAGCATTATTACTTTTTTCGATATCTATATTAAATATTTAAGCTTTTATATTAAACTTTATATATTATCCAATAAACCAGTAATCCTCGACAAAGTTTTTTCAAAATCAAAATTTCAAAAACGTCACAACAATCACATCTCAATCTCACTCACAGATTATTAATTATTAGATAATACGTATATACGTATCTCACTTCTCAGTCATTTCCACAGACGACAAATGAAGGTCATCTCAACACAAAACAAAACAAAAATTTTAAATTTTGATTTGATTCTACATTGAATTTTTTTAAAATATCCATTCAATTTACAGCGCTACGACTGTCATGTTATTGAGATAGAAAACATAAAAATCACATTCAAAGACGGCATTTTCGTCTACTTTACGTACTACGTTGCATTAAGGAATCTTACCGATTACGGTCACGACCATAGATTTCACGCGATTTAACCCGTTCCACTGCAACATTGCAACGTCCACTGCTTGTGGACGTTGCAATGTTAAGCTCAAATGGAATAGATTATGAAGTGTATTCTTTATTATTATTAGACGTACATATCAACTTAACAAAAGCAATTATTTTCAAGTTATTGCAGCATAAAACTATGGTCGTGTGTGTGATCGTTGAATGTAGCGTATAATAGTAATATTTTCATGATATGTATATCTGTGGTACGAACTGTCAAAAATTTCAATTTGACAATTGTCAGTCTATGGTCATTCACACTCAAACCAATAACAAAAAGACCTGACTCGCTAGTCGTAACAGTCTATAGTGATCTGTGGTCGTAACCCCTTTGTCAAAGATCAAAAATCAAAGATGTAAAGCGTTTAAAAAAACTTTTGCTATAGAATCGATGTTTCACAGTGGTATTCATTTTCTTCGTGTAAAGAGCTCCCTAATATTGCTGGTTTTTGTAGTTCAATGGCATAAAAAATGGTTAACAATTTTTTTCTATGATAAAGTTACGTTTAACGTATTTGTAAATTAATTAAACCAAAGGAGAATGCTGAGATACCATCAGACAATACAACAACAGTCCCGGAAACCCAGGTAAACCCCCTTATAATGTAATTTGAGATGGTAGTGATTTTTAAATAAACATCTGGTTAAATAATTGGCCTAATAAAAGTATGTTCCTTGAAGAAAAAAACATATTTTTATCACTCCTCTTGCTCAAAAATTTTACCGATGTACCAAAACGATGACGTTACATTTAAAACTATTAGTTTTTTACTGTTACTAAGCTTAACTAACAAGAAATCAAACAATCATATGTCTTCAAAACATGTCGTAAAACTTTATAGCATTTTTTTTATAAAGTATTAATTTAATGATTAATGTAGAATTATCAAGATTTTTTTATAAATATAAGTAGATTCTCGAGTGGCCAGGGCCGGTGATTGTATTCTAAAAATACTAAAAATAACGGATTCTTCAGCTGGAACAGTAAAACATCGATCATGTAATCGAATATTCTGCGTTACGAGTTGAAGCGATATGTAATCAAAATAGTTGTGTGTAGTGTAAGGACACAGAATAAAGAATATAGTGTTAAATATTTTCGATGTATGTGTTTACCTCGATGACAAAAAAATTAAAGACAATATTGAATTTTGTTGGTGAATTTAGGTACCATACTGGTCCATTTGTATTTGATCTGAGTATTCACCATGAATTCACAACAAATATGAAACGTCAACTGTCAAGTATTGAATTGAAGTAAAGCACAAACCACAAAGGTTAAATTAAATTTTGTAAAACAATTTTAATTTTAATTGTTCAGTTTCAATTTATCCGGTACTGTTTAGTTTAGTGTATGCACATTGTACAACTCAACGTGTTCATTTGGCTGTGATAAATTCATTTGCTGTGATATAGCCCTCATCACAATGTCTAACACATACACGTGTATAACTTGCCAGGTCCTCTTTAAAACAGCCGAATTACAGCGTGAGCATTATAAATTAGATTGGCACCGGTATAACTTGAAAAGAAAGGTTGCGTCCATACCTCCGGTCACGTTAGAAGAGTTTGAGCAAAGGGCAAAAGAACACAGGGAGCAGAGTCAAAATGCCGAACGCGACGAATCCGAGTACTGCAGATATTGCTCAAAGTTATTCAATACCAAAAACGCGTATAACAATCATTTGAATAGTAAGAAGCATAAGTTGGCTGAAGAGAAGAATTTGGGCAGTGACAGGCAGTCTTTTAGCAAGAAAGAAAATATCAACCAGTCTGACAGTGATAGCTTTGAAAAAGTTGAGCCTGCCAACAGTTCTGCACAACCTGGAAAATTTGTTGTAGTGAATGCTGAAAAATTGGCAGATGAGGATGTTGAGACAGACTCTGAAATTGAGGAGGTAATGTACAATTTTGTCATACTTTTTTTTTCCTTAAATATATACTTGTAAAGTAATTTATATAAACACTGGTTATATCAAAATAAACTGTCTTGTTGGTCTAGTTCATCGTTTTCTAACCTGTGGCCCATACATATACTCGCGGACCCCTAGGGGTCTTCTTCTTCTTCTTCTTCTTCTTATGTGTATGGGGGTCCGCTGAGTTATCTCTGGACCATACATAAATGCTCACATCTCGTAATCTACGCTTACTTACAGCAAGCAGATTTTATTTTTTTTTAGATGAGAGCACAGATATTAGAAATTATGCAAACTTGCTTGCACATGTTCGTTACAAACACAACAACAGCATAAGTGAGGATTTTTTATTTTGTTTACCTCTACCTTCGCACATTACAGGTGAAGACCTTGCGGAGATGTGTTCTCGCATATTGCACAGTCATACTTCAAGTCTTCAGAATAGATTTGGAAGTTAACATTCACTTTATCTGTAATTTAGTATCTCAGATATATTTTGTTGCCCCCCAATCTATTCAGTAATTTTTAATAGTTCATAAAATCTAATTTGGTCTACCCAGCCTCTTAAAACAAGGATAAAACATCAAAAAGTCCTATCTACACTATGTAGTGCTAGAGACCAGCTTTATCTTGAAGTCTAATAAACAAAATAATGTTTTTACAGCTTGACTCTGATGAGTGGGATGAGTTAAGAGTCAAGGGCAGTGACTCACTCATAAAACCCAAGGACTGCCTGTTCTGCACCCATCACAGCAAGAATATGGTGAAGAATTTGAAACACATGTCTGCCGCTCATTCCTTCTTCATACCTGATGTAGAATACTGTGTGGACGTCAAGGGTCTTTTGCTATATCTTGGTGAAAAGGTAATATTCACACTAATATTATAAAGACAAAAGTTTGTATGTGTGTGTTTATTTCTCTTTCGAGCTGCGGTTACTGCAGCAATATTGAAATTAGAAATGGAATTGGATTTTACTCTGGATTAACACATGGGCTATTTTTTGTCCTGGAAAAATTTGGTGGAATTTGTGAAAAACTAAAATCCACATCGACAAAGCTGTGGGCATCCGCTAGTAATAATATATAAACAAATATAAAAGCTATGAAATGCATAACCAACATTCTCTTCATAAATTTTGGTTCTTGAATCTCTTCAATATTTTAATAATTATTTTGTAGGTAACTGATCAACAAATGTTATTACTAACCTGATTTTGTTTAATATGTTCATAGCATATATAATTTTTTTTTTAATTTTTTTAATATACAAATTTCATATTTTATTATTGAAGATTTCACAAGGATACATGTGTCTATGGTGCAATGAAGCAGGGCGCACTTTCTACTCCATGGAAGCTGCTAGAGCCCATATGGTTGATACGGGGCACTGCAAGATGTTACATGAAGGCATTGCTCTGGCAGAATATGCTGACTATTATGATTACAGGTATATACATTTAAAATATAACCACCAAATAAAAGAAACAGATTTAAGGTTAATTAGGATTATTAGTTTCCACATCTGAGTATTACATTTCCAAATGAGACTATTTCCTGTTATTTACACCATTACTTCAATGATGGAAACAAAATGTGTCCATTAGTTTAATTAATTTTTGTTAATATTGTGCAATAGTGCAGTGCAAACACATCTAAATATTGTAAAATTGGATACATTTTGGTCCATATACTTCCTTTTCTTACTTAAAAAAAACAAAAGTTTGTTCTGATTTTAATTAAACCTTTTATGGGAATTTACTAATCAATTTTTGATTAGTAAAACAAAATATTGGCTAATATGGCTGTGGTAATCTTAAGACTATTTATGCTTTTATTGCAATTTACAATAACAATGCCATATTGTACAGTGCATCATACCCTGATGCCAATGAGGGTGACGATGAGATGGATGTTGATGAAGAAATGGAAGGACCAGCTGCTCTGGAGGGGGATGATTTCCAGTTGGTGCTGCCATCTGGTGTGACTGTTGGACATCGCTCCCTTATGAGGTGAGAAAACCATACTTGTCTTTATTCATTTAGGTTTAATTTAAAAGCTACCAGTTACAGGAAAATTTTCATTTAATTTTTGGTAGTAACGAACAATAGACAAATGGTTTATATGTGTTTTTATGAGATAATATATTAACATTGTTGAAAATAAGTTGATAAATATAATATTATGCCAATAATAGTAAAATGTTTAGGGCCTGTAGCCATCTGCCACTTCAATTCTCTTACTACAATCGAAAACGCTTCGAAAATAAAAAAATGTGTGAGTGACAATTGTTATCAACAAGTTATGGATCGAAACAGACATTCCCATACATTTTTTAGTTTTCGAAGTGTTAGCGTTTATAGAAAGAGATTCGACATGCAATGTGGCTACATGCCTATGTACTGGTATGTACTGGTAGTCGGAGAGCCCCTGTATCCTGAACATGCTGAATACTAGTAGGAACAAAATTATTACAGCTTAGTAAAGTTTCTCACAAATCTTAATTGTGTAAGAATTGTGTAAAATATACAGAAATTGTTGTATATTTTGTACTTGTTGCTTGCAAGTCACAAACTGTTACAATGTAGTGTTAAATTAATTTCCAGATACTACAAACAGAACTTGACTCAAAGCAGTCAGGCGTTGGTAAAGAAATCTGATCGGAAGCTACATCGCTTGCTAGGAGTGTACAGAGCTTTGGGTTGGGCGCCTAAGGAGCAAGCATTAGCGGTTAGGTAAGTTATTTTAGCTTACTTTTACTTTTTTTATTTTTAACAAACTTTCCAAAATATTGTAGGAGTATGTAAAGTTGTTCTTATATCTTTTTTTAACGACCTATATTCGGCTCACTGTTGAGTTGAGTCTCCTCTCAGTATAAGAGGGGTTAGGCCTTAGTCCACCACCCTGGCCACGCTTTTTTAAATGGTCTAGTTCATTATTGTTCTACTAGACTGAAAAATTTTTTTTTATAATTTTTTGAGATGTGATTACATAAAAATTTTAGTTTTTAAATATGTTTTTGACAATACGAGCCACAACGCCTGTCGGCCATGACAGTCTATATTTCAACTGTTTCCTGACGTCACTATAATACAAAAATATTAGTTCAGTACATCAAGTGTGTTAGTGACGTCACAAAATGGACGACAGCGTTTGTGACGTTTAGAAAATTTGAAAAAATACGTGATATTTAAATTAAGTTTTATAAGAAATTCTTAACTTTTTTTAATTGATATCGATATATTTCGGACCCTTAATCCATGTACTGTATGCACTACATGTATTAAATTGGATATGAGTTAACTAACTACCCTATTAACAAAAAAAAAATTATCTCCAGGAAAGCGCGAGACATCCACTTCATGAAACGCGTGCAAGCCAAGTGGCAGATGAAGATGTCGATGAAAAACAACAAGTTCCAGAAACATTACCGACCTCAAGTCAACTTCTAAGTTATTCTTACCATTTATGGGTGCTATTTGTCGGATGTGTTTGTTGACTGTCGTACAAGCTGGCACCAAATTATTGGATAACTTATATTTAGTGCCACAAATTTGTCTTACCAGGTTTTTTTTTATACAACTTATCCCTTGACTGCAATCTCACCTGATGGTAAGTGATGATGAAGTCTAAGATGGAAGCGGGCTAACTTGTTAGGAGGAGGATGAAAATCCACACCCCTTTCGGTTTTTACACGGTGTCATACCGGAACGCTAAATCGCTTGGTGGTACGTCTTTGCCGGTAGGGTGATAACTAGCCACGGCCGAAGCCTCCCACCAGCCAAATATATAGTATGGTTGTCAAATGTTGTCGCTCTTTTAGTTAAATAATATTTTGCAAAATGGCGACCCCCGTTCGTTTGTTCGAACGTTAGTTCCACTTTTGACCACTGGGTCAGAAAAGTTTGTGGCACTTTATAGTTATTATTATCTCTATCTTTAACAACCCATATTCGGCTCACTGTTTAGCGCGAGTCTCCTCTCAGAATGAGAGGGGTTAGGCCTTAGTCCTTAGGTAAAATAATTAACATTTATTTTACATGTCACCTTAATTATTTCAAACATTGTGCTTGTGTATTGTCTATGAATGCAAGATGTCGTATTTAGTCACGAGAGGAAATGTATTTCATTTATTGCTTTACAAATTGCTGGCACAATCACTTAACTTATTAAAAAATAGATACTACACATCCTTATGTAATGGTGTACATTGGGTACAAAATATTAACTTACTCTAAAAAAAAGAAACAAACAAACATACAAAAAGATAGAGGAAAACAAGTGAATTTAGCAATTGATACGTTTAAGCTTAGTCTTAATACCTGCTAATTGAGTCACTGAAGATATCTATACAATTTTTGACATCGTTAGCACACTCAGACTAATTAGATAAAGACCTGCCTCGCAAGACATTTTTTTTCTGTCAAAGTATATGATCAACGATCTTATGCAATTATAAACACTGTCTCTATATTATCAATGTTTCATAGTTTACAATCTTGTCCGTCGGTTAAAAACCTCCGTAAAAAATGAACAAAAACTGCTAGTTTAGTATAAGATATGTATGAAATCCAAGCTCGTTTTCCTTAGAAAATGGCAGAAAATTTTGTTCGTGAATTTGGGTGCGATACTAGTCCTTATGTATTTAGTCTGAGTTAGCACAAGATTGCATACAATGCATGGGACTATGCTGACTGAGGTTAGTGTTAGCAAACGTTCTACGTGTTCATTTACACGAATGGCAGCTGCTACCGATGACTGCAGTCAGCGACGTCTCGGCGGCAGCCACTGGGAGTCGACTGCTGTTGGCGACCGCCGCCGAGAGTCGACTGCAGTCGGCGACGCCGTCGTCTGCCGCTGAGACGTCGCCGACTGCAGTCGACTGCCGGTGGCTGCCGCCGAGATGTCGCGCGTCGCCAACTGTAGTCGACTGCGGTCATCGGTAGAGTTGCCGCTCGTGTAAATGAACCTTACGGTTATGCTGGCGGCTTCCTCGGCGAGGTACTGTGAACTTTAAGCTGATTGAATTAATTCTGTATTGAATGATGTCAGGTACCTAATAATTTACATATATTTGTAAATGCCGGCACGAATCAGTAGTGCTGAAATGCGTAGGGGATATTTGAGGTAAACACGCAATATGATATGTGGGTGACGATGAGAAAGTCTGCGCGGGTGTGAAATCGTGCGTGCGGGGGAGTGAGGTGCATCAGTCGTGGATTTTTCATTCATCGCTACACGCCCCCCTGATATAACGGTCAGCACTAAAGATTCGTGCCAGCACTTGTACTTTATAATAGTCTCTTTAGCAACGAACTGCATTCCGATATGTGCTCACCTACTGTCGTAAAAGTATCTTTGTTATTTTATTATTAAAAAAAGTATGTAAATAAAAAATGTTAGACAATTTTCGTTTTTTTTTATTCAATTCTCGTTTACGGATGGATTCTTGATTTTAACATTATACCTTTTTTTCATTCTAGTACTGTTTGATGGTGTACCCTGGTTTAGAGTCCACGGGATTTTGATGGGGATACGATTTATTTTGACGCTTATTCTGAACAGGGGGAACGCATTGACAGTACCATTGAAGTAGTTGGCGATGGTTTTTGATAACTGCTCGTTGATAATATAATTGCTTTGTATGTCGGGTACTTTTTTGAAATACTTTGCAAGTACTTTTTGCACTTCTTCGTTGTCTGTTTCCGGTTCCAATGCGTTAGAAAGAACTAAAAAGGCGCATATCTGTAACAATTTAAAATTTTGAAAACGACACTCTGGAATTTATCTTGATTAACGACTTTAATGTCAGAATTTCTTTTCAACACACTAGACAGTACAACAAAGACTACTTTTTTATGCCAGAATAATTTAGATACTATGGGATTTACTTAAACCTAGGAAAATATAAAAAATAAATCTTACCGTTATATATAATTTTTTTAGGGTTTTATAAAGATACATTTTGTGGAAACTAAAGGCGAAACTAAAGTTACTAAAAATATATCACATTTTATTTTTGAATCAAGTAATTAAAAATAAATAATGAAATAGAGAAAGTCATTTCATGGCAATTGGCTATTTGATAATAAAACATTATGTTGGTTAGGTATTGGTTTCCTTCGTCTGTAACCTGAAAATTAGTCGGCCCAAGTTTACTGCCATGGGTAGCTAACTATTATGTATTGTATTATGATTGCTTGTGGGAGGTAAGGATTTTAAGGTTCTAACCCTCGATTGTCCACTCAGACTAATTAGATAAAGACCTGCCTCACAAGACATTATTTTTCTGTCAAAGTATATGATCAACGATCTTATGCGATTATAAACACTGTCTCTATAGAATCGATGTTTCATAGTTTACAATCGTGTCCATCGGTTAAAAACCTCCGTAAAAATATCTTTTTGTGTACTTAAATGGTGTAAAAAACGAACAAAAACTGCTATAGTATAAGATATGTATGAAATCTAAGCTCATTTTCCTTAGAATACCTATGGCAGAAAATTTTGTTCGTGAATTTGGATGTGATACTAGTCCTTATGTATTTAGTCTGAGATTGTCCAAGTATGGAGTGTGTTTTTTATACTATTCGTAAATACTGATCCAATTAGGTAGGTATATCTTATCTACAGTTCCATAATCTCGGTAGATAGATTAATTACCTAACAATTCGATGGCAGTTATGAAAAAGCTACCTCGTAGGTACGCAGTATTTTCATAGCATTCAACCAAAAACCCGGATACCACGCGGTACTACATGCAATTCGGCACTTCCCAAACTTTTCATATTAATTTATTTAATCTTGGTGTGCTAAAGACACTAACTTGTTATTATTATCAAGTCCATTAACATTTATTTTTAATAAAAACGTACTATTAATAGACAGTAGATATAGTAGGGTAGGTTACAGATACCCACCTTAGGGAATAGGTAATTAAAGTGTTTTTCAAATAACATGCGCACGGTGACGGTTGTATGACGTTCATAATATGTACCAAGCGTACAGTGACAGTTGCCTGTATGACGTTCATAATACGTAGGTGTAGGTTGGTACTATTATCATGAATCGCGGCAAGCTTAAAGAGTGAAACGAACTGTCATCGTATTAATGCTATGTGAAACTTACTGTAGTACAATACTCCGGGGACAGATAGTGGGTATGAATATTAAGACTTAGTTTCGTGATAAGTCTGTACGGGCAGATCTAGTACGCCGCGAGGCGTTGTCCCTCGTCTAGAGAAGCCCAAGCCGGCCTTCAGAATGCATAAGCCAGCGTCGATTGTCCTCTTCCTATCAGAGTCGTTTCCAAGAGCCGGGTTAATTTCCACGAGGTCTATTGCCCTGAGGCGGCCCGTCGCGTACACGATCTCCATCAATTTGATAGCCTCACGTAGAGTCAGCCCACCACGAACTGAAAATAAAATAATTTGGTTCTGTTTGCTCTTATAATACAATACAGGGTTGGTTTAAGAAAATAAGGAAAAGTTCAAAATGACAGTCAATGAATCGAAAAAATTTAAGAATGTAATTTTTAACTTTCAGGTTCACCAAACCGGGCATAGTAAAATTCTACTGGGTCAGTTAGTATGCATAAAAGCCAGCTAAGTACAAGTCGGACTCGCGCACTAGGAGTTCCGTATCTATAAAAACGTTTGTTGTATGGGGGCCTCCTTATTTGTTTAGCCTACCTTATTTTTCTTTTTAGTGTTTTGTTGTGGCAATAGAAAAACTTTATCTGTGAAAATTTCAACTGTCTTAACTATCACAGTTTATGGATAGGTTCAGCCTGGTGAAAGACGGATGAACCGGACTGGGCAGTTTTTATGATAGCGCCTCTTTTTACCTTTTAGGTACGGAACCCTGAAAATAGGTAGGTATAACCATTCAGGAGACAGAAATCACCGGGGGAGCAAGTTTCCCCGCGTCTTACTCGGGTAAGGAGACCATGCCTCGAGGCCCGTACCCTCCACCCGGTACTCGGGAGGAGATAACCCCACTGCACTGCAGACGTGGCAGAAGTCCTTGAAACGGCGCATATTGTAAGGAGGTTTCTTACTCTGGATCCCTGACCAGTTGCTACTTGCTTCAACACTCAAAAATCCACGGGAGTGGAGCGAATTTTGAACAGCGTTTTTTTTTAAATCAACTATTTATTTATATATTAACATAGTTAGTTATAGTTAAAAATATATAAATATGTAAATAAATGAGAGTTATAACCAGATAATCGCAGCTCATAGAGCCGTGATAGCCCAGTGGATATGACCTCTGCCTCCGATTCCAGAGGGTGTGGGTTCGAATCCGGTCCGGGGCATGCACCTCCAACTTTTCAGTTGTGTGCATTTTAAAAAATTAAATATCACGTGTCTCAATCGGTGAAGGAAAACATCGTGAGGAAACCTACATACCAGAGAATTTTCTTAATTCTCTGCGTGTGTGAAGTCTGCCAATCCGCATTGGGCCAGCGTGGTGGACTATTGGCCTAACCCCTCTCATTCTGAGAGGAGACTCGAGCTCAGCAGTGAGCCGAATATGGGTTGATGACGAATCGCAGCTCTGTACCTTTTATATTTTTTTCACAAATTACCATACACATTATTCGTGACACAGGAGGAAATAAACGACCAAATTTCGCAACTAGGTCACACTTCACACTATCCTTCATTAAAATTTAACTCGGCAAGGTGCCTCTGTTCCGTTTTTCATTGCCCAAAAAGACACTGCCTACAACAGTGTGAATAAATTGGTGATTTTTAAGAAATGAGAATGTCCGTCAACCTACTTTCATTTAGAAGTAACTGCCTATTTAGCTGCTTGCTTAAAAAGATGTTGACTATGTCTTACCTTACCTTATTACACGGGCAATTATACTTTGCATAAGTATGAAGGATGTAGGTACCTTCCCTGGACTTTCCCAGGCAACAAACACAACGTACACAGCGTTTTCGCCGGCGAAGACGAGGTCCACGTTAACTGACGTCTCCCAGACGTGGGTTTTTTAACCCTCAGTGACGCCGCTGAGGTTCTATTAAGGAGCCTACGGTATTTACATATTCAGAAACAAAAACTCCCGGACGTGCTGTCATAAAAAGCTCTAATACTAACTTAATCAACTTACTGCTTAATGTATAACCCTTTAATGAAAGTTATAACCAATAATACCTACGAGATAGCTACTACTAACCGGGTGTTCCAGTGCTGGGCGCCTCTATTGAATCTAATGAGTCAATATCAAAGCTGACATGAATTGGCTTGTTCCCATCTGGATCCAGTCTTTGAAGAATATGTTGTATTGACTTCTGAATCCCGTACCTGTAAATCATTGTTCATAAAATGATTTTAAGTCCACTTTCTTCACAGGAAGGAATATGGGTGAGCCGAACATGGGTTGATTATGATGATGGCAGCATCACTAACAACCCATAATCGGCTCGACTGTTGAGCACAAATCTCCTCTCAGAATGTGAGGGGTTAGGCTAATAGTCCACTATACACTGGACCAATAGCGCGGATTGGCAGACTTCACAGAGAATATTAATGAAATTCTCAGATATGCAGGTTTCCTCACGATGTTTTTCCTTCACCGTTTGTAACACGTGATATTTTAATTTCTTAAAATACACATACCTAAGTAAAAATTTGTATGTGAATGCCCCGGACCGGATTCGAACCTACGCCGTCTGAATCGAAGGCAGAGGTCATATAAGCTGGGCTATCACGGCTCGTCTTTCTTCCTGTATTAGGCTGTAAATATTTACTCACTCTTCAATATCTTCCATAGCAAACGCTGGCACGTTATATTTCTCAATCGCCAGCCTCTCATATTCGTCTACCGATCTAAGGCCTACGTAACCCAAGTTCTTAATGGAAAACCTGCAAAAAGACAAATAGAAATATACGATAGTTAGTGCAAAAAGTTTTTCCGAGACATTTCAGCGCGGCTACTTGCCTCGGGTGGTGACAGAAGGTCCGATTCTTTTTTTTGCGATAAGAGTCTGGCTGTGCAACACGGAAATGCAGGCAATATTCTTGCCATTGTTCCACGTGGGCATGATTTGTGTGTGAGGGTAATAAATTTGTTGTAGTCTTTAAAAAAAAAAATTTGCTCTAAGTATTTTCAGTAGGATAGGTATTCATTGGCGTTTCTTACTGTGGAATCTGCCAATCCATCGTGGGTAGATACGGCCAATAGTCTGACAGTTCTTTCACCAGCAAAGCGACGGGCATACCGTGTACCGAACCCGACTCTGACGTCTTATTAGTGTTGATATCTGCATGAGCATCCACCCAGATAAGGATCATGTTTTCGTTTACTTTGTAATGACCATCTACAGTACCTGAAATACCATATTTTTATACATAATATAACGTAATGAAATTATTTAAATAATACTTAGATAAACTAGCCAACGCCCTGCGGTTTTATCCATGTAGTTCCCGTTCCCGTGAGAATATAGGGATAAAATATAGCTTATGACCAAGATTACCCCCTACAATACCACAAACTTTACCTCTTTCTTGCTCTTACTTAATCTCAAAAATAAACATAATATCTGCATAATTTTCTCTATTGTGTAATGAATGAAGATCCTCTTCTATAAGGAGGCAGGCCTACCTCTGTAGTAGGTCGATAAAATATAATGATGAAAAGTTAAACCACAAACATACTTCATGTGAACACTGTTTTGGCAGCACTATAAAGTTGCCATAGTATTATTCTGTTGATAGGTACCACGGATTTAAGGGTGAGGCCAAACGAGAGTAATTTTGTGAGTTGTCAGTCGCGTAATTTCGGTCGCGTTATTTTTGCTGCATTCTGTTTTATACAAATCAGATCCTGCCACACACACATATAGACATTGAATATAGAGTATTCAGGTAAAAAAATTTCTGGCCTTATCTTCCGTGTCTTCTAGACATGCTTCGTAAATACATAAAAATTGCAACGGTTCCATTGCACGACAAAAACATCCGCTATAAACGTTAGATAGCAACTTAATAAAATACGCTCTTCTGGCAATCCAGAAGAATTTCTGCTAGGCAGAATTAGAATAACTGCGATCGAAATTCGTGTTTCGAAATTCGCAACTGACGCTCGATTGGCTCGATTGGCCTGTGGTTGATGCCATTGACTAATTTACATATTTATTTATTAAAGCAAGATTTTTTTGTATTACTTACCAACTCCAATGGAATGGTCGCCACCGATGGTGACTGCCACGCGCCCCTCTCTAAGAACATGAGATACTTTATCCGAAAGATTTTTGTTACAAGCTGAAACCAATGGAAGATGGGACATGTTGTCTACGCCGACTGTATCTTCTCGGCTTGGGATCTCGACGTCTCCGTAGTCTTTAATATCTAAGTCATCTGAAAATAACAAACATTTTTCACCAAAACACTTTGAACACAAAACAATCACAAATATCAAAGTGTGCCTTTTAAAGAAATGATTACTGAAGGCTTTACCTGTAAAGTAACAATGGGGTAGATTTTTTTTCAGAAATCTTCTAATTCAAAAATTGTTTATTCCTTACTTTAGGCTACTTACATAATGCGTACGTACATATCTACATCTACACTTTAATATAAAGAGTAAGATTTGAATTTTTGTATCTAACGAATAAATTCAAAAACTATTGAATCGATTTAAAAAATTCTTTTACCATTAGAAAGCTGCATTATCAGGGAGTACATCCGCTATATTATATGTCCGTAATCCCATTGGAATAGGAACTACACGGGAAAAATCGCGAGGTTCTGCTAGTCTAATTTAAATAAAAATCTTGTATTTTTTATTGTAAGACTCACTATCTGGTGCAGTAAAGACGATCTGTATCTGTTATTTCTCTTCAATATAATGTATTTATTAGTATATTTTGATATGTATTTTATTCATTATTGTAGGTATTTGTGTGATATTATTTAGGATGTAAATTATTTGTATGCATGTGTATTACTAATACTATGGTTATTTTTGTTTTACGCCACCTGCTGATGTCCTTAAGTTTTCCTTAACCGAAGGTTGCCTGGAAGAAATCGCTACTTAGCGATAAGGCCGCCTTTTGTATGCTGATCTCTTCTTAATTTGTTTTTTTTTCACTTGTATTTGTCTTTGTGGTGTGCAAATAAAGTATATCTATCTATCTATCTATTTTTCAATCTCCTAACCACACCTCATATTTTTTCGATTTAAGTATTTTTTATGAAAGACAAAACTACGTATGCCCGGTCCAGCAATAAGCTTAAGTAAATCCACAATATTCATTTGTTCCACCGGTTTTTCTAAAGAACTGAATGTGTCTATACATCTTTTAAAACATACTATATATAGGTACCCAGACTAAAGCGAAGTTACTTTTAGAATCACTAGGTTTTTTATTTACTTACATATTTCTTTGAGATGATCTATCAGTCCAGCCGATCTCATAGCTGCGGGTGCCACACTCACGCCATACTTTTTTTGTCCCTTTTCGAATGGGACTCCTATAATTCCAACCTTCTTAAGAGGTTCCCACTGTCTCCGGCTCATATTTCTCACGATCGTCCTAACAAAGTTCATTTTATATTTTAAATTAAGATCTTATTGTAATAATACTGTGTGTTCAATGAATATCATCCCTAGTACTGACATCGTTCGATATAATTCGAGACTGAATAACTCATCTTATCATTTCGAAGCCAAAGGTTAAGTGCGTTTGAAGTTTTTTTTTACATTTACATCATTATTATCAAAATTACACATTTTTTTAAAATAAAACAAAAGCTTATACAAATTTCAAGATACATAAAAATGAAATTGTAATGAAGCAAGTATGTAAGTTCGTCAATCGTTTGTTTATATGTTTGCATTTAGGTAACTGTTTTATTTAAATTTTACCAAGTTATTATACGTACCTTGGATATACAGTTAAGCGTAGCTAAGTCCCTGATGTTCTGTGATACGTACCTCCTCGATATTTGAATAATTATTCAAATATCGAGGAGGTACGTATCACAGAACATCAGGGACTATTTAAGGTATGTAGGGTAGGTATTTAAATTTTTCTAATTTTGTTACCCTAATCAAATAGGTAATTACGAGTAGGTACCTATATAAAATTCAGATGCACGTTACTACCTCACCTACTGCATAGGCACGCGTAGTCCAACTACAATAAAAAACCAAAAGTAGTTTAATCAAGTTCTTTTGACGCTTGTTCTAGTTCACAAATTAAAAAGTTATAAAATCCGGTAATGGCGTGTGATAAAAAGCATTGTGTTGCTTTGAATCCATGGAGGTAAGAATGGAATAATCCATTTCATAAAGTGGACTACGGAACCGTAAAAATGAGTAGCTGTTCGTAATTTTTGTTTAAAATCGAAATTCTTACGGTGGCATATACCTACCTACCTATGATATTAGACCCTACTCCCACCCAACACCTACCCCTATCCTACTCCTAGGTAAGATAAGGCTACCCTAAACCACCCCTGCCCTACTACTATCGTACCCCTAACATAGCCCTTTCCTTCCACTTTTGAAAATTCGTTTATCATTAGAAAGTCATCACGTTATTTGTGTATTTTCACGGAAACGGGAACCAAAGAATAGAATAGAATAGAATCTCTTTAGAATTACTCGGTGAAACCACGGGGCGTCGGTAGTATTGCAATATTTTCGCTATAGAGTATGTAGGCACAAGTTATTAGGAGTGTGCTTTATCTTCCTCATCTTACTCAAGAGTAACTCCATAATGAGGCTTGAGTGCTATAACAATGTGATATTTGCTTATAACGCTATGAATTTCTAACAACCCCTTAACCTTAATAAGGAAGATGGATATCAAGATAAATTTGAGTTATTAGCAGGCAGAAGCTAGCTTTTTTATAAAAGCAACATTCCTCTCATTCATCTTTTTGCTTATTCACAATGTTGAAAGAGAACTAAATACGACTTGGAGAACTACTTACTTTTTGTGCAGTTTATTTAATTTCAGTAGCGGTTGAAAGGACGAATGAAACCAAATGTTAATTTAAATGGTGATTCGAAAAATATAAGTGCTAAGCTCTCTCGTTTTTTTTAAAAAACTAAATTTAAAATAGCCCTGACGTTTTATAAATATTTGATGAAGTGTTAAAAGGTGAATTAATATCTTTTTTTTCAAGAAAGTATATTGCAAAGGGATTTCTCCCTAAGCAATTTAATCTTTTTTATAGTCTGGGGGCGGGGATTGACAGGGTTAGAGTTCAACATTGAGATATTAAGAGCTAATGTGGCGAGGGCGTAAAGGCGTGACCAAAGGTCGAATGTTGCACTATGGTACCTACATACAATCAGCTATTTTCCATTTGCAGCTAAACTCTTTCCAGCCCCTAGCCAAGTGTCACGTCGATTCTCTTTCTACGATCGCTAACGCTTCGAGAAATAGAAAGATGTATGGGAATGACATTTGCTATCGACAGGTCACGTGAGCAAGATCTGTCAATCCCATACATTTTTCTAGTTTTCGAAGCGTTAGCGATCGTAGAAAGAGAATCGACGTGCCACTTGGCTAGGGAGGCAGTATTCCGTAAGTTTGCTATACCATACTATACCTACGCCATTAGTAGATTTTACCTAATATGACTACTGATAATTTTATAAAATCGGGGTCCGAAAAAAAAGTTATACCAATTTTCGGACGACTCCAAATGAACCGATTAGCGGGCAACGAAGCCTCTGGATGCTTATAGCTCAGCAGGCTTATTCACTATCTTTGACGTATGTACCTTTAACTTTGTATGTATCTTTGACATACACGAAATTGAGATTCTACACAAATGTCATCTGGTGCTTACTGGTGGATATTACACAACCATGCCCAAATAAGAAATAGACCAGCAGGACTGCGGCAGTTCTTAAAAGAGGCATACGATGATGTTGATTTTTTTATAATTCTTTACAAGTTAGCCCTTGACTACAATCTCACCTGATGATGGTAAGTGATGATGCAGTCTAAGATGAAAATTGAAAGCGGGCTAACTTGTTAGGAGTAGGATGAAAATCCACACCCCTTTCGGTTTCTACACGGCATCGTACCGGAACGCTAAATCGCTTGGCGGTATAATAAGTAATCTTAGCCGGTAGGGTGGTAACTCGCCACGGCCGAAGCCTCCCACCAGCCAAAACCTACCTATGTCAAGCGATAGGTAAACAGGCCGCGAATCTGTCGCGAGAATTGATTTAATCTCAAGTAACCTTGCGGCAGTGGATCGAGCTGATAGGAGCAAAGTGTAACTGAAATTCTGAACTCAAGCCTGAAAATCTTTTAAAACTTTTTTAATCTGTAACGAATGCCCGCTGACGGATACCTAACATTTCCCGGGGTTGTTTGCGAACTGGATTTTAACTTTTGAATTCAATAAAAACTCACTGACTCGACATCTGATTCGCAAGAATGGAATAATCCATTTCATAAAGTGGACTACGGAACCGTAAAAATGAGTAGCTGTTCGTAATTTTTGTTTAAAATCGAAATTCTTACGGTGGCATATACCTACCTACCTATGATATTAGACCCTACTCCCACCCAACACCTACCCCTATCCTACTCCTAGGTAAGATAAGGCTACCCTAAACCACCCCTGCCCTACTACTATCGTACCCCTAACATAGCCCTTTCCTTCCACTTTTGAAAATTCGTTTATCATTAGAAAGTCATCACGTTATTTGTGTATTTTCACGGAAACGGGAACCAAAGAATAGAATAGAATAGAATCTCTTTAGAATTACTCGGTGAAACCACGGGGCGTCGGTAGTATTGCAATATTTTCGCTATAGAGTATGTAGGCACAAGTTATTAGGAGTGTGCTTTATCTTCCTCATCTTACTCAAGAGTAACTCCATAATGAGGCTTGAGTGCTATAACAATGTGATATTTGCTTATAACGCTATGAATTTCTAACAACCCCTTAACCTTAATAAGGAAGATGGATATCAAGATAAATTTGAGTTATTAGCAGGCAGAAGCTAGCTTTTTTATAAAAGCAACATTCCTCTCATTCATCTTTTTGCTTATTCACAATGTTGAAAGAGAACTAAATACGACTTGGAGAACTACTTACTTTTTGTGCAGTTTATTTAATTTCAGTAGCGGTTGAAAGGACGAATGAAACCAAATGTTAATTTAAATGGTGATTCGAAAAATATAAGTGCTAAGCTCTCTCGTTTTTTTTAAAAAACTAAATTTAAAATAGCCCTGACGTTTTATAAATATTTGATGAAGTGTTAAAAGGTGAATTAATATCTTTTTTTTCAAGAAAGTATATTGCAAAGGGATTTCTCCCTAAGCAATTTAATCTTTTTTATAGTCTGGGGGCGGGGATTGACAGGGTTAGAGTTCAACATTGAGATATTAAGAGCTAATGTGGCGAGGGCGTAAAGGCGTGACCAAAGGTCGAATGTTGCACTATGGTACCTACATACAATCAGCTATTTTCCATTTGCAGCTAAACTCTTTCCAGCCCCTAGCCAAGTGTCACGTCGATTCTCTTTCTACGATCGCTAACGCTTCGAGAAATAGAAAGATGTATGGGAATGACATTTGCTATCGACAGGTCACGTGAGCAAGATCTGTCAATCCCATACATTTTTCTAGTTTTCGAAGCGTTAGCGATCGTAGAAAGAGAATCGACGTGCCACTTGGCTAGGGAGGCAGTATTCCGTAAGTTTGCTATACCATACTATACCTACGCCATTAGTAGATTTTACCTAATATGACTACTGATAATTTTATAAAATCGGGGTCCGAAAAAAAAGTTATACCAATTTTCGGACGACTCCAAATGAACCGATTAGCGGGCAACGAAGCCTCTGGATGCTTATAGCTCAGCAGGCTTATTCACTATCTTTGACGTATGTACCTTTAACTTTGTATGTATCTTTGACATACACGAAATTGAGATTCTACACAAATGTCATCTGGTGCTTACTGGTGGATATTACACAACCATGCCCAAATAAGAAATAGACCAGCAGGACTGCGGCAGTTCTTAAAAGAGGCATACGATGATGTTGATTTTTTTATAATTCTTTACAAGTTAGCCCTTGACTACAATCTCACCTGATGATGGTAAGTGATGATGCAGTCTAAGATGAAAATTGAAAGCGGGCTAACTTGTTAGGAGTAGGATGAAAATCCACACCCCTTTCGGTTTCTACACGGCATCGTACCGGAACGCTAAATCGCTTGGCGGTATAATAAGTAATCTTAGCCGGTAGGGTGGTAACTCGCCACGGCCGAAGCCTCCCACCAGCCAAAACCTACCTATGTCAAGCGATAGGTAAACAGGCCGCGAATCTGTCGCGAGAATTGATTTAATCTCAAGTAACCTTGCGGCAGTGGATCGAGCTGATAGGAGCAAAGTGTAACTGAAATTCTGAACTCAAGCCTGAAAATCTTTTAAAACTTTTTTAATCTGTAACGAATGCCCGCTGACGGATACCTAACATTTCCCGGGGTTGTTTGCGAACTGGATTTTAACTTTTGAATTCAATAAAAACTCACTGACTCGACATCTGATTCGCTTCCCTTGTTCGAGGCGATTTAAGCATCTGACGCCATATTGCTATTTACTTACGATTAAAGTAGATGGAAAGCAATTTAACTTTGTGCCGATTCCTCAATCATCATACAATTGAGGAATTAATTTTGTTAGTCCTTCTGTTACATCTATCAAAGTTAATTTTCAGTTAGCCAACCGATTCCATTCTTCGCTTTGCCTCAGCCTACTACATACCTATATAAACTGCCACATGAAACCACTGACATGTCTCTCAATAAGTTCCCAAGTTTTTTTTAAACGTAAGCTTATAGAAAAGTCAAGAAAAGATTACGTAAATGACAAAATTGTTTGGAAATGAAATGTATTACATGACAGGCTACTTATATACCTAATGTTAAATTTTGATAAACTAAAAAAGGATAAATCTGGCTGAGTTTTTTGTGCGCTCTTCTCGGACCAAGGCGCGTTTGAAACCCTCGTAATTTTAATCTTTAGTTTTCAAATAATTATTATCACCATTATCTTAAGTTTAATATTATTACCTGACGTTTCGAAAGAGCTTGTAAACTAAGCCTATTTGAAATAAATGAATTTTGACTTTGACTTTGACTTTAAACGTGTTAATCAAACCTTCAGGTTGTTTATATTACGTTGTGTATCATCATCATAAAGTGTCTTTTTAACCGACTTCCAAAAAGGAGGAGGTTCTACGTTCGGCTGTATGTATGTTTTTTTTTTTCAAATTGAAGTTTGATGGTCCAGTGGATAAAACTCTTCCAGTAGTAGATTTGGTTTTGGTGACGATTTTGGCCTCTGCGACAAGTCTCAGGTTGTCTACGTAGACACGTTTATCAGCCCAATCGTCCTGTTTCGAGACTTTCTACTAGGCTAAGGCTGAATCTAAGGTCTGGGTTGTGATTCTGCTATTTTATACTCGATGTAATTTCACTTATAACAAGTTTTAATACAATTTGAAGTTTATTTCTCTGAGATGCAAAACAAAATGTCACCTAAAATGTTACATAACATTTTGACAGTATGGACGTCTCTACTAAAGTCGAAATAGAGACGACAAAAATTCACATCGTAGTGGGGATGCTAGACCGACGAAGACGAAGAACGCGTCTCTATAGACTAGGCGGTCTTTATAGACTGTACCTAGATGGTCTAAAGATAAATTGCGCAAGATGCGATATTATATAGTGAGTTCAACTGTACTATGCAAGGAGGAACCTATTTTGTACCAAAATCACGGTTGATCTTGGTTTCATTATGTTCTTATATTGATTGTTTTTTTTTATTTGGCAGCAAAATAGCACCCCATAAGTAGCACGAATGAGGCATCGTTACGGTAATGAAAATGTTCAGCAAGTAGGTTGATACCTACTTACAGTATCAGCGACGAAGGCAATAAGGTTGACTTGATCGCTAACTCTATCGATAAGCAATCTAGCTCGATAATTAAAACGCCCCCGAGCTCTACCGCAAACTGTCACAGTCGATCTTAAATAGGTGAACTAGTGAAGTGAAATTACGTGACGCTCGTGTGATTTTATAACCAAGGTAGCTTGACTCGTGAGATGAACTATTAAAATTATTGAAAATTGTATGGGAATGACATTTGTTGTCGACAGGTCACTTGATCAAGTTATCGATCGGATCTGTCATTCGTTTCGTTTGTAGAAAGAAAATCGGCGTGAAACATGGCTAAAGTCCCTGGGCCTGTAGCAACTCTCACACTCATTTGGCTGCACGGGCTGGTAATTTTGGCCGCTGATAATTTCTTAACCCGATACTGAGTAACATAGAGGTCCGTCTATACCATGATATTGACTTGATATATGTTTTAAGGCAAAATCAGACGCTTAATGCAACGAGTACTTGTTATGTTCCCGATACTTCGTGTCAAATACCTCAGGGCTAAGTTAAGTCTCTAACGGTGATTTTCGAATAAGTGTCGATGGCGTTATTGGAGACATGATTTATCTTATTATCCTAAATAAATTATTAACATAGCAGCTATTAACCTTTACAAGACTTTAGACTTTTTTAATCTTTACAAGTTAGCCCTGCACTACAATCTCACCTGACGGTAAGTGATGATGAATTAAAAGATGAAAACAGGCTAACTTGTTAGGAGGAGGATGAAAATCCACACCCCTTTCGGTTTCTACACAACACCGTACCGGAACTCTAAATCGCTTGACGGTAGCCAAGGCCGAAGCCTACCACCAAGCAAAAATTTGCTGGCTTCCGAAGCCACCATGGTTTAAACTCTATAGTGGCAGGTACTTATGTTAAGAAAATAAGCTGACTATTCAACATTTTTAACCAGCCAGCACCAGATCTTAAAAACCAATATTTTTAAAGCCTTTCAAGTCATGTTAGTAAATCAAAGTCAAATTTACTCAAGCTTGTGAGCTTGATATATACATGAACGGCAAATAAGGATTTTCCTTTAGAATTTTCGCTAAACATTTTGCTCATCGACAGGAAAAATATAGGAAGTGAGAGGATAAAAATCGCACGGTCGAATGAATGTCTTTTGTGGGGTCACATGAGAGGGAAAGGCAATAAATTTATATAAGGAAAAAACATTTAAACTTGCTATTTTCAGGGACTGCGATGTTTAATGTTTCACACCTTCGTCGATAGCTTCTAAGTAAATTAAACACGTACGAAAGTACAAAAAGTAGGTAATAAATAATAATTATTTTTACTTCAAGAATTAAATTGACGGTAATAATATTCTTTGGTAGACTTAGAAGTGATTACAAAAATAAGAAAACTAATGTTGAACAATGGTTATGACTCACAATATTTGTCAGGACAACTTACTAAAGCAAAAAACTACCAAAATAAGACCCTAAAAACGCAGAGAATGATTGAGTGAAGTCACGCACTTGTGAACGATGTGTGTAGGGTTAGAGGCGCCTTTAACAGATATCTAACACTCCCCTTTTCCCCTCAAGTCACTCTCCCCGCCTATCCCAAGTAACCCATAAAGAATAACACAACAAGAGATGTGGACGGCTCGAACGCTACGAGCACACTGAAGCCGTCCGTACCGCAAGTCGGTGCAACGCGGCGATAACATATTCTATTTATTTGATGGCTTTGGCTTAACCATTCTTTTAATTATTAATTATTAGCTTTTAGTACAAGACTATAGTTACTACACGTACTAAGCATGTTAGGTATTTGCACACCACAAGCACGCCACAACAACAACATGCGGGTCAGTGGCGTAGCTAGCCTTAGAGGGGCCCTGTATTAAAGTAAACTTACTTTGATACAGGGCCCTAGAGGCCCCAATAGACCAGCGGCAAATCCCCAAAATGTCTTATGTTTTTTTTTCTCTCGGAAGCATTAAATTAAGTGCGATTGTGGTTTAAATTTTACTAATTTTTGCTTTTACATTTAAGAGGCCTCTGTAGCCCCGGGGTCCCGTATAATTAGGGCGATAGCTATGCCCCTGACGCGGGTACTAATTTGTATGAAAATTAATACTTTAATTCACACGGACCACATTTATTGCCAAATTAAATCGTGTGGGAGACATCGACGACAGACCAAGGCATCCATCGCGAAAACGCAAATACGTTGTCTGTCAGCAAACACTAATGTCAGCCACCAACGATAATAGTAAAGTAATCGCACGTGGCTGCAGTGCAGCGCTAACGACTTTACAGCCGTTGATGTGCATGACATCATATGCCGATCGCGACCAGCACACGATAAGTTTTATCAGACGTCAAGCCGTTAGCGCTGCAGGCATGTGAGATTACTTGATCTTTAGTGGCTGGCATTTTTGACACAAACACTTTGTATTTCCTTGTACTACAAAGCAAGTCTTTTTTTGAGCTGAGAATCGATCCCAGGACTTCTGTTGAAAACCATAGACCAAAAAACTCCTCCCATACAACAAATGTTTTTATTGCCGTTTATATAGATATACCTACGGAACCCTTTGTGCCTGAAGCCGACTCGCAGTTGGTCAGTTTTTGATTCTATTAAGTATTACGGACTGGATAAGCAGTCAGAAACAGTTTGCGAAACATATCCTGAAACTTTACAAACACTATAAAGTTTTATCTAAGTTCGGGTTTAAAACTAGTTTTTCTAACTTACAAGATAAAGGAATCGTCTTTCATCAACTTCAGACTGGAGACAAGCGAGAGAGGAAAATGTAATTTTAAAATAAAAACTACTTTCCTGTCGTGTGCTGAAGTAAAATGTCTCTCGCTAGAATTTTTGAAACTCATACATTTTAATATCTATCTATGAACCTATATTTTATTCTAGTTATAGCTTTTCTCCATTGTGTAGCATATTTCCACAAACAAATTTCATATTACCTGTAATAACTGCCCCTGTAGCCAAGTGGCACGTCGATTCTCTTTCTACCATCGGAAACGCTAGTTTTCGAAGCGTTTGCGATCGTAGAAAGAGAATCGACGTGCCACTTGTCTACAGGGGCTGTTTTGTTACGTAGAAGAATTGTAGGTACACAAATAGGTACACATCAGACCCCTAATGACAGTAACAACACATCTAGATGTAAAGTTCTCATCGATTCAAATTAATCAAGCCCAAACACAAGGTAACTGCTGTAAATTAATGAGGAGTTCCCTCGTCCTCGTCTGCGCTTCGGTTCCATCATCAGATCGACACTTTCATTAAATTGTAGTGTTTTAAAATACTTAATGAAAACATTAACAAACGCACTTAGTTACCCTTATAATTTTTGAAAGTTTCTTCGATTTCCCCAGGATACCATCATCAGATCCTGATATGATTACTATGTGACCAACTGGAAAGTATACCCTTTCAAACGAAAAAATAATTTTTCGAATTGGTTCAGGCGTCTTCGAGCAATCGGTGAACATACATAAAAAAACAAAGATTCCGGCGAATTGAGAACCTCCTCCTTTTTTAAAGTCGGTTAAAATTGATCTTGATCAAAATTTGACGGCCTCCATGGCGCAGTGGTATGCGCGGTGGATTTACTATACGAAGGTCCTGCGTTCGATCCTCGGCTGGGCCGATTGAGGTTTTCTTAATTGGTCCAGGTCTGGCTGGTGGGAGGCTTCAGCCGTGGCTAGTTACCACCGACAAAGACATCAAGCGATTTAGCGCTCCGGTACGATGTCGTGTAGAAACCGAAAAGAGTGTGGATTTTCATCCTCCTCCTAACAAGTTAGCCCGCTTCCATCTTAGACTGCATCATCATTTACCATCAGGTGAGATTGTAGTCAAGGGCTCACTTGTAAAGAATAAAAAATATCCTGACCTAAAGTATCAAACTATTAGCCTGAACGTTGGTTAGGATACGGCACAATTAGAATAACAAGTGAATTTCCTCACGGGGAAAATTACGCTGAACACAACTTTTCTGCAATGAAGTGACTCTTGAGTGTTGCTTTAGGCAGAGACCCTCATAAAGAGTGACAATGTTAATGTGTCGTTACTTACAGAGGGCTCCTGAAATGCAAGGTTTTTCATGGGTAAGTAACTAATATTTTCTGTCGTAATCTATTCGGACGAGCCCTTCGCAGAAATATGATAGAACTTCACGTTCAGCTAAGTTTTGTTTAATCATCAATAACAACCCATAAACGGCTCACTGCTGAGCTCGAGTCTCCTCTCAGAATGAGAACATTTAGGTCAATAGTCTACCACTCTGGCCCAATGCGAATTGGTAGACTTCACACACGCAGAGAATTAAGAAAATTCTCAGGTATGCAGGTTTCCTCACGATGTTTTTCCTTCACCGTTACAACTACAAACACAACGGAAAAGTTGGAGGTGCATGCTTTGGACCGGATTCTGACTCACACCCTCCAGAATAGGAGGCAGAGGTCATATCCACTGGGCTATCACGGCTCAGTTAGTTTAATAATTAAGGTAAACTTCTGTGCCTGTATCTAGTGATTTTAGTTAATTATCATCATTATCAGCCAATTTCAAAGCTCCTTTACAAGACTTTATTACAGAAAAGAGGATATGAAGCTGACACCCACAACGCTCTGTTTTTTTTATGGATTTAAGGTATGGTAATGTTAATGTATATCAGATAGTAAATAATAATGACTGGGACCGGCGGAATAATTTTACTCTCTAAAGCTGGGCTGAGATTTCTTGAAAATAGAAGAAAGAAAAGTGCAGCACTTCAAAGCGTGGCCCAGGACTCGAATCCAGGGTCTCGTGACCCGAAGCTTTATAAGCTAACTTCGGTTTATTTTAAATTTAATGTACCTACTTTATTTTACTTCACTACTTACGAGAAGTATACAGTAGTATCTTTCCTGGCCTTTGAGCGCACTTCCACTGTTAGTTACAGCCATGAATCGTAACTTGTTATTAGCCTGAAGCTGTTTAGTAAACTTACTCGTAAAGGTGCTACAGCTATCTCGCCGCTCCTTCCGATAATGAAGGATTTAGACAAGAATTTAAATATATTGTTTTGCGTTGGGCTAAAAATAAAAATGTATTTGTTAAAAAAAAACTGCCATTATTTCCTTTTCAAAGACGTTCAGCAATAATAAATTGTAAAGGAGAATTCCAATACGACCGAAATATTCTTTCTCGGAATGATTCTGTGTGGTAGTCGCTAATATTTCAGTAGGTAGGTATTCTATAAAATCATAGCCATTCTTCATAAGATATCTATTTGGTTTTCCCTATAAATATTGTTCAGTATTTAGTCTGTAGTTAATTAGATTTCAAGAAAGTTTCAACCAACATATTTTGCTTAGCTGTTGTTTGGAGGCAGTAGTTCCTAAAATTTCGATTATGGTGAGGAGAAGATTCCTCACTCTGGACTCAGTTTTGAGAACGAGCTGGAGCGTTTTCTTTATATTTTTTATATCCCTATATCAAAAAATAAAGGGTAATGATAGAAATATAAATACAATTACTCTTATACTTATTATTATAGTAAGACACCATTATGTTATAATATGCCATAACAATGAGAATGCTTTGGAATATCATTATATTGCAAGCCTTTGTCCGTGCCATGAATTCTGTTGATTATTCTAGGGTTAATTTACGGCGAGGCAAAGCGACCATTAGCATTGTCATTGAGGTTGGAATCCTCGCTAGAACATTTGATAGAACTAAAAACATATTAACTTGACTATTCTAGTAGAGTCCATTGTACATTCTACTCGTAAGAATACCTACTTTCCTGAATGTAATTACTCGAAATACTCTAATGTTTAGAGGCTTTTCTTATACAAGTGCTAGTACAAATAGTTTCTACAGCAAAAGTTGGGTAACGGAAAACCTACTATTTAGTAATTGTTTTGTTTTTGTTTTATAAATTACTAGCTTGACCCCCTTGACTCTGAGCCTTTTAATGAGACCATAGTTAGCGTTTTTAAATATGCACAATATTAATGAATTTACGCCTCAGAGAGGCAACAGGCGACCCTCGGGCGGGCAGCTTTCTCGCGCAAAGAATTTCTATCGCAATTCAGCGCGGGAATGCTGCCTGCGTGATGGGCACCCTACCAAGGGCGGCAAATTTCGATAATTATTTCTAGGTATTAGTTTTAATTTTAATTTATTTTACTTTTGTAGTTGTAGTTATATTTCCTTATATTTTATTTTTATAATAAGTTTAGCTAATTTAAGTATTATCTTCATTAATAAATACCTTACCTATGAATTTATGTATCTCTCTACATTCTCAATTTTAATTTCTACCTCCGTAACTATTATAAATTTTTCAACTTTCATAACTATCATGAACTTAGGCATTTCTTGGATGCTTCACTTTCCGTATTTTAAGTAATATGTGTATATTTACGAGGCAGAAAGAAGAATGCGCTACCGGCATGACGCTGGCTCTCCTCAAACGTTGCATGTCACCAAACAGCGATATTGGAAAGGTAAGTAACGTGTCGCATATTCGTAAATATATATATAAAGACTAGCGGACGCCCGCGATTTCGTCCGCGTGGAAATCAATGTAAACTTTCAATATATTTCACCACTTTTGGGGTTGAATTTTAAAAATTCTTGAATCACATTATTTCCTATTTTAAAACTGTAACTCTAAATATCCTTATTTCACCTTTCCATACAAATTTTCAATCCCTATTTCACGCCCTTCTATTTTTATTTTAGGATAAAAAGTATCCTATGTTTTGCTTTAATGTCCCATTTACTAAAATTCATTTTATCTCGGTTCAGCCGTTTAGCCGTGAAAAGGTAACAAACAGACAGACATAATACTTTATAAATAAATACTTTATTGATAACTGTGCAGTTAGATTTATTATTATTTTTAAGAATTTGTATTCTAAAATGCAATTAATTAAATAGTACCTTGAACCCAGTGCTTTTCGTTGACGCACAGTAGTATTCCTCAGTGTTGGCGTCCAACACAAGTGTTAACCCGTGGTCGGTCCCAATTCCTGAGGGCATGAGAAAAAAAAATATATTTATAGAAAAAAACACTGTGTTCTAAAAGCTACCTACGTAGTACGTGCCTATGTTTTGTCTCCCAAAATTCACACATTCTCTTATTCAAAATCATTTATTAGAAAAATCATATAAAAAACTAAATTCTCTATAGATTCTTTTTTAATTTTTTTTATTCTTTACAAGTTAGCCCTTGACTACAATCTCACTTGACGGTAAGTGATGATGCAATCAAAGATGAAAGCGGGCTAACTTGTTAGGAGGGGGAGGAGATTAATAAAATCGATATTATCCTGACCATTCCATTATCCTGCCCTGAACTTTCAACACCACTTTTCAACTGAATTTTTTGTCTCTTAATCTCTGTAAAATCTGGGAGTAGGTAAAAGATGCCTGAATAAAATCGATATTCGTGATAATCGATAGCGTGTTCGTAATATAGGGATAAAATGCACCCTGTGTCCCTGATAATATAGTTTTTTAATTAGTGAAAGGACTTTCTAAAATTGGTGAATGGAAATCTGTCTAGTATTTTTGAGGTTATTCGTTACATATACAAATCGTTTATCTTTATATTAGTGTAGATAAACAGAATTTGCCAATGCCAATTGGTTTTCTATGTGATCGCAGAATTCCGCTTAAGCTCAAGGGACTTATTTACAAAATCGTAATACCATCCGTATTACTGTACGGTTATGAGACTTGGCCGGCCATGATGAGGCATGTGAAGGAACTCCGAGTCACGGAGATGACAATGCTATGATGGACGTGTAACGTCACACGTTGTCACCGACATTGTAACGAGCACATCCGCAGTAGGCTCAGTGTCCGTGACATTTGAGATAAGCTACAGGAAGCCTGTCGATGGTACGGTCACGTTGTTTGTTTTTTCGTGTTGAGTAATGGTTCCATGTGGAACCACTACGACGCCACCGTTTGGGCGAGCGCAGAAGCATCGTCTGATGAGACCCGAAGGCTGAAATAAAGATAGAAAACGGAACGACTCTCTAAGGGCGTCTCCTATGAGACTCGGGCTTCGGCTTAGAGGGCCATTCGGGAGGGTGTAACCGTGACCTGAGTGAATCAGTGCGGACGCCCCCGAGATCGTGAGTTAGAAAACCCACGTTCGGGGACGTTAGATATCGGGGACCTCGTCTTCGCCGGCGAAGACGCTGTGTTGCTTGTGATTTTGTTGCCCGGGAAGCATTGTCGGTCGTCAGGTCATCGTCTGGATCGTAAAGTCACGTTGCACGACATCCACAGAGCTGCATGGGTGACTGATGTCTGAACATCGCAGTCCCTGGAGCTAAATCCCGAGGCCGCACCAAAAAGCGCTGGTTCGACATCGTAAACGCGGACTTGAGAGCCAAAAAAGCTTAAGAAGTCGGATGCCCAAGGTCGGGAAAAGTGGGCGAGATTATACCGGAAAGCGGACCCCACATAGTGGGACCACGCTAGGAACAAGAAGAAGGAGATAAACAGTATTTGCCAAATCTTTTCTTTTAACTATGACTATACTAATAGCATTAACAACTGAGTCTTAGGGCCATAAATCATTTCTCTATATCTATCTCGCTTGCACTTATGGGTCTTATGGAGCCGTCTAGTGAAGGGTGTAACAATGAAAGACATATTATCGATAAGTAAAGTTTATTATCGTATCTTGTTCACAAAATTAAAAAAATTAACAATATTTGATTTAATATAATACATATTTCATATTATATAATTATTAACTAAATAAAATTAATCTTCATCTGAGTCTTCATCATCAGAATCTTCGTCTTCTGCCAAATTTATTATATATTAGTATCCATAGTGCGCAACGAGTAACACATGAATGTATTTATTTAATTGCAGTAAACACATTTATAGCAAAAAAAATACGCAATGCAATTACATTAGAAACCGACCAATCAGAATCGTCCAAATCATTATTGACTCATCATTAGCACGTGCGCAGGTAGCCGTTTATCGATAATTAGGGTGCGCAGGTAGGCGCGCTGCACATTCCTATCTTTTTTGACTTTTATGACCGGACGACTCAGATGATAATGCGCATACTATAATATTAGAAGTGGTTACGACAATAGTCTAGTGTGAATTGATTCCTTGACTTGAGCTTCGAGTCAGCCTCTTTTTACTACAGAGCTATTGATGCTTTATTTTAGTACAAATTAATTTTCTGTTTGTAATATTAAAATTAATGTTAAAATGAATTGTTTGTTATGAAAGCTTTCGTGTTATTGTGCTTCGTTCTGTAACAACAAAACCATTTTCGAAATTGAGGAAACAACAAAGACAGCCGGCGTTTCAAAGGAATTATTAAAATTTGAAGCTTTGATTTAAATTATCAAATGGCACTACAGGAGTATACAAACAAGGTCGATATTAATGTACTTCAAATTTTGATTTCTTTATTGTAATTTAAACAGTCATAGAATAATAGATACCTCCATGATTGTGGAGCCGGAAATAATACTCTTGGGGTCTACCAAGAACAGAAGTTCGAATTTTGTTGGACTATTGTTATGTCCATTCTTAGCATAGACTAAAGGGATGATTACATTTTTTAATTGTATAAATTGTATGCTAATAGTATAGTAATTTTCTAAAAGTAACAGGGTATCTGCGATCATTACTTTCGGAGCTACAGGGATTTAAAGAGTCAGATTTGCGGCACTGCCACGGATCCCTGAAAAACGCCCCATACAAAATAGTACGATTTAATGACATCGTAGGTCATAATGATCGTTAGATAGTTAGTTTGTATGGGTGTTCAAACAAAATTACTAATATCTTTGTTATTTGTGCGTTTATATTTATAGTTCACTTATTGAAAAATGTCACATTTAATGTAAGGAAGCTGTATCAATTTTCATCTAATTAGGTAAAATTAAAAGTACAAGGCAAGTACGATAAAAGATTTTTAATAGAAATTTTATAATATTATTTATGTTGCAAATATTCAGACAATCTTTGCTTACCAGAAAGTACATTTTACAAACAGTTATGAGATATATAACTATCTCTCTTGGGTCTCTAGTAACATATATCGTGAAAAGTTTCTTAAAAAGGTCTTCTCTTTTGAATGTGCGGTCTGAAAAAGATTTGTAGACTCTATTAGTGCTCTCATCTCGAGCGAGCCCCAGCTCTGGCTCGAGTGGCTGAAGCATTTGGCTGTATGCTCCACGAGCCAGATAGGCCGCCCACTTGAGAAGTAATTAAGTGAAATCCAGGGTGCATACAGATTTTTAAAGGACATAAATCTTTACAGAGTAAGAACTTTTATTTTGCGTGTGGATATGATAACTACGCGATATCTTTTTTAAATATTAGTTTGTATAATAAAATTCAATTGATGTGCATAAAGACGTGTTAAAATTACGAGTATAAAAAAACAGAAACGATTTCAGTTTAATGTGGGTATCTATACTAATATTATAAAGCTGAAGAGTTTTTTGTATGTTTGATTGAACGCGCTAATCTCAGGAACTACTGGTCCGATTTGAAAAAATCTTTCAGTGTTAGATAGCTCATTTATCGAGGAAGTTATATTTTATCCCCGTATTCTTACGGGAATGGGAACCATGCCGGTGAAACCGCGCGGCGTCAGCTACTATTGAATGTTGCCAGTAAAAATATTAAGTTTACTTCTCTGTCTACTTGCTACTACACATTTCTCCTTTCTCTATTGGCTCAATGAAGTTCAAGACTTCACACGTCTTCACATAAGTAGTTCTGAATATAACGTAATGACAAAAGTTGTCCATTTGTATCGGAACTGTCGCTCGATAGTACTGAACGCTCTAGTTGTCTCCAACGTCGCGGAAAAACGCCACCGATATCGACTATCCGACACGCCCGAACTAACATTGACTTTTGAAAGAACATGGAAGAACATTTAATATTGTCCCTATATCAACGATCTTTTTTCGAAAAGCTCATAAAATAACGAAAATTACATTTTGAAAGTTACAAATAAAATCCATAGAAGATCTGTTTTGAATCGTCCACAACTTAATTTTTAGATTATTGTAAAATATTCGTGATAAATAAAAATCGCAAACTGAATATCCAAATGCCCGGAAAGAAGCTTTTTTGTGTACTTTATAGTTTTATAGTCAAGTTGGTAATTGGAATACGCCTATTTGAAAATAATTCCTATTAACCTAGTTAATTTATAGAGACCGGACCATGTCATTAAATTACGCAGTCATAAGCGTAAGTTAATGTCGACGAAGTTTAACATTAAAATTCTGCCTATTGTAGTGAAACAGCATAAAAAATTAAAATATCTCTTTCTACAGAATGGCGGAAAATTTATCTCGGTGCAATAAAAACCAGTCGTTTTCCGTTAAAAAGGTTTCAGTGGGAAGCAATTATACGAAGATTGGTGTCAGAGGTGGTGCGGCGCTTTCAAATGGATCGTAAAGGTGACAAGAGACATTGTTTGCGGAACACAACCATACGGGGTCGGTGAGGATGCCTTGATACTTTTTTGAGTTTTTTGCATGTTTTTGGTAATTTATGCTGAAAAGCGGACCGCATATTGTGGGACCACGCTAAGAAGAAGCATGTTATTGGTATTAATTACGTTTTCTCCATTAGCTTGGTTATTTATTCAAATAAATAAAAGCAACCCCATATAGTTAAAACTAGCGAACGTCAAGATTTCGAGTTTCCTCTCAGGATTAGAGGAAACTCGAGGGTTAGGGTTAGGCCAATAGTCCACCACGCTGGCCCAATGCGTATAGGCAGTCTTCAGATAATTAAGAGAATTCTCTGGTTTGCAGGTTTTCTCACGGTGTTTTCCTTTACCGTTTTGAAACAGTTGATATTTAATTTCTTAAAATGCACACAACTGTAAAGTAACCTCACCCTCCGGAATCGGAGGCAGAGGTCATATCTACTGGACTATCACGGCTCAAAAAATCATTATTCAGTATAAAATCAACACGTAAGTAGTTTTTCAGCACATGGTAGGTACCTACCACTAAATTGGACTGAAGGTCTTGTATTTTATAGAAAAATCTATATTCCTTAAAAACCGTATAATTTCGGCTAACATATATTTCTTTATTTTAGGCCTTGATGTTAGCTATAACCCTGCAAAGTATGTTGAACTGTTCACGGGACATCCTGTAGGTATATTTATTTTCGCAATAAGAAGTAGCCAATATTCTGCTCCAATGTCACATTGTACCAAAATTCATCTGTGTCAGACAGACAGACTTGCTTAATGCTTTCGCATTTGTAATATTAGTATGAATCATATACATTTAGAAACTATATCCAGAGCAAGAACAGACATTATGGGCATAAGTTCAGTGACTCGGGCGATAGAGCGATTGGAACGAGGAAAAGTATTTAATTAAATCAGAAATGAAGAGGTTATTAGGAACCTCGTATTCGACATAACTCAACGAGTTACGAAGCTTTTAAGTGGCTTAATAGGAAACTATTTCAATTTTCATTCTATTTGAGTTAATTTCGAGATATAACGAAATAATTGAATAAATTTTATTAGATACTAGCGGACGCCCGCAACTTCGTCCGCGTGAAACCCCACTACTACCCTACCCTACTCCCACTCTACAGCTACCCTACCCTACTCCTACCATACTCTACCCTACCCCTCTCCTACCACGCAACGGAAGCTAAATAAATGGAGTAACTTCTCCCGTTTTCCCAACATTTTCCTTCACTGCTCTGCTCCTATTGATCGTAGCGTATACTGTAAGCTGCCCAGGAGTATGAAAAATAATTGTACCAAGTTTCGTTAAAATCCATCGAGTAGTTTTTGTTTCTATAAAGAACATACAGACAGACAGACAAAAATTTTACTGATTGCATTTTTGACATCAGTATTGATTAGTAATCACCCCCTTATAGTTATTTTGGAAATATATTTCATGTACAGAATTGACCTCTCTGCAGATTTATTATAAGTATAGATAGATTTAGTGATAAGGATATATCGCTTGTTTGTTTCCCAAAATATTGATATTTTAACGTAGGTGTCCAGTCCACTGATCAACATCGTACGTATCGTACGACTTATATCAATTTTTAAATGAAAGTGACGGGCAATATGTACATTTTTTTGACTTGGCCGTGGCGCAGTGGTAAGCGCGGTGGATTTACAAGACGGGGGTCCTGGGTTCGATCCCCGACTGGGCTGATTGAGGTTTTCTTAATTGGTCCAGGTCTGTCTGGTTCCCGCCAGGTCGTGGCTAGTTATCACCCTACCGACAAAGACGTACCGCCAAGCGATTTAGCGTTCCGGTACGATGTCGTGTAGAAACCGAAAGGGGCTTGGATTTTCATCCTCCTCTTAACAAGCTTCCCGCTTCCATTTTAGATTGCATCGTCACTTTAGACATAACGGAACTATAGGCATGCTTTCTGGTCTACAGAACTCATAAAAGGATAAAAATAACAAGAAGGTAAATTGTATAAACGTAGGTACATTATATTTTCTGAACGTCACTTGTTTTTTTACATTAAACAGTTACTTCTAGTAAAAGCAATCCGCGTAGTGACGTAGTCCGTCAATGGAACGAGCCGCGGGCATTCGGGGCCTGTCAGACACAAGCCGTTTGTTTTCATTCTCTCTAGTCTTTAATTTAGTTGCCCAATTAATTAATTTGTAATTAACAATTGTATGGGCATTTGATAGACAGCCGTGCAAATTGGATAGGTAAACATAACAGTAGCGATATATTAAATAACTGATTTATTGTTTCACATACAATTAATTGCCTCATTGGTCCCGTAGGTAACTAACTGGTTTAGCTACGAACAATAAGGTCCAGAGTTCGTTATTGGAATTTTTCTTACAAGAAAAACCTTAATAGAAGCATAGAGTTGGAAAGTTGGTGGTGTTGGTATACACTGTGCCTCAGAAAGCATGTTTGTTTATTATCAAAGAGCAACGGTAGTAGAGTGATGATGATCTACAAAGAGGGGAAGAACCACCGACAAGCTTATTTCTGACGTATTTTCGAAGCAGCACTGCTGTATTCCGATCTGAAATACCAAAAGCAAATGGTTGCTGATGTAACTACAGAGTTTATAAACATGATGGACATCGGCAGCAACTTTTTTTTGGTGTTTTCCATCTTGCACCCCAAAAGTGACCTTCATATTCAAAAAATATATATTTCTGGGGTTTCCCGGAAATTTTATGTTTGGTGTTTTCGGAGAAAAGGGGGGGAATTGTATATTTTCTTGAATAACTTGGAAACTGTTTATTTCAAAATTACAAAAAACATTTTCCATCTTATTCTCCAAAAGTGAAATTTTATATTAAAAAAATTCAGAGTTTTAAATTTTTTACCCGACTGCAAGAAGTTGTCCATAATAGAAAATAGTCTGTAATCCGGACTACGAATAGAATAATGCGAGTTAGCACGCAAGTTTTTTATTGTATTATTAATAGTTGTCATCATTTTATGTAGGTATTTTTACCTTTAATAAAACCATTATTATTGTATTATTATTAATATTCATTGCTGAAATAGACAGTTATATTAGTTTGGAGCGGAGTGAGGGTGATCCTGGTTGCCGTGCCCGTCGCTCCATCACGCGGTCCAGCAATAAATCAGTGTCGCCATCAAACGCCCGACAGTGACCTCCACTTGAATTATTCACGTCTTTGCCACGCAATCTGCGACAGAACCAATTTCCGCTAGACGAAATTTGATTTCAATTAATTTCCAATAGGAACATTTCTTTGCCTTTGATGTCTTGAACCGGAGTTGCAGAAAGCTGGATATTGGCAGCTCGAGAGCAAATGCCGTACCTACCCGCCGTGCCGAAAATCGCGATTGAACTGTGGTAGGTAGTGGGGCCCTTTTTTGTTTGTACCAGGGCCCTTGGTTACCTAGCTACGCCACTGTCGAGAGCGTTGTGTTTGGAAGTCCATACAAGAGGCCTATGTCCAGCAGTGGACGCCCATCGGATGATAATGATGCTGTGACGATATCTTTGTAACTGTTATTTGAAAGCTGACAAATGTGAATAGGGAGACAGTCCCGGGAAATTCGGGAATAAACTAACCATCAGACTATAGAAGTCTGATGGTTAGTTTATTCTACGGAACGTAGAGTCTTGGAATTGGGAAGTTTACTTCAATTAGTAGAGTTACCAGGCAATGCGAAGAACACCCGAAACCGTCTGTTCCAGTCATTATTATTTATATTGAATTGTTGATAGTGATCGTATACGTAATAAAGTCAATCATTATCACCCAGCAACCCACAACGACGTGGCTTACCACGCTACCGACAAAGACGTACCCCCAAGCGATTTAGCGTACCGGTACGATGTCGAGTAGAAACCGAAAGCGGATTGTCATCCTCATCCTAACAAGTTAACCAGCTTCCATCTTAGATTGCATAACCACTTACCATCAGGTGAGATTGTAGTCAAGGGCTGATTTGTAAAGAATAAAAAAAAGTTGTAGGCGATACTTTTCAATTAAAATCAGTTAAGAAATAGTTAAAGTTGCTGAAACTAACAGACTAAACAGATGGCCAAGTGTTTTAGCAACTATTTCTTACTAAAAGAAAGTTTTAGATTTTTTATAACCATAAGTAAATATTTACCATATTCTATGTAATATTTAGTTTAAGGATAGAAAATAACAGTAATACGTAATTAGCTCCTTTGATTCGGAATGATTGTTATATTTACCGAGCTGGTAAAACCATGGCATTCCAAGCACAATTTCTGCCAGGAAAACTCTCTATAATTAAATGAAGGAAAGGAGCCGAAAAGGAAAAAATAAATATATATTTTCCTTTCCTCCTGAAAGTGATTTCTTTCCTCTACTCTAATTACTTACGTTCCATTTACTTTTAATTTTCTTTTTTTTTGTTACAAAATAGCCACCAAAGTTACGAATACTTCAGAATGTAAAGAAAAACTTAGTGCGGTGTAAAATAAAAGAATTTTTCGTTTAACTAAGAAAACCAACGTAAGATCCTAACCGGCCATACAAAATTTTAGCAATTTAAATATGCTAGTCATAAGTATAGGTTTTTACTTTTAGTATAGGTAATTTTTTATTAGAGATTTTCTCTTTTTCTAGCTCCTAATTTTAGAATAAAAGAAGGGTATTCAAGAAAATACTTTTCTTTTATTAAAGAAAGGTAGTATAGGTATAGGTACTACAATAAAACTTTGTTAGTAGGTACAGTATTAGAGATGTGACCAATTTAACAATAGAATGTATTTACTATATGTGTGCCATAGTGGGGTGAAATATAAAAACGTTTCATACTTGAATGGTTAAGGGTTTGGGTCCTTGAAACCTGCTACCTTCCACCAAAGCCACCACGGTCCAATCTCCATATTTGGCTATCTTACTTACATATGGTATGAGTATTGAGCATATTTTATATTAATATAGTACTGCCTGCAGGCTCTCAGTTCACAAAGTTCTGTAGGGCCATCATCATCATTATCAACCCATATTCGGCTCACTGCTGAGGCCTAGCTTAGGGCTAGGCCAAGTAGTCTACCGCGCTGGCCCAATGCGGATTGACAGATTTCACACACGCAGAGAATTGAGAATGTGATGCACATATATGAAAGCGTGATATTTAAGAAATTAAATATCACGTGTCTCAATCGGTGAAGGAAAACATCGTGAGGAAACCTGCATACCAGAGAATTATCTTAATTCTCTGCGTGTGAGAAGTCTGCCTGTGTCATTCCTATACATTTTTCTAGTTTTTGAAGCGTTTGCGATTGTAGAAGAGGAATCGACGTGCCATTTGGCAACAGGGTCTGGCCCTACTTATTTTAAAAATTCCATACAATGACATTTTTATTACAATATAATTCGATTTCCATACAAAACCGTTGAAACTACATTAACGAGCCCGCGGTATCGTAATTAGCGCCCTTAATTGGATTCGTAATATTTGGGACGATAAGTAAATTACAAACAACCTCGAGCCGGCGCCGACGGCCTCACGGTAGCAGAATGAATCTGATAAAATATAATTTCCATCACATGCTTCAGTTGCGTAATTCGTTTATAACCGAAAATTGTGTAGCGTTCATTTAATCAAAAACACAATACATTTATCTTTTTTAAGATCTACATTTGCGAAGTATATGATTACCTACCTACTTAAAATGAGCAAGGAGAGGAGATACGGGAGGAATGGCGAGGGATCGTAAAGGTTGCCACCAGCCCTATATTACGACCACGAGTCCACGTCCAGCGACTCGCTTAATGTCGTCAGTCCACCAGGAGCAGGGGTCACCATTTCAGCACCTTGGGACCCCAACGACCATCGCAGCATGTGACCGAGCTTTCTTAGGTCCATAGTTAGCGACCAAGTCTCGGAACCATAACTGGCAATACGCACTGTTTGAAGATTTTTGTCTTCAGACACTGAAGAATTTCAGATGAAAGTCCTGGACATAGGGACCTCCAAATATTACGATGATGATGATGACATGCATTATGTAAATGTAACTAATAGTATACATGTGTGCAGGGCCAGCCCGTCCATACGGCGAATGGAGCAGTCGTTCCAGGCGCCAAATCCTACAGAGCGCCTAAATGATATAATCCTAGTCAACCGTAGACGGTACTGCCCCTGATTTTCAATTGGTCACCCCAGAGTATGATCTTCTCGTTCCATTCTTACTCTCATAAATTGGTATAGGAGATGCGTCATAATTGGATATCCCTCCATTTTAAAATTTACTTCGGGCCGGCGCTGCATGTGAGTATGTCGTACGCATACGTAATGAGTGGGAAAGTCAAATAATATAAAATCTTCGGGAAAGTACATAAATATTAGCAATACAAGCTTCATTTGAGTCCGACAAAAGCCTATATAAGTGGCTTCAATCAAGAGACGGATGTCGTCTAGCATGTCGGGTACTAACGAGCCATTCAGGAAGGTTCGTTAGGCCCCACAAAAGAACCTTTCGGTTTCGTATGTAGCGAGGCTAATTAGTTACAATTAGTGCCAAGCCAATATCGTCCTCTATTAATGCGATTCATGTTTCATATTGAAGTAGGAATAAAAATCGACCGGGTAGGTTTTTTCACTTTTTTTACCGACTACGAGGAAGGAAAGGAGGAGGTTCTCAAGTTGATTGGTATGTTTTTTAAACGTTATCAAATTAATTTTCTTCGGACTCGTACGACTTGTTATTGCACAATAGAACTGGCTACTTAAATATTGTTAAATGGTAAAAACCGTGTTGATTGTTGTTCTGGGCTATTTTCGGACCAAGGTGCGTTTGGAACTTTAATTTTAAGTTTTTGACTAATTATGTAATGTGATCATCGATCGTAGATCGTTAGATGGGCCCCGAAGCGTCACAGAATTGTCATTGGTTTCGCAAATATTTACGAATGAAAAGTAACAACTTTTTCATTATTCGTGTTGCGGCTTGTGTTTTTACACTCCCAAAATTACCACGAAAGCATAATTAAGGGATTATTCTAGAAAAAAAACAGTAAATTATTTTTTTCAAGTCACAGCATGCGCTTGTTGCATACTAAGTTAAGATGTGCGTGCACGTCTTTGAGTAATGACATAACATTATGCGTTCTTTAATATGGAGGGGCCGATCTAACGATTTATATCGATGAATGTGATGCTGTGTAAAGAATGATGATTTTTAATAGAAACATTGGTGTATATTTCTGGCTCATCTCAACGTTTAACCGGCAAGTAGTTAGTCAAACATGACATATCAAAAGTTTTTGTAAAATCACTATATAAAATAAATGAATTTTGATTTTTAATTTTGAAAGCAGAAATAATTAACTAAATTGAAATTGTAATGTAATTAATGATTAGATAAATCGTAATAGGAACACCGTACGTTGTTTGAATTATAATATGTTTGTTGATTGCTAGAATAACAAAATGTTTGTTATTTCGATAACTTAACATTTAATGGTTTAAACACACTTAGTTTTCAATTACAGAGCGTGTTATACGGGGTAATACCTCGAGTGATCCCTTTGATGGGAAATGTGTGTTGTGGTTGCGCGCCCGTTGCCTTCCATTAAATTACAGTTAAATCTCGCACGCGTTAGGGTCTACATACACTTCTCCGTTCAACATCACTGTAGCTTGGCGTTTTTAGTTCGTTCGTAGCATTCCCGATGGTCCGCGCGGGCCTGGAGGGGGGTAGCGTTTTCCAGCGCACACGACTTCATACTGGCGCAGTCCTTTCCTCTGCTTCGCGCGCACGATTTAACATCCGTGCAGTCCTTTCCCCTCGTCGCCCGCATATCATGGGAGTGTCATCAACGAACTTGCTAGAGGATTACTCTTTTGCACAAATCACAGCGCGAAGCATTTGAGTCCTGCTTTAAATTATCTCATACACCCACTACACTGCACCTAATTTTTACACATTTTTTAACTTCAATATAAGTCCTGGGAGCGTTAGTTGTAGAAACTTTTTCGTGTCAATGTCTCACAATTTATGAACTCTTCATCCTTTTTCTGCAAGGAATTTGTTTCTTGTGTGATATTTAGTTTTAAATAAAATAAATCCTTTGTATCGTTCTAAGCGTGAGTGAAAATCAGAGCGAAAAAGTGTGTGTGAACTCAATTATCCGCAAATACACCGCCAAATTAATTTAACGTTGTTGAGGTCATAGAGAAATTGATTGTCTTGTCTTATTTCCGAGTCAGGTTTTACATACTTAGGTATTGGCAAATCGTCTGTTGATAAAATTTAAAGCATGCTTTTTTAGCAGACTCAGAGGTGATTACAAAAATAAGAAAACTAATGTCGAACAAAGGTTATGATTCAAAACATTTGTCAGTACAACTTATTTAACAAATCAAACTGTAACCAAAATAAGACACTAGAATGGCAGAGAATGACCTTGAGTGAAGTCACGCACTTGTGAACGATGTGTGTAGGGTTAAAGGCGCCTTTGACAGACAGATATCTAACACTCCCCCTTTCCACTCAAGTTACTCTCCCCGCCTATCCCAAGTAACCCATAAAGAATTACACAACAAGTGACGTGGACGGCTCGAACGCCACGAGCACACTGAAGCCGTCCGTACCGCAAGTCGTTGCAACGCGACGATAACACTTTGTAATTTATCCGTACTGGCTTTAATTTTACGTAAAATTTTAATGTTTATTTTAGGGTGGACTTTTTTTTAATTTTAAGGAATCTTTTGATGAAATGAATAATTCGTAGCGATTACGAGCAGAATTCTAAGGCTATTATATAAATGCGGATTTCATGGCATGAATTATAATTTTTAGGCCCATTCAATAGTCGGTCGCATTCGAGGATATTGGCACGAAATGTCAAAGGACCGTTCAGAAGTTACTGCTATTCAAATATAAATGGGATTTTTGGTATTACGTGGACTTGGGAAAGGTTGACCCTCAGCATTCATACAAATGCTGCGTTAAGTGATGACCGATCTTATGAAAGGAATATTTTTTGTGTACTCTATGGGTTGGTTAATAAGATTTCGTAGCAATGTAAGCGCTTTTATGTTAAGACGAAGATTAGTTAAATGTACTAAAATATTTAAATTCTCACAAAATTGATTTTTTTTAAAGAATATTTGCAATATATATTTTTTAATATGACTAATATTTTCATTCCCGTTTATGTTGTCGGGAAAGACTGTATTAGGAGTGGGTACGACAATAGACCAACGGGGATGAAACCACCAACCCCTCGGTGATGACCCACATCCCGGTCTTCGATTAGGACGAAATTTTGCACACGCTCTGAGTTCTGATGACAATACTTGACTAGCTAAGAAACGTCATTACAAATCCAACATGGCGGCCTCCCCAAGATGGCAGACTAGCTGTTTGAAATCCATCCCCATGATATGGATATCAAATGAAAAGTTTTGCTGTCAGGGATATGAAAAACTTTAATTTAAAATAAAGCCACGTGACTTAAACCCATTATGGTGGACGTCCAAGATGGCGGACAGGCTATTTGAAATGCACCCCCATGATATGGGTATGAAGCGTGTATTTTAGTTTCTTAAACTATTCATGTTATTTTTTATTTCCAATGCGGGTTGAAGGGCTTAGGTGATAATATTAAATTAATTAACAACAACTTGAGAGTTATGATAGGAAACGGTGAAGGAAAACATCGTTAGGAAACCTGCACATCAGAGAATTTCTTAATTCTCTGCGTGTGTGAAGTCTGCCAATCCGCATTGGGCCAGCGTGGTGGACTATTGGCCTAACCCCTATTCTGAGAGGAGACTCGAGCTCAGCAGTGAGCCGTATATGGGTAGATAACGAACGATTAGATGTTAATAATAATAAGCGGAATCAACGCCTTAGCATGCTCTTCGAGGCACGATAAGCTGTTACACAACCAAATTCACAACTCCGGGCTGAGAATTTATTACTGAAAAATTTTCTGAAAAAAAAAATTCAGATTTTCATGACCCGAAACTACATAGGAAAGAACCACTGGACCAACGATGAGGAGTGAAATACAAATTAAGTAGGTATAATAACTCATTAGGTAGGTACAACAATTCTTTATTTTTTTTTACTTTTTTTCTTTACAAGTTAGCCCTTGAGTACAATCTCACCAGATGGTAAGTGACGATGCAATCTAAGATGCAAGCGGGCTAACTTGTTAGAAGTAGGATGAAAATCCACACCCCTTTCGTTTTCTACATGACATTGTACCGGAAAGCTAGATCGTTTTGACCGAAGCCTTCAAACCAGCCAGACTTCGACCAATTAAGAAAACCTCAATCAGCCCAGCCGGGGTCGAACCCAGGACCTTCATCTTGTATAATGTATATGCACCACGCATACCACAGAGCCGTTAAAATTTTTGTTTTTATCGGGTAGGTATTACGACATCGTTAAGTTTAGTGAACAAGTCAAGCGTGTGCTTTATCTTAGTGATCGTACTCAAGAGGAGCTTCCCAAAGTGGGGAGACTCGAGTGCTATTAATAATAATTTGATATTTCCTTGAAACGTTATGAATCTCCAACAGCTTTTAACCTTAATTAGGGAGATGGATTTCATGAAGTATTATTTATCTTGATTGGATGTGAAAATTGTTCACTGGGAAAATAGATTGTATAAGAAAAGAACACTGCATGACTAGTTATGTAAATATAAAAAAAGAAACAAATAATTCAGAACAAACCTGATCATCAATCCAGATGCAATAGCTTCAGAAAACAGATTTAAATCTAAAATGATAAGAGTTCTATCTCCACCCTTTGGGACTATTGTAGTAACCCCTCTAGCACAGGACTTATACATAGTTGTCGCGAAAAAAGGAGTTTAATGAATGAAATGAATAGGTCAAGTTTAAAACTGAAGAAGAAGAAGAAGAAATACTTTATTGCACACAAAAATACAATTATAAATTGAAACATTAGAAAACATAAATTAAACTTAGCATGCAAAGGCGGCCTTAGTACTAAGTAAATATAGTACTGATTTATGTGACCTTTTGACCTTCATAACTGTTTTAACCGGCACGATGTCAATGTCGATTTGTCACATCTTCATGACAACGCCGTAATAAAGGTACCTATACAAAAATTCTTTTCACAAATTTTTCCGCCAATTGGGGAAAAAAATGCCTATAACTGTTGGACTAAATAGGCAACCCATGTTCGGCTGACTATTGACCACAAGCCTCTTCTCAGAAATAGTCCACCACGCGGATTGGCAGACTTCAAACACAGTCGGACAGACAAGGAATTAAGAAAATTCTCAGGTATGCAGGTTTCCTCACGATGTTTTTCCTTCACCGTTTGAGACACGTGATATTTAAATTTGTTAAAATGCACATAACTGAAAAGTTGTAGGTGCAAACTCCGGACCGGATTCGAACCTACGCCCTCCGAATTCGAAGTTAATTATGATAAACAGTAGAAAACTATTATGTTAATAATACCCTCGAACAGATTGAAACTGAAAATAATCAAACTAACTGAGTTGATGTTGTTGTTATATTAATTAATACAGAGTAACTTGTTGCTACGAAAGTCAAACACAATTAACAAGCCACAACCAATAATTGCATTTTCCACTTAGCTGCGAAAATTGAACGGACACAATTGAATAACGATGTCCAAGCGGGTAATGAAATGGTGACCACAATAATGCCTTGACACTGTGTTATGTTGAACGGGTCGTTATGACCTAAATCCTCTAAACATATACAGGGTGCTGGGGACTATTTTCCATAGATTCAAGGTGTTGACGAGTCCACTTATAGGAGCCGAACTGCATAATTAACATTTTTTTAACGAAGTCATTCAAATAGTTACGACTATCCATGTAACACACGCCTTTATCTATCCTTGCATTTTTAAATTTAAAATTTTGGCTCTATTTACAAAATTTTATTTACTTAATTTTCGGTAAAGAATATAACCCCAGAGTTATGGGATATACTCCCCAGCATCCTGTATTACACACATATACACAATACGTACAAATACAATATACAGCAGAGACTAACTTGCTAACTGTTATTTGACACACATGACATTTGAAGACCTCTGGCGTACTCGTAGTTGGTTGTGCTGTGGATCTCAAAGGAAAAATATCGTGAGGAAACCTGCATACCTGAGAATTTTCGTAATTCTCTACGTGTGCGAAGTCTGCCAATCCGCATTGGGCCGGCGTGGTGCACTATTGGCCCAACCCGAACCCGAGCCCGAGTCAAATATGGGTTGATAATGATGACTTACGCTTTACGATTATAATTCAATGTATAAACAAAAACTTTCAATACCATAGAATAGCGTTTCACAAAACTTGCGAAGGCCCGTGACTTTTTTCAGTTCAGTTTTTCACAAATCTCGCAGAACACAGGATTTTTCAGGGATAAAAAGTATCCTATACGTTGCTCAATAAACTCGTCTATCGTCCAGTGAAAGAAAATTTGTAGCAGATGATAAATAAGGAAAAAAGGTAAAACTACCGCATTCTACGCAAAGTCGTGGACCTACGCTAGTGACTGAATAAAAATAGTATTCATTATTTAAATGTACCAATTTACGCGCCCTATTTTAGATGAGAACGTGACTTGTTTCGAAACAATGTGTAAACAACGCAACTTTCGTATAATTGGATGATTCAAGAACGAGGCACTCAAAAGAAAAATAAACGAATTTGTATATTCCATGTATCTACGTGAAATTATTTTCTCTTTTGAAGCCCTCGACATAAAGGACGTGTTATAATTTGATTGCATATTTTCGGTGAACGTGGAGAATTTCACAATTTTTTTCTTTTATATACGTACCTACACAGCGAAAATTCTATCCGCCCTAGTAGGTAAGTTTTCAGCAATATTTCTAAAAGTAAAGGTGGCACCTCTTTTACTGAGGGGTTTATTGCAGTGGCGTATTTAAGGCTGGTTTTAGAGTCACGCTGATAAGACGCTGACAGACGAAATGTATGAACTCCTAGGGAGCGTTTCAGAGTAGCTATCAGCGCGTGCGGTGGTCGTCGCTACACGCTGAGCCGTCAGCGACGACGATCAGCGTCCGGTCAGCGTGACTCTTTAACCAGCGTTATTGGTTCATTGCTTATCTCTATCTAGCGCGGTATGTGTTAGTATACTATTAAAGTGCGATCTACATTCTCTTTCATGCACGAAAGATAGGCAGTTAGTAGTGTGGTGATCATCACGTCTTATTCTGTCGGTTTTTCCGTACAAATCGCTGGAACGGCTAAACCGGTTTTAGAAACGCTTACGCCCCTTTCACACAGCAGTCCAGTTTTTTTCAAGATCTCGTTTTCTGCAGGATTCCGTTTGATGGCGAATGTGTTTATATACTAGCGTTCACACGAGGGTGCTGCAAAAAACCGATCCGATCGAATTGTGCCATTTGGTTTTGTCACTAGAAACTGGACCCGTAGTCTATTAAAAAGCGGGAACCCGGTTAATCACAATTAATTTTAATAGCAGTGTTCACACAGCGTCCAGTAACGGATACGGATACGGCGGATACAGTAAAAAGCCAGTCCTGCAAAACTGGATTGCGTATGAAAGGGGCGTTACACTAATAGGAAGCTACATTATTCGCAATTAATAAAAAATATATATTACACCCTCATATTTCACCAGGAACAGGAACTACGTAGGTGAAACTACAGGGTGTCCGCCAGTAATCAATATTTTGATTACTCAAATACTTAAGTCCAACAGACTTTGAGAGCTTTAGCAATTAAAATCTTCATTAAGATAAAGCAGGTACTCACAAAGTTTATTAAAGGAAAACAAACTTAAGACTAGAAGACTAGACGTTTCTGAAAACTCAATTAACTGAATGTTTTTATTTTAGTTGTGAGCTTCTTTATGAAATCTTTAATTTCTTTTTTAAACAGCTGGTTGACATTTGTGTTGTGGTTAGCTCTTCGAGTACGTCCTTGTGCGGGGAGTGGCTGAGGAGGGGGCTCGTCTAGAAGTTTCAGTGTTTTCATTGATGCGACGGTTAACATGAAGTCTATTGCAGATGGGTTATTGTAACACTTGCCGATCAGAGGCTGGATTGTGACATCTGAAAGATAGTTCTGTCTTTATTCTATGACGAGTTAGTCCTTGACTGCGAACACAAATGATGATAATTGTCTTAGTCTTAGATGGAAGCGTTCTTACTTGGAAGAGGCACAAGTATATTCCGCCTCCGCCTCCGATGGTTTCGCGTCGTACTGGAACGCTAAATCGCTTGGCGGTACGTCTTTGCCGGTAGGGTGGTAACTTGTCAAGGTCTGTGCCTACCATAAGATCAGACCTGAGCCAATTTAGAAATTTTAAAATCGAGCTGGTAATCGAATCCTAGATCCTCTGTTGAGAACCACAACCACTACCAACTGCGTTACAGAGGTGGTCTAAAAAAATTGTTCACACTAATAAAAAAGTCTATTCCAGTAATTCATTATTTAATGATCGAAAATGGCGTAAATTTTTTTGAAAAATTGATTCGATTCTACTATACTATACTACTCAGGCTTTCCTCTGGGTAAGTAGTTTGACACGAGCATAATTATGTGTTTAGTAGGCCAGGCAGAGACAGTCGAGTACATAATCGCATTACCTATTCCAATATCGTTATTACCTATAGAGAGCACGGAGCTGCTTTCAACCCAACAATTGTATAGAATTGTTTGAGTTGAAAGCGAACAACATAACAGAGTTATCTTAGATTATAAACTAAATTCTAATCGGAATATGTTGAATTCTTATAGAAATGCAGAATGTGAATGTTACTAACAGTCAGGAAATAATTACAGCAGTTAATATGTGACTGAAAAGTTGGGCGTGCATGCCCCGGACCGGATTCAAATCTACGTCCTCCGAATCGAAGGCAGAGTTCATATCCGTTGGGCTATCACGTTTTTTTCCTCCTGAAAACTTCAGTTGTGTGCATTTTTAAGAAATTAAATATCACGTGTCTCAAACCGTGAAGGAAAACATCGTGAGAAAACCTGCATACCTGAGAATTTTCTTAATTGTAATAGGTGTGTGAAGTCTGCCAATTCGTATTGGGCCAATGTGGTGGACTAACGCCTAACCCCTCTCATCCTGACTCGTGTTCAACAGTGAGCCGAATATGGGTCGTTGATGATACGTGACTACGAGTATTCAACAACTGTCTAGCCATATAATCGACATCTATTTTGATTGACTACGTAAACAAAACACTGCAAAAGTATGCAAGTACTAAAAGAAATATTAAGTTTAAAAAACTTACTGACTCCAGCAACACACGAGTACATGTCGATATGACAGTGATTTATCATGGGTCTGTAATGGTACGACTGCATGTTGCTGGACCAGATCTGGGCACACGCCGGGTCATATGTGTCCAGGCAATATGTCGGGCAAGTGTGGTTGCAGGCTTGGTGCGCCCCTACTATGCTGAAGTCGTAAAGCCGACGCCCGGATATAAGGTAAACTTTCACCTTGTCTATATTGCAATATTCGTCTGGAATCTGTTCAAGGCCTAAAACATAATACAGAAAAATATAATCTATATGTAAAAATCATTTAACTCTTTATGAGTACACCCCGAAATAATTTTCATTTTCCATATGTCCAAACATGCTTCTTCTTTTAGACATAGCAGTTTTGGCGAGTTAACCAGCTTCTTAAATTATTTTCTATAGAAAAACAAATATCCAACTTTATATTTAATCACGTAAAAACGGCTAAACTGATTTTTTTATTGCTCGGAGATGTAGTTAGTGACAGGCAAGAAATAATGGTCCATTCATCAAAAGGTCTTGTGAAAGGTGTTGTGAAACTTGTTCTCCATGCCCACACTGTGATAAATCATAATAACAACGTAAAACATTATCAATAAATTCAACACATAACATTATTTCACAAAATCATTAACGCGACTGGCAGCGTGACGGTGTCTATGTTACCTAATAACTGAGCTCAAGTCATCAAATATCCTCTTATTTATACCAACACTGATACCCCCCTCCACAATAACATAAATAATGAATGTTAATACCACCAGTAATCGAGGAACTTGTAACAATGATACGAAATACTATTGTATTAATAGCGTTAAGTTGCTATTTACCTGTAAATCTGAACTGGCATTGCATCAGGCGAAGATAACAAATATTTTGGAATATTTTCATCACTTTCTGTCTGTGCAGACCGATAGCCTCACCGCAGACTGGGTCGTATACATTTGAGCATACTAAATCATTACACGAATTTGTTAACACTAAATGTGGTAGCGCTGAAAGAATTTTAATTAATATCACAATTGTTATGACGACTGTTAAACACACTGCTGGCGCTAGAAGATGGCTAGAAGTACCTACGCAAAGCGATGTCACAACTCTCTGACGCGGAATCAGGTATGTTTGACAGCTAATGCCACCAAACTCGTATTACCGCATAATCCGACGCTTTAACGCGACAGGCTAGAGTTCTCGTCGTCGTCGTCGTCATCAACCCATATTCGGCTCACTGCTGAGCTCGAGTCTCTTCTCAGAATGAGAGGGGTTAGGCCAATAGTCCACCACGCTGGCCAAATGCGGATTAGTAGACTTCACACACGCAGAGAATTAAGATAATTCTCTGGTATGCAGGTTTCCTCACGATGTTTTTCTTCAGCGATTGAGACACGTGATATTTAATTTCTTAAAATGCACACAACTGAAAAGTTGGAGGTGCATGCCCCGGACTGGATTCGAACCCACACCTTACGGAATCGGAGGCAGAGGTCATATCCACTGGGCTATCACGGCTCATCATGCTAAAGTTCTGACATGCGCTAAATACGCGTTCTCTTTGAAGAAGCCTTGACAAAAGCGAAAGTTTCGTTAGACGGATTTTTGTCAGAACGACTTAAATAATGTAGATTATGTTTGGCATAGAGACTGCAGTCTAGAAAAGTATAATTATTAGCTGATTGTTATCTTAATATTCCTATAGATACGGGACATAAGCTGGTGAAATCGCGCATAATTAAATTATAGGTATTATAGGTATATCTATAAATACACTCCAACAAATTCAAAGCAAGCTTACCTTGATAAATAAAAATAATAAAACCTTTAGATAAGTACATTTTCAAATCATTTCCGTACGAATAAAAATACTTTACGTGGTCAGTTTTCTTATTTGACTATGTAATACTCGAATGTCGTTTTATTGTTGGAATTTAATTAAACTAGGTAGTTATTTAACTTGTATAAATTACATAATAGGACTTGAAATGAAACAAAACGGTACATCGAATTGAAATTTTTATTCGTGAACAGTTTGTTTGCTAAAAAAAAATCGAATACCTACTGTATATTTAACATTTTTGAAAAAAATGTCAGATAAAGTGCTTGTAAGAATATTTATTGTAAGTAAAAGTTAATAAACTATGACCATGACAATTCTAATCGCTTCGATACATAGTGTAGAGCAACGTAAAGTATGAGTATGAACTTGTTAGAATCTGAAACAAAATCTGAATTTAGTGAACGGAGCCAAATAAACGAGGTATGATATAGAATAGATAGAATGCATAGAACTTTTATAAAGTTTCTTCATTTCTTATATACTCAGAGGCACAATTATCCGCCCACTTTAATATACTCGCGTCATATTAAACGTTGGCGGATAATTGTGCCTCTGAGTATACATATGGCTAGGGTATATAGGGTGTAGCGAACTCTCACCCGAAAAACATTGTGTTTCCTTATTATTACAACCTGCGCAATATTGTGGGGGATAATCTCTGTATCTACAAAACCGATTTTGAAAATTCTTTTATTACTAGATAGCCACGTTGTTTGTGAGTGTCATAAGATGTATTTTATTCCTGTATATTCACACGGGAACGGGAACTACGCGGTTACAACCTGTGCATCTTTGATACTATTTCTACAAAAAACAAAATACGATCAATATACTAACGGAGCTGTATGTTGACATGGTGATAGAGCGAAACTTGTACGCCGTAAAGTAAAGTGGTTTTTGAGACCTGAAAAAATATTTAGTCAGTTAAGCAGATTCTTTAGTAGGTTAAATAGAACTATAGTCAGAGATACCTCATTTATGTTTTAGTCTTTTCGTTTTATAGTAGGTAATACTAAAGGTACAGTTTCGAACCAACATTTAAATATTCCAAGAACTGGGCATCAAACAGCATCTTTCTTCCATAGTCCAATGTCGCATATTCACTTTCTTTGGATATATCATACGAAGAGATGACACGTCCATAGAGCGACTTGTGGTGCTAGGAAAGGTGGAGGGCGCAAGAGCGCGTGGCAAGTCACCAATTCGCTGGATTGACCAAGTAAAAACCGCTCTCCATGCTTGCTAGTGCTAGGAGAGCCACGCTACGAGAGGTGACCTTTAATGGCGACGGATAGTGATGCTTGCCACTACATCCAAAGGACGAACACGACCACGACCACTCTGTCAAGAGTGTAACGACAAAGATGAAGTACTAAGGGCAACTATTGTCGCTTGATAAACTTTTCTGTTGTTCCAAGTTGAATTTTATATACCTGTGAAATCTACATAAAATCTGTATAGCCACATAAAAGACTGACAGAAAATTATTAAATCTTTAAATTTGTCGTAGTCCTTTTATTGTAGCATTAGCTGGTAATTTAAATTATTTTATTAGTTTTAGTATAGTATGTCTAGTATATCTAGTATATCTAATATATCTAGTACATCTAGTATATCTAGTATATCTAATATATCTAGTATATCTGTATTATTGTATACCTTTGCATCAGTATCATCAAGGCTCGTTGACATCGAATATTGCTGTTGTACCATCCACTCTCGTACACTGCATTCGCCACTCCTGAGCTCTACATAGAGTTAGAATCATTATTAGTTAGTTGACTTTACTCAGCTTCTATTGGTTAAAGGACATGGCCGATTTTTGTATGAGTTACTAATTTCAATTTACACAAATGATATTTGGTATTTTATAATGCTAAAAATGTGTATATTAAATTACTATAAATATTAAACTCGCAGAAGTTGTCATTACAACAGACTAGACTTAAACATGTTATGTTTATTTCGCGCGAAACGTCCGCTCCTATGTACTATGTTGCATTGCAAAATGGTGAACCGCGCTGGCTCGCTGACCGCTGACCGTCGTAGGCTCGTCTTCCAAATAATGACGAGCTCTAGGTATTGCAAGATTTATAAGTAAGAATAATTATTTATTTATAGTATAAATAAATAATAATTCTGATAGTAAAGCACTTATGACGCTTCACAATATCATACAGATGTTGAGAATTATTACGGTAACCTGACATGGATTAAGTAATAGTAGGCCACATTTTTATCGAATTATTCAGAATCGTACACCGAGAAAAATATCCACCGCTGAAAATGTGACCTACTAAAACCACTAAAATGTATATACAAAATAGGCCTGAAGTTCTGATCTGGTGGTAGATAGGTGTATTAGTAGTGGCTAATTATTGAGACGACGAGACGTATCCCCAAGCGATTTAGCGGTGTAGTACGTTACCTACCTGTAGATCTCAAATGTGTGGCAAAAAAAAGGTAGGTACATCTTCGTTTATTATTATCTATAACGCCTACCTACAAATAATTGTTACATGTTTAGCAGTACAGTGCTAAAATACCTATGAGCTTGTTTAAATCACATTATTTTTTTAAAAGGTTTTATAGTGCTTCATTAATATCATGAATTGGTTGCTCTCTATATAACCAGACGTATAAACATATAAAAAAATTGATGTGTATGTAGTTATTTACACGATACTACACCTCAGTCCTTTAGGCATGGTATGGATTTTATTTTGATTACTAGCTGACGCCGCGCGGTTTCACCCGCCTGGTTCCCGTTCCCGTAAGAATACGGGGATTATATATATGTCATAACCTTCCTCGATAAATGGGCTATCTAACACTGAAAGAATTTTTCAAATCGGACCAGTAGTTCTTAAAATTAGCGCGAGTATTCTTTGGACAGAAGCATTGGATGTGGACGAATTCATATTGCAATCTTTTTATTTTTAAATAAAAACTGAGAAGTTCAGAGAGGTTAAGAATTATGTGTTAATTCATCTTTCTATTTTTATTATATAAATACACTAGCTAAGTACGTGTAAACGCAATGTCATTTTTCGGCCATGTCCTTATTTGAGTTCAAAAAAGATTCGTATCAAACATCGATTACGAATAACTATGATGATATAAGAAATATCTAAACTTTCATTTTCTTTCAAAAATATCGCAACATCTTATAACGAGTATCTTGCTTAAAAAACCTGACTGGATAACATTGTATTCTGACTGGTATATTTTGGTTGTATTTTGACTGATTAGACAATGCTTCAATTTAAATACAACCAAGTAAAACTTCATCTACCCTCGATATTTCTCTTTGCCATTAAGATACTTCTATTAATCTAACTTTAATATACGTTGAAAGAAGTAAAGTATAGGTAATAATTAATACTACACTACACAAATAAATTTTTTTATTAATATGAGTACCTACTGAGTAGGTATATTTACTTACTGAAGTAAAAATATCGTCCGCGTACCAACATAAAATGCCAACTTGAGTTAACGCTGCTCCAAGGAAAAATTTATTACTCATCGCCATCCACGGATCTAGAAGCTGTATTTATGATATAGAATATCAGATTTATGAGTGAATCAATAATTATCATTGAAAAAGAATTACGTTTAATTTGGCATTTTTTTTTATTACTTAAATAGTTACCTACGTGTTTTTTATATGAAGTGTAAAATTTGGCAAATTAATTATGTTGCATATTTAGATATAGGTACCTTCTTCGTTATTTATCAAGGCTTGGTATAAATAGATCTTTGTGGTAGTTTTGTTTAAAACAACAATATGAAAATCCTGCTAATTTAAACCTCATATAACATTATAATATACAGGATGCTCGGGAGTATTTCCCATAACTTCAAGGTGTAGACGAATGCACTTAAAGGAGCCAAACTAATTTTTACTACTAAACTAACTAAAAAAAATAAACTTTTTATCTATCTATACTATCTATGTAACACACGACTTTATGTAAAATGAAAAGAAACATTTTTTTATTCAATGACAAGTTAAGATGATGATGACAAAACTAGGCTATATTTTTGACGAGATCAACGACCTCTGTGGTGCAGTGATTTTCTTGATTACTTCAGGACAGCCCTGATATAAGCCCTTGCACTTTCTGATAGTAGTATAGATGCTGCCTGTATCTGATATTGTCTATATCGACGACATAGTTGCAACTGGCACTCCGCACTTAAGTAATTAGCTACTTCGTGATATTTATTAACGAATGTTTCGCTATGTCATTAATATACTCATGCGTACTTAGAGGACACATTTTAGGATCTATTTACAAAAGAAATATTTACTTCGAAAATATTTTAGAACACGTGTTCCTTGGATATATTTAATAAATTTATCTTAAAGAATATAACCTTGGAGTTATGGGAAATACTCCCGAGCAGCCTGTATAAAATATGTAATTTCAACTTACGATATTAAAAACAACGCAGCAAATGTTAACAGAGCTTAACAAGACGTTAATCAAAAAGACGACCGAGAAAGCGTCTTCTAAATCCTTTCCATATCTAAAAAAATAAATACATGTACCATCAATATTATAATTTTTTTTTTAATATTATACATAACTAATAGACGCCCGCTGTTTCACCTATACTGTTTTCGTTCCCGTGGAAAAATGGGAATAAATAATAGATTAAATGTTATAATGTTACACGCTGATAATGTAGCTAAAATAAAGTAAATAAAATCAGTCCAATAGTGAACTTATTCAGTACAAAAAACCAACAAACATAAAACCTTCCTCTAAATTACAATATTATTGTAGATATTATACAAATCGTAATGTATCTGATTGGGATCCTGCAATAAAAACTAACGATATTAAAAAACAATAGGCTAGTTGACACTTTTTTTTAATGGTCATAAATAGTACATTATCGTTCTAATAGATTGAAATTGATATTTTTTTACAGGACGAGCAAAACCGCCTGCCGACCATGATGGTCTATATTTCAACTGTTTCATGACGTTACTGTAACAAGTCGCTTACAAACGGAGCGTTTGACAAAAATATTACTTTATCGTTTAGTACATAGATGATACATGTTTAGTACATCAAGTAACAAAATGGACGACAGCGATTTTGACGTTTGGAAAATTGGAAAATACATGATTTTTAATTTGATTTTATAAGATATCCTTAACTTTTATTATTTAATAGCGATATATTTCAGACCCATATTCCATGTACTATACGATAATAATATTGTGCATATTAAATTTGATATAACTACCCTATTATCTCGTAATATAAAAATGTCCATACGTGATAAGTCTCTGATGTATTTCAATAACGCCTACGATGTCGTCGTAGCAGTCTACGCTCTTTATCTTACTCTTAGTGTCCTCCGTTGCTAAGCGACGTATCTTCAGTTGCAACAGCCGGAGCAACATACTTATATGACTGGCCATGTTCATAAAAAATATATCGGATCCCAACATAGACCAAACTGATACTGTACCTGCAAATATGTTACAAATGTACAAAATGAATTCAAACGAAGTGTGAATGAATTCTTTTTTTTGTAAATGGTAAACTTTTTGGAATCTTTAAAAACAAATTATCTTCTAATACAGCAGGGCTATTCTGTAACGATGTTACTGTACTGTACATATTCTGTAGCACTGTCGTTGTCGTTTTTGATATTGTAGTTTCGATTTCCTACTTCATTTAAGGTTATGCAAGGCTTTTTAAGAACATATCTCTACTATATAAAAATAAGTCGGGAGGAAAAATAAGTCGGAAGGAAACTTCCTGACGCAATAACTCCAGAACGCACGAACCGATTTCCACGGTTTGGCATTCGTTGGAAAGGTCTCGGGCTTCGTGAGGTTTATAGCAAAAAAAATCAGGAAAAGGTAGGGGTAGGGTAGGGTAGGGGTAGGGTAGGGGTAGAGTTGGGTAGGGGTAGTTGAAAGTTTACATCGAGTTTCACGCGGACGAAGTCGCGGTGGTCCGCTAGTTATACATAACGACAGCCTGTAAAATTCCCAATGTATTCAGCTGTTAATTAATTCTGTAATAAATGTTATACGTTGTGAAAATAATCGAAATATTTCCGAAGTTGAGTATCTAGCTGACAATATTACTTTATAAACTACCCTATGACAAAGTTTAATACTCCTTAAACGATGCTATTATTACCCGCGTAACATTCAAAGACAAAAGCGAGTTCGTGGTATACGGGCAGCGTCTTATCAAAGGGATAAGATAAGTGCCAGATGTAGCCTAAATGAGCAGGTGCGCCTTGAATCTTGTGGTACACGTATATCACTATCGGAGTCAAGTTGTACAGCCAAACTCCGAATATATTCCAAAACGCGTACCCTGAAACACATAAAGCAGTATATATTGTAGACTTTAATTAAAATCAATTAATTATAAGCAGACACGTATCATAGAGAAATAATATCAACATTAAAATAAATATCTGGGTTTGACACAGTGTTTTTAGAGTTTGCATGTTTTAATTTAGTAAAATCAAATCAAAATCAAAAATCATTTATTTCAAGTAGGCTCAGTTTACAAGCACTTTTGACACGTCAGTTGACTATTTGTAAAGATTCTACCACCGGTTCGGAAGGCAGGTTCTGCTGAGAAGATACCGGCAAGAAACTCAACAGTTGCTCTTTTGAAAAAGTCATACAGTATTATAATTTACAATTAATAGCAATTACTGTTTACATTTCTTATAGTTTTACTTTCTGTGTGAAGGTGGAAGCTGATCCAACGGCCTCCAAGCATCTTTATCATTAAGGAACTCATCAATGTTGTAGTACCCTCGACTAAGTAAATGTTTTTTAACACATTGCTTAAAGCTATGCATTGGCAGGTCCATCACAGTCTTGGGATCTTATTATAGAAGAGTACACCCAAACCTACAAAAGATTTTTTTACTCTTTGGAGACGATATGCAGAAATAACTAACTTATGCCCGTGTCTAGTAAGACGTGGGTTTAAATCTCCTTTTCGTTTGTACAAATTAATATTTTGTCTTACATATACTATACTGTTATATATATATTGACAGGCTACTGTTAGTATACCTATTTCTTTAAACTTTTGACGAAGGGACTCGCGTGATTTTAATTGATATATTGCTCGAATTGCTCTTTTTTGAAGTACAAATATAGATTGTATATCGGCAGCCTTGCCCCACAATAAAATACCGTAAGACATTACGCTGTGAAAGTACGCAAAATAAACAAGCCTAGCTGTATCAACATCAGTAAACTGTCTTATTTTTCTCACGGCAAATGCCGCTGAGCTAAGTTTACCAGACAGTTTTTCTATATGAGCACCCCACTGAAGTTTACAATCCAAGGTCACTCCCAGGAAAACTGTGGAACTCTCCATTTCCAGTGTTTCATCATCGATCATTACAGACTTATCTAATTTTTTAACATTTGGCAATGAAAACTCAATACATTTAGTTTTCTTGGCATTCAAAAGTAGATTATTTGCAGTGACCCAATGCGACACATGCGATATGGCACGGTTTACGTCGTCAGAGTTATCTTTATTTCTGTCGGACTTAAAAATTAAGGATGTGTCATCAGCAAACAGTACAAACTCACATATGCCGCTGACATGGTATGGTAAATCGTTTATGTACACTAAAAATAGAAAAGGACCAAGAATTGAACCCTGTGGGACGCCCATTATGGTAGTGGAACCGTGCGACTTTATATCATTTATGCATACCTTTTGTGTTCTATCACTGAGATAAGAGGCAATGAGATCGAGTGCAACACTTTTGATGCCATAGTGGCTTAACTTGAGTAGAAGGGTGTTATGGTCAACACAATCGAACGCCTTGGACAGATCACAGAACACACCAATAGCATTCTTAGAACCTTCCCATGCTTCATAAATATGTTTTAAAAGTTTAGCCCCTGCATCAATTGTATTGCGACCTTTTGTAGTACGAAAATTAATAAGTTTTTAAGAATAATTAAAGGGAAAGGAATCATTTAAATTATTGAACTATCAATTAAATTACGTGTTGAATAAATTTAAATAAAGATTGTATATCAGAGTGAAACGAGCGTACTTTGGATTAGATGGTTTTTGGATCTGGTACTGCCGCACTGCAGAAATCTCCGAGTTATTTTACTCATTACAAGTAAGCCCTTGACTACAATCTCACCTGACTGTAAGTGATGATGCAATCTAAGATGGAAGCGGGCTAACTTGTTATGAAAATGAAAAACCACACGTTTTAGTTTCTACACGACATCGTACCGGAACGCTAAATCGCTTGGCAGTACGTCTTTTGTCGGTAGGGTGGTAACTAGCCCCGGCCGAAGCCTTCCTCCAGCCAGACTTGAACCAATTAAGAAAACCTCAATCGGCCCAGACGGGGATCGAACCTAGGACCTCCGTCTTGTAAATCCTCCACGCACACCACTGCGCCAAGAAGGCTCGAGACCGTAGTCGCTCGAGACCGTGGTGTTTGGAAGAGAGTTTGCAAGAGGCCTCTGTCCATCAGTGGACGTCCATCGGCTGTTAATGATGATGATAATGACATATAAAAAAAGATATTACAAAATTGTATGATTCGTAATCGCGAGAGCTTTTCGTTCTTGATATCAGTAGCATCCTTGTCTTGGTCGGATATTGGCCACAAGTCTTCCAGCTCCGTCAGGAGTTTACGGAATACATTCCTCATCCACCATATCGTTAATAATTTACCGAAACCTTAAATATAAAACAACGTTTAACAATTAAAGCTGAAGAAACTGTAAGACTGAACAGAAATTTTCATAAAGGAACCAAAAATTCAAGATAATGTTGTCTATTTATAGGTGAAAATGCCTATAAAATATACAGCCTTACAATATTACGTAGCCGATTTCTCCAATACTTACAAAATGGGTAAATTCAGGTAGAGAAGAAACAATTATTTTTAAGCAAGCTCTTAACCTGACTTTAATTCACAACAAAAAAGCTTTCTAATTTTTTTGTTTGTTGTCTAAGTGATTTATAGACGTTTTATAGAGCATAATTTGCAGAATGTTAACATTTGAAAACTAACTCATAGTATCGTAGCCAACGATATGTAGGCTGGCCACAAAATCCTCTATTGAAGACGAAGTCACCAGTTTATTGACAACGTAGTTCACTTGACCACTTAACTTCAAGAACAATACAATGGCTGAGCCAATAAACCACAATTGAATCCACAGTTTCCAAATGACGGCAGTTTCATATTCGTCAATGAAAGAAATGCCTATCTTTCGCGTACAAAAATTGCATAAATTCAAAGTTTTGTGGATTTCTTGTTTTGCCGTTTCTTTGCCTTTAGCGGACATCTTGAGGGTTGTGACGAGTAAAACTAACTTTGCGACGTATTTTCATGGAAGCAACATTTGTAAGACCAACAATTTTCTTTAATAAATTATTCGAAGGTAACAGTGATTTCACAATTAAGGGTTATCAGACAATGGAGGGTTGATTCAGTTTAATAGTTGGGTAATTCTACACTGTGTCAATCACACACCCAACGTTACAATTAAAAGTTAATTTCCGCAGCGGTGTTCCACTGTGACGCATGCAAGTTATATTATTTTAACTCGTACAAAATAAATTACGAAAATTTCGTAAATACCGTTAACACACAGAACGTTGTATTTAGTGTACATATACTTGTAAAATAAATAATTATAGGCTGAATAAATTACACGTTTTATATTAGCTTCACTTGTAACTATGTAGGTATGTAAGAAAATATTGGAATCTTCATTTGACCCACTTCGATTACGATAAAGGGTTTGCTGTGTATAATACAAAAATAATAGTAAACGTGACTTAAATTCAATATTTGTAATTTTTAATGCGTGCAAAAAACGTGTTTTTTAGTTTTTTAAACTGTTTAACCTTATTTTAAGCTTAAAGTACCTATTGCTCCAGCACCAGAAGTATAAAGTTTCTTAGTTATTCACTTCATTTATCTATACTTATATACTAATATTATAAAGCGGAAGAGTTTGTTTGATTGAACACGCTAATCTCAGGACCTACTGGTCCGATTTGAAAAATTCTTTCTGTGTTAGATAACCCATTTATCGAGGAATGCTATAGGCTATATATTATCCCCGTATTCCTACGAAAACGGGAACCACGCAGGTGGAACCGCGCGGCGTCAGCTAGTAAGATATAAAATATGACTGTCTATTACTTAAGCATATAGTCGAATAACCCATTTTTTATTGCTTTCAAAGTTTTTGGACCACGCCTAGTAATAATATATCATCTAATACTTTTGTCAAACTAAAAGAAACTTCGCGAAAGCTAAAAGTTGTATATACTTCTACTTTCCATTTACCTTTATGAGTAACTTAGTAATATGTAGACGATTCAAATAACAACTAAAAAAAGTAAAATCATTTTAATTGGCATTGAATAATAACTACATCGAATAACAATTGTATACCTAATTGATTCCTACGTTGACTCTTGGGTCTTGATGAAACTGGATCTGTTTAATCAAGATTATACTAATTGTAAGCAAACAAACTTCCATAATTACGAAGGGAAGCAAATATTATATCCAAGTATTAGATAGCATTAGATACTGTAAGTAAAACAAAATACTAAGACTGATGACACAGAATAGTTTTCGTCCCGGTGCCTCAATGGATTCCGTGATTTTTAGGCTCACATAGTACATCGCAGTATATGGATACCGCATTCTGATGAATCTGCCTAAATACTGCAGTGCGTCGAGTGTGTTTAAGTTTCTTTAATTACAAAGGGAAGCCATTATGATATCCAAGTATTAGATATCATTAGATACTGAAAGTTGAACAAAATACAAAGACTGATGACACAGAATAGTTTTCGTCCCGGTGCCTCAATGGATTCCGTGATTTTTAGGCTCAAATAGTACATCGCAGTATATGGATACCGCATTCTGATGAACCTGCCTAAATACTGCAGTGCGTCGAGTGTGTTTACACATGCCAGAGTACCTAATTGCGATTATCACATTGCGGATTACGGTACGTTGTTATCAACCCATATTCAGCACACTGCTGAGCTCAATTGAGTCTACTCTCAGAATAAGAGGGGTTAGGCCAATAGTCCGCCATGGCTCAATGCGAATTGGCAGACTTCACACACACAGATAACTAAGAAAATTCTCTGGTAAGCAGGTTTCCTCACCATGTTTTCCTTCACCGTTTGAGACACGTGATATTTAATTTTCTTAAAATGCACATAACTTAGAAGTTGGAGGTGCATGCCTCGTACCGTATCTACCTGAAATAAAGCTAATTAGTAGATATTAGATATATTAGAAATGATTAAATATTTCTCGGACTTATAAAATTACTGGGAATAAAAAAAATTACAATAAAATGCGGCAAAATGATATTTTTACATATATATTTCAACGTTTCAAGAATAGCAAAACAGAAATTCCGTTTAATGTAATTTATTTGCGAACTGAGTGCCTATATTAGGCAATGCGGCGAGCATCAATTTCCTACAACGAGATTCGGCTCAGCGTACGTCCTCACTAACGACCCGCGCTCTATTTATTGCCTGAGTCGAACGTGCTTTAATTTATTTTTCAATACTTTTTCAAAAAACCCCTCATATATTGAATAGAAGGCGTCACTTTGCCGAAGTTTATTACGAATAATCTATACTAATATTATACGCGCTAATCTCAGGAACTACTTACTGGTCTGGTTTGAAAAATTCTTTTAGTGTTAGATAGCCCATTTATCGAGGAATATATATATTATCCCCGTACTCCTACCGGAACGGGAATCACGCGGGGGAAACCGCGCGGCGTCAGCTAGTCAGATTATAAACGACAATATAATTTGCGAAGGCGCAATGGAAAATTGTATTCAACAACAATCTTGAGGATGTTTTGATTTCCGAATAAAACGCAAGTAGAGGATTTTCTGTTAGATAACGTCTGGGTGACGTTGTCGTTTAGATTTCGCGAATAAGCCCTAGTTCACACGAGAGTTTTTTTAACGGACGTCAAAAAGCGTTCTTAATACATCAAATGCATATATGTTCACACGATAGCGTTTTTAAAACACGACGCTTTTTTATCGACCAGTGTTGCATTTTCTATTTTGGGCGTTGGAAATAGATCATGAATTAAGTTATGAACGTTATAAAAGTGCCAACCCTGGGTAAACACTTTTTTAACTGTCGTGTGAATTAGGCTTAATAGCATCATTATCAACCGATATTCGGTTCACTGCTGAGCTCGAGTCTCCTCTCAGAATGAGAGGGGTTAGGCCAATAGTCCTCCACGCCAGTCTGCCAATGCTGATTGGCAGACTTCACACACGCAGAGAATTAAGAAAATTTTCTGGTGTGCAGGTTTCCTCACGATGTTTCCTTCACCGTTTGAGATACGTGATATTTAACTTCTTAAAATGTACACAACCAAAAAGTTGGAAGTGCATGCTCTGGACCGGATTCGAACCTACGCCCTCCGGACTCGGAGGCAGAGGTCATATCCACTGGGCTATCACGGCTTAATAGCATAATTAATGAATTTTACACTATACCTCTCAATGAGACATTCTTCAAATGATTATCTATACTTCTATACTAATATTATAAAGAGGTAAAGTTTGTAAGTTTGTAAGTTTGTCACATTTTTTAAATGGTGTAATCTTCGGAACTACTGGTCCGATTTAAAAAATTTTTTCACCAGTAGAATGCTACATTATCGGGGAGTGCTATAGGCTATATTTTATATTGGTATCATATATATTAGCCGAGTTATCACAGTTTTTGTCATACAGGTCGGACTGAAAATCCTCTTAAACAGACTTATTCGAATGCGCTGCCTTAACTATTGTGTAAAATTGAAATTAATGTATGGAGACTATATGTATCTTTAAAAGTTCTACAAAAAAGTCCGCGACACCATATATCTATCTTCTATATATTAGCAGATATAGTACCTTTTGTGTTATAAAAATTATTAATTTTATATACTTAGGTTTACGTCATTATTTATACAACTAAACTTTAATCCTTATTAAAATAAATTATTTAATAATCACAAGGATATTATAGAGATAAGATTTGCCCTTTACAGTATGTTAATTACTTAAATAGTTTCGGAGATAATACAAAATTTCTAAAAGACGCAGAAATTCCGCTATATGACGCCCGGCGCTTTCATTAACGTAGTTCCCGTTCCCGTATGAATATGGGGATCAAACATAGCCTATGACACTCGCAAATAACGTAGCTTTCTATTGGTGAAACAATTTTCCAAATCGGTCCAGTAGATCCAGAGATTACCTCCTACAACCACACGAACTTTACCTCTTTATATTATTAGCATAGAAGTCTCTATTTCTCTTGGTCATACTACCACTCTCGAAGGACTGGACCAATTTTGCTAAGGGTAGGGGTAAGATAGAAAAGTTACAGGGTAGGGTAGGGTACGGGTAGGGTAGGGTAGGTTTAGGGCCGGGTTTAGGGTAGTGGTAGGGTAGGGGTAGAGGTAGGGTAGTGGTAGGGTAGAGGTACGGGTAGGATAGGGAAGTGGTAGGGTAGGGGTAGGATAGGCGTGAGATAGGGGCACGGGTGGGATAGGGGTAGGAAAGGTATAGGGTATGGGGAGGGTAGGGGTAGGATGGGGGTAGGGGTAAGATGGGGGTAGGGTGTAGGTAAGGTAGGGGTAGGGTAGGGGTAGGTTTGGGGTAGGGTAGGGGTAGGGTAGGGGTAGGGTGGGGGTAGGGGTAGGGTAGGGTAGGGGTAGGGTAGATGTAGGGGTTGGGTAGGGTAGGGTTGGGGTAGTGGTAAGGTAGGGGTAGGGTAGGGTAGGGGTAGTAGTAAAGTTGACATCGAAATTTACGCGGACGAAGTCGCGGGCGACCGCTAGTCTTCTATATAAAGTTGAATATACAAATATGTCTATGCAAATATATCCGCGCATTCTACAAAGATTATGCTTATATTTTTCCTTCCAGGTCAGTGCATTTCTGTGGTGTTATTCTACAACTCTCAAGAGTTTATTAATGTAGGTCGTTATTGGCGACAGCAAGATTTTGAAAGAAAGAAAGAAAAATATTTTTATTTGGTTAGATTTCATTTGGGCATCATTTATACATCATATCGCTACTGTAAAAACGATCTGATATAATGAAAATTAATCATTATTAATAAATATAAATAATTAAATAATTAATAGCCGTGATAGCCCAGTGGATAGCCTCTGCCTCCAATTCCGGAGGGTGCGGGTTCGAACCCGGTCCAGATCGGCACATGCACCTCCAACTTTTCAGTTGTGTGTATTTAAAGAAATTAAATAGCACGTGTCTCAAATGGTGAAGGAAAAACATCGTGAGGAAACCTGCATAGCAGAGAATTTTCTTAATTCTCTTTGTGTGTGAAGTCTGCCAATCCGCATTGGGCCAGCGTGGTGGACAATTGGCTTAGCCCCTCTCATTCTGAGAGGAGACTCGAGCTCAGCAGTGAGCCGAATGTGGGTTGATAACGAACGAATTAAATAAGTATATACCTAAAGCCTACGAATTTTTCCATGATAATTAAAATTTTAAAATGTCCATTTATTGGGTAGATGGTCCTTATACCACTGTCTTTTTCATTATTTTTCCTTAATATTACTCTGCTAGTATTTCATCTCGTGAACGGAAACGTTTCTGTGGCTTTGTAATCTTAACGACCAATCTAGAGGTTTAATTAAATTTCCCTCTTCATACCAGCGAAGTATGAAAATGAACATTTTTTTATATACCTGCTGCAGGAAATATTTCTTATATTAAAAAGTAAGGTAAGTAGATACTTTGTTTTCTAAGACAATGCGCTGTACGAATATCTGTGCTTCTAAATTAGACTTTTTTTTTAAATTATTGTTTCTTGTCTTATGGACTACATTTTAGATTTGCATTTTTAGATTTTTCGTTTCCTATCGTGGGGAAATTGTCATGAATACCTCGTAGAGGCTTACTGACATAGCTCAGCGAGTCGCGAAGCTGAAGTGGCAATGGGCAGGCCACATAGTTCAAAGAGCCGATGGCCGATATAATGATATAAGCCTCAATAGCTCAACGGTAAGAGCGGTTGGACTCAGCACCGAAGGGTGGTGGTTCAATCCTCACCCCGTTGGTCTATTGTCGTCTCCTAGCACAGTATTTCCCGACTAGTTGGAGGGGAATGGGAATATGGGTCACATTATAAAAAATATGGCAATTATTCTATTTTTCTAAAAAAAAAACCCTAGGCAAATGTATTGTCAGTCGATGTTAACCGAGTACACTGTCTCAAACGGTGCACCGCCTCAAGCGTACGTCACCCGAACTTGTCCTAAAGGATTCTCAGAACTCGGGAACACTGGAAGATTACTCGACTTGGCACCCCATTTGGTAATAACCAAAGTTTAACATTACATTGAGATTAATGTCAGTTTCAGTAGATGTCTGTATTTATGAAACCTCAAACAAAAATGTTTTTCAGATAACATGGGTACGGTAACAGTCGCCTGTATGACGTTCGTGATATGATTTTTGTTCGTACTATTATCCTGAATCGCGGCAAACTTTCAAGAGTGAAACGAAATGTCCCCGACACCATGCTACATCTACATGAAACGAACTGTATGTTATCACAATGATATAAAGAAGAAAGATTTGGAAAGATCTAGAGAGGTTTTTGATTCCAAAAGATAATGGGCTTGATGTTAATGTAATGGTCATTCATCACAGATATGCAATGTCAGACTCATTCCTGTAACTCTTTATTTTGTGGCTACGGGTACCAAATAGAAAGGTTCCAGTCTAAAGCTTGATTTTTTTTCATTATTTAGTTATTTATTTCAAATTGAAAATCGAAAATTTTCATTGTCACAACAAGCCTTCCAGTCCATACATTCCCAATGCGTACGCAGTTAAAGCGGACTTAGTTGGGCGTATTTACAAACACACTCGTAAATCAGTTGCCAGCGACAAGGCAAAAACGTTTGGAAAACTCGTAAATTTTAACTTTACAATACAACTCGCACATATTCGCTACACAGCGCTTCAGCAATGCAGTCGACAATAATAAACTTTTTCTTTAATTGGGTCGATAGGATTCATTACTAAAAGTTCGCCACTGTGTAAGGAAACTATTGAAAAATACTTTTGATAAGTGGAAATACTCTCTTTTTTCATCATTATAAACCAATTTTAACGGCCTACTACATAAGCAGGCCTTTCTTTTTATAAGAGAGGTTATATGGAGCTTAGGCCCTCCACGCTGCTATAATGTCGACCACCGACGACCAAGTAATTTCACATGCCTCCAGCGCGTGTGCGCGTTCGCGCGTAAATCTAATCGTGTGTTGGTGCGATCGGCATGATGTCATGCACATCGCTACCAACACACGATTAGTTTTATCGGCTGACAAGCCATTAGCGCTGCAGACATATGAGATTACTTGATTGTCAATGGCTGACACAATATGGATACCTCGTTGTAAGCTTAGTTTGATGGTTCTCTAACTACCACTATCTCTCCGAAGCATGGAGGTGCAACACTACCAACTTCCTAACTCTGGGCTGATAAAATTACCTGAAAATTCCCTGAAATAATGAATAGTTCAGTATCTTATATCCCTTAGTAAGGACTCGAACACAGGACTTCTTTATCCGAACATAGGCTAACCAATAGACCAACGAGGTTACGAGGTACTTTTTCTTCTACTTCGCCTACTACTTACGCTTGCGACGAATATCTTAGCATTCCATGGATACACGGTGCGGGTGCCGGGTCCGCCGCGTGGCAGAGAGAAAAACCCTGAACGTAGCCCTGGACTTGTGACCAATGGACGTGGAGTTAAAGAATTCCTAGACAATAGATTTACACTCCCTTCTCCGCTTGCTCCTACCAAATTTGGCTAAGCAGAGAGAACACTCAACAGTTGTTTATTAAGCGGCTAAATTAAATTAAGACAATTATGTACATTTGTCCGCCTCAGTTTTGATAAGGATTAAAGGATTAAAGGATTAAAGATAGGACACTAGGCCCTATCTTTAGTATAAAATAGGTAATCTGTACTAATGTTATAAAGAGGTAAAGTTTGGGTGTTGTAGGGAGTAATTTGTGTATCTACAGAACCGATTTTGACAATTCTTATACCACTGGAAAGCCAGTTTATTTGTGAAGATTGCGATTTCGATTGCTCTTTGCCATTTCGCTAAGGAATCCTAAAAAGCGACAGCAGTATTAAACCTGTCACGTAACATTGAATAGGGTTGCAATTTTATCGCACACTGGGCAGTCGCAAAGTATACAACATAACCTGAACAAATGGACGAGCGCGTAAGGGGAGGTTGGATTCATATAAAGCCACAAATTCTTGGGTCACCCCAGGGAGGATTAATAGCGTCGCTCCGTTAGCCCGAATGTTTGTAGTGTGAAAATTATATGCCCTTTTATCTTCTATATTAAAAACGTAAAGATCGTATACTTTTTTACGTTTTATTTTATTTGCTATAAAAAGTAAGATATTCTCGAACTTCAAAACATTGAAACACTGAAAAAAAATATATTTTCCTTTCTCTTAAAAATTCATTTTATTTATTTAACTAGTTATTAATTGTACGTAGCATTCCCGTAGGAATACGGAAATATATAGCATATATTATGTTACTCGCTAATAGCTTTGCACTGGTAATTCAAAATCAGTCTAGTTGTTTCGGAGTCTATTACAAACTAACAAACAAAAATCAAATCTTATAACTCTTAATATAACATCTATTCCTATATCTATCTATACTAATATCATAAAGCTGAAGGGTTTGTTTGTTTGTTTGTTTGTTTGTTTGTTGAACGCGCGCGTTTATTCTCAGGAAATACTTGTCCGATTTGAAAAATTCTTTCAGTGTTAGATATCCCATTTATCGAGGAAGGTTATAGGTTATATATTATCCCCGTATTATTAATGGGAACCACGCGGGTGAAACCGCGCGGCGTCAGCTAGTATTAGATAAATGCAATTACAAAAAGTTCGCAGCTCTTGTTGGTACCGACGAAACTGGCCAACAGTAAACTCAACTCATAATAAACTTTTGGATTTCACTTCGTGTTATTTGACTGTCAACGCAGTCAGACCTCGGAAACTTTGGCGGAAATGAACTTGCCTTCACGTTACTCCCTTTTGAACTTTATTTTTGTTATGCAGGTACTTAGAAGATTCTCACATCGATCTAATACTATTGTAAGATAGATAAGTATCATCATCATCATCATCATCATCATCATCATCATTATCAACACATATATTTGGCTCGCTGCTGAGCTCGAGTCTCCTTCGATTGAAACCGAAATTTCCACATTTCCACAAAAGGAGGCTTTCTACGTACCAGCCACACACACCAGCAGACTACAGCTTCTAGGGTGTGGGGGGCATTGATTATTGTGGAATAAGAAACACACAAATACAGAAAAAGAAGAAATAAAAACATTATGACCACACAACAGCAAAGCAAACCAGAAAAAAAATCAAAAATCGCGTTAAAAAAGTAAAAGTAAATTATGTTACGTTAAAAATAACGATAAAACGAAATGAAGCAATTTTCACGGTGAAATTGGCTAAAAGGGTCGTCAGATTATTTACATAACACATCTCTCTGCGATCTCATTACTTTTGCTCCAAACGTAAATCATTTCGAGTTTAGTATTTCTCCACTTAAATGCTACGAAATATGTCATGGCTGTCAGATTTGTGTTTTATTCGTTGGCTTTGTGTAACCCGTTGGTTATGATAATATTAAATATTTTAGCAGACTCAGAAGTGGTTACAAAAATAAGAAAACTAATGTCGAACAAAGGTTATGATTCACAACATTTGTCAGGACAACATATTTAACAAATCAGACTGTAACCAAAATAAGACCCTAGAATGGCAGAGAATGACCTTGAGTGAAGTCACACACTTGTGGTCGTTGTGTGTAGGGTTAAAGAATCCTTTGACTGGTTAACAAACACTCTTCTTTTCCATTCACTCTCTCCGCCTATCCCAAGTAACCCATAAAGAATTACAAGAGATGTGGACGGCTCGAACGCCACGAGCACACTGAAGCCGTCCGTACCGCAAGTCGATGCAACGCGGCGATAACAAATATTACTTTTTATATAACTGTAAAGTTCTACATACACAAACGAAAACTCAAATCATACTTTTTGGAATAACCTAAACTCGTAGCACGTAATTTCAGTATCAAGCCACAGTCCATCACACACAATTGATTAACAAGTTTTACTACCTGCCATTATTGTTGTTCATTAGCAGTTAATAAAACATGAAATTCACCCATAGAACGCTACATTATCAGGGAGTAACATAGGCTATATTTCATCCCCGTATTCCCACGGGATTAAGAACTACGTGGAAGAAACCACGAGGTGCTAGTGATAAATAATTTGATTTGTTTTACATACTCATAATTGGTACTGTTGTCTGTTTTTTGTTGTTATTGCATAAGTGTTTAAAATATCCGAGTATCAGTGCAGACTAAATGCATCTAGGTAAGCAGGTTACGGTGTCGAATGCACTTTTCATAAAACATTCCCGGTTGCATTGTGAAGTGCGGGAGTCCTCTTTATTCTACGAGAAACGAACAATATTCATAAACATGTATCATGTAAAATTACCTAAGTAGTTGTAGCCATATTTAGCTTTATCTCCAAGGACTTATAGAATAAATTTAAATTTATTTTATATTATTAAAGTCTACTTAAGGCCTCATTCGCACGAGAGTTAAGAAAGCGATGCGTTAAACTTAAAACCCAGCGTTGGCGGGCGTAGCCGTATAGTATGTGAAGTTGCATAATTGACTATTGAGGTTTATTTCCAACGCCCAAAATTGAAAATGCAACACACACTATAAAAAAACGTTGTGATTTAAAAACGCTGTCGTGTGCACATATACGTCGGAATGCATTTTTGTTGTATTTGAACGCTTTTTTAACATCCGTTAAAAAAGCTCTCGTGCGAATGAGGGCTAACTATGTATTTATATAGTGTCATGCCATTGTCAGGCGTCACGGACATCCAGAACTGATCTAAATTAACCTGATATTAATTAATTAAACTGATATTAATTAATAGATTCCATCGATATAGACGTTCCTATAAGCAGAGGTCTGAGTTTCACAGAGCATGCTCTTGAACAATTTTCGACTGGTTTCTTAATTTTTCGTTACATCTTCTAACCTGCGGGATTGTAATATCTGAAAGAGCTGAATCGATTTTACGAGTTAAACCATTTTCAGTCTTTCACTAGAAGATTCAGGAGGTTATCGAATAACTTTTTATTCTAGAAAATCAATAGATGCCATCAAAAACACTTGTAAAATATAGCAATTCTCGCAACTCAGTTCTACCGTAAAAAGTTGTGAGATCCATGTCGATTACTTCATTAAGTCCGTAATTAAGTGACCTTCTGTCTCAAGTTATTACGTAATTAGCTAACCTAACAACATCTTTTATGTTTAAAAATTAATTAATTTTAAATTCCTTTATATTTTAAACAAAATAGATTGACTTGGCCATCGCATGACTACACAATATATCTCACAAATATTATTATTCAATAACATTGCATAGAGCGTCAATCTAGAGACCATGCCACCAGATCCTGCGGAACTTGTGAAAAACCTAATTTCACGCGGACGAAGTCGCGTTTGTTCGCTAGTTAAGTTAATAAATATATCTCAAAGTGATTTCCCCGTGCCTGAAAAATGACGTCGGTATGTTATTATTCGAGTGAAGCTCAGTGGCTTTGCCTTCCACGTAAAGAGATAAGCCGATGAGAGCTCTCACATCCTCCTCGACTTACAGCTCTGTAAAGCCAATGAAATTTCCATTCAACCTAGCAACAAATATATTCCGTTCAATTTTCTCAACAATACCTAAATCCTAATCCTTTAAATTATTTTAAGTATTGTTTTTATTGACAATGGACGGGGCACACAGTTCGAAGAGTCCCAAGGTGCTGGAATGGCGACCCCGCAATAGAAAACGCAGTGTTCACACTGATGACATCAAGCAAGTCGCAGGGATTCGCTGGATGATTTTTGGAAGTCCCTACAAAAGGCTTTTATTTTTGGAAGTCCCGCAGGTCGTGCAGTGGAAGTCCATCAGCGGATATGATGATGATGATGATAATGATGAAGTGTTGTACGTTTAAGATATTTAGTTTAGTTAGTTGGGTAATGCTAATAAACGGCCTACTACAGGACCAGGCCTTTTTCCTTGAAGCACAAGGGATTTGGAGCTTAGGCCCACCACGCTATTACTACCACAAAAATCTCAATTAAGGATTTTTTTTATTCTTAACCCTAGACTACAATCTCATCTGATGGTAAATGATGATGCAATCTAAGATGGAGGCGGGCTAACTTGTTAGGAGGAGGACGAAAATCCACACCCCTTTAAGTTTCTATATGACATCGTACCCGAACGCTAAATCACTAGGTAGTACTTCTTTGTCGGTAGAGTAACTGGCCACGGCCGAAGTCTCTCACAACCCAGACCTGAACCAATTAAGAAATCCTCAATCGGCCCAGTCGGGGATCGACCCCAGGGCCTCCGTCTTGTAAATCCACCGCGCACACCACTGCGCCATTGATGTAAAACATCAACTCACCACGATGCACCAATGTGCGTAAGTGAGCGTTATCTCGTAGGTGGCGAGGATTAAAATAATTATAGCAGGTAATGCAAGTAGGTATCAATTTGTGCTCACTCTGTGCTAAAGCGAACAGCTTATATCCAGCATCGGTGGCTTTAATCCCATTTCGCCAATTTGGAGGGATGATTAAAATTTAACCCGATCCGAACTCGCTCGACACACTTCACTGCTCGTAATTTCCAAGCGATGTTCTGATGTTCGATATAAAATTTGAACATTTAATAAACCTATGCTCCGTATAACTCTATTCTAATATACTCAGAGGCACAATTATCCGCCCAGTTTAATATAATCGTTATCAACCCATATTCGGCTCACTGCTGAGCTCGAGTCTCCTCTCAGAATGAGAGGGTTTAGGCCAATAGTCCACCACGCTGACCCAATTCCGATTGGCAGACTTCACACACGCAAAGAATTAAGAAAATTCTCTGGTATGCAGGTATCCTGACGATGTTTGCCTTCACCGTTTGAGACACGTGATATTTAATTTCTTAAAAAAATAGTACACACAACTGAAAAGTTGGAGGTGCATGCCCCGGATCGGATTCTAACCCACACCCTCCGGAATCGGAGGCAGAGGTCATATCCACTGGGCTATCACGGCACTTTAATATACTCAGAGGGCGGATAATTGTGCCTCTGACTATATCATTTAAGTCTTCATGTTATATATTTTTATTTACATGCGAATTAAAATTAATTAAATTGTTAATAAAAATTAATATTTTAAATAAGAGAGCAATGTTTGAACAACCTAGTAGGTAGAAACTACGTTCTGAACCGGTGGAATCAGATACTAGGCGCTTGTGAAGAGTTTGTAAACTAAGCCATCCATTCAATCTAAAAGAAAAAAAAAATTATAAAATGTAAAAAATAATAGTATTGTAATGAGACGAAATATCTTAGCATTCTGTGGTTGCACCGTGCGGTTCCGTGTCCATCGTGTGGCAGAGAGAAAATCTTCGATCAGATCCCTGAGCCTGTGACCAATGGTGTAGGGTTAAGGACGTCCTTGACAGTTAACTAACACTCCAAAGGCCACTGAACTATTCCAGGAAAGTACAACCTCGCCTATTTGGCTGGCGAAAATTGTGTAGTGTTCTGATGGCTGGCGAAATTACATGTATAATCCACACCACGAAACAAGTAATGTCTTAATGGTACTCATTGTCATTTGGTAATGGCGGACTTATTGTCATTTGTGTAAGGTGCTGTAAATTTTAGTTCAGATTTTAGCTGCGGGACTTCTTTCGTGGCGCGGAGTCTACGCGACCCTTCGCATCCTCACGTTGACGGCTTCAGGATAGCGCATTGCAGGGATACCTCACGTGCACATCCTGCAGTGTGGTGTTCTATCGAAAGTTAATAATTATACATGGTGACCCAAAGATTATCAAACTCAAGAAGATATAATCATCTTAATTAAGTGAAAGTAATCTGATAAATTCTTTTTATTTTTTTTTCATTTTACAAATTCAACACTTACCTACTATCTACACCACTTGAGTGTACTCGATCATATGGGACATAATATGGTAATGCGTGAATTAAGCGAATTATGGTGTAAAATAGTACATTATGATATAAGTGCGGTAAATTGAAAATTACAGCCGAGGCAATATTGTAAGCTCGAGCCTTGGCGAGAGCCATAGTAAGGAAGCAGAGGCTGTAATTATCAAAACGCACGTATGTCATACGACGTTTTATAACACATTTGCATGGAAACACACTCTGAACACACTTTCTGAAAATAAATTTGCATCTTTGCCTGTTTTCCATATGATGACATTTTGATACGCTTGTCATTTTTGCACAGATACCAAAGTGCGCATACCAGCGTTTTTTTTTTAAGGCAAATGCACCAAAAACAGCCAGTATTACTCATAAATAAAATTAATATTTTTGGGTTTATTTAATTATAAATGGTTGTCATTTATTGTCAAAATTATTAAATGTTAATTTTTTATATTTTATATCACAAAGTTAATTTTATTTGCCATAAATACTCTTTGCTATGATTTAAAAACCACGATGGTCATAAAATAGGTATTGGTTATTATTTGAATACTGGGGAGGACCGCAACTGAAATACACTTTAAACTTTATTTGCAATTCACACTGGATATGTAGAATTGTAGAGCGTATTGTAGCTTCTGGTCAGGACGGAATTCTCTGCGGGGTATAAGTTCCAACACCGCAATAGTAATGAAAATGCAAATTGTACTCGAGTTTGTATATTAGTATACATAAGAGTAAATTTGTATAAAGGAATTAACTGCAAAAGGCGACCTCGTTCTTAACATTATAATTATTTTCACCCCATACTCATATGAATATTAAGAACGGTTTAATTTTATGAATTGTTTAACTCTTGTATGTTTTTTTATATATATTTAGCTTAGAACATTGAAATAGGAAGCCCAAATTATTAATTGATAATGAAACACGGCTAAAACTCACGAGATGCATCGTATGGAGTATGCCCGACTAGTTTCGAACCCATACGGGGCCTTAGTCATGAGCTGGTTCTTGCAACGCGCACGATCCAAATTGCAACGCTGAGGCGCGAATGTCTACTTGATTATTAGCTCAAATTATTAGTCGTAATAATTGCTTACATTGGTAATGCAGCCAGTAATCTAGCCACATTCCACGTAGGCATGATTTTTATAGCATATCCAGTATATTAGGATAAATAAGCTTGTTCTCTTGTATAATTGTAATAAATGTTCTCTTGTAATACAAATGACATGAGACAATCCGTAGACATTCCCAAATGGATTGTCCTTTTTTACACTTGTTATAAGTTTTGAACGATAAGTTCAAGAACTAACGTCTGCTTATACGTTGAAAATTAGTTTTCATATTGCAAAGATAAAAATATTTTCCATTTTTTTCTTTTAGATAGTTGTGTTTACCTTTGATGCTATTATTATTTAGAGTTTAGGATCAGTTTTCCTGTAAAAATATTTCGAGATATTTATTTCAATACTTTTAAGCCATCTTTTATAATGGCTTCCGAGAATTTCCGTCATTGGGTAAACAGATATAATCATACACGTAGGGAAAATATAAACATTGTTAATACATAAATATTTTGAAGAAGTTTAAAGTCTTCACTATGAACATAATTCATTAATTTTTACATTTCTTTATTATTCATATACCAACTAGTCGTTATCAACCCATATTCGGCTCACTGCTGAGCTCAAGTCTCCTCTCAGAATAAGAGGGGTTAGGCCAATAGTCTACCACGCTGGCCCAATGCGGATTGGCAGACTTGACACACGCAGAGAATTAAGAAAATTCTCAGGTATGCAGGTTTCCTCACGATGTTTTTCCTTCACCGTTTGAGACACGTGATATTTAATTTCTTAAAATACATACAACGGAAAAGTTGGGGGTGCATGCCCCGGACCGGATTTGAACCCACACCCTCCGGAATCGGAGGCCAAGGTCATAACTACTGGGCTATCACGGCTTTATACCTACTAGTAGGTAGGTTGGTTTTCATTCTCTGTCTACGTTATGTTCGTTTAGTTCTTCATACAATTTTAAATATACTCGTAGAATCCTTCCAGTAAGACGCCTAACATAATCTGTGTTATATTAATCGTTGCTTTGGCCGAAATGAGTCGGAAGCAGTTGGGGGTCTGTCAGATGCAAACCGTTTGTTTTCATTTAGATACTCGTTCCTACTGTGTAACTAGATATTGTTAATTTAATAATAATTACAAATTATTAGATTTTAGAAACTTATATATAGTATTATAGGGCTCAAAAGTGATTACAAATATAAGAAAACTAATGTCGAACAAAGGTTATGATTCACAACGCTTGTCAGGACAACTTAATTAACAAATCAAACTGTAACCAAAATAAAACCCTCGAATGGCAGAGAATGACCTTGAGTGGAGTAACGCACTTGTAAACGATGTGAGTAGGGTTAAAGGTACCTTTGACTGATATCAAACACACCCCATTTCCACTCAAGTCACTCTCCCCGCCTATCCCAAGTAACCCATAAAGAATTACACGACAAGAGATGTGGACGGCTCGAACGCCACGAACACACTAAAGCCAACACGAGATCGAGCGACGTCATATCCGTCACAGACTACTATTTCCTACACTATTTATTAAAAACATGTAAACTTAAAAGCGGCCAAGGCGGCGATTGCAATAGATATAGCAAATTGTGTTCTATATTAAAAAATAACGATTAGTTTTCTATCGCAGCCATGTTAGAACATTACAGTAACTTTTTAACACATTTGCTCGTAAAGTCTCGCTTATTTCACCAATTTCAATATCGTAATGTATCTGATTACGCACATGTGCCGTAATTTAAATCTTGGCAAAGAGTTTTATGTCAGAAAAGTGCAACATTTTATGAATAAAATTAACTTTTTGAGATAAAATATAATAAACATCCATACAAGCTTTCGTTTATAATATTAGTAGGAAGTTATAAACTGGGTCTTACTTGAAATTGTATCATCCTCAAATCACGAGTTGTTTATGAATAATACCTGTAACTATGTGAGGTTTGTCATTTATCATTCACGGTGCTAAGTCGACGATCACTCAAAACACGTCAAAAGCACAGCTGAACAGTTGATATTTGATGCAGAATGATGAATCAGGCAATCAGCCAGCTGGAAGCCTCTATACATATAAAGAAGGATCGTTCAAAGTAATTTCTAAATCTCCCTTTAGCCACAAAGGTGATTGATAAAAGTCAAACGAATCTGAATTGGGCCGTGGATGTTTGTCAAAGGCTTTTACATCGTCCGAAGATTTGCTTTTCGTCACGGCAGCCTACAAAAAGATTTCTGTTTCCTTCGAACGAGAAGTCTGAGATTTTCGAGGCGGTAATTACTTTTTTTGTGTCCTTTTTACTTGAGCGTGAAATACTTAGAAGAAGTTTAAAGTCTTAAATAATTCTTTTGAAGATTATACTAGTTTAGTAGCGTCGTTTATGTCTAAAGTATGCAAACAATCTTACATTGACTTGTGCTCAAAATCTTTGAGGCAGATTACACCCTGATATAACAGTTGTTTTATTAGGCGACTTCCAAAAAGGATGAGTTTCTAGTTTCGGCTGTATGTATGTATGTTTTCAATGTTGCTACCTCTACCAAATAATAACTACTCACGATATATAATCTAACTACTGTCTCAACTATAATAACAATCTAATCAACATTCCTGGCTGAATCTTGTCGAATATATGAATTAGCATATTAACCAAAGATAACCATGTAATATTAGACAAAATAATAATGCTCCTCGGCAACTAATCAGTTGATTACATACAATTATAAATTATTTTCTACGCGGCATAGAACCGGTACGCTACGAGCAAATCACTTGGCATTAAGCCTTTGCCAGACTAGATTTAGGAATTATAGCTAAATTCCCAAATTGAGCCTCGCTTTCCACTTACGTAAAGGCTTTACGTAAATTTATAGCGTACATTACAACGTTAAGTGCGGAATTGTTTCGTGGTAATAATTCTAATCTTATATGCTAATAAGCGTATTTGACGAACAAAATGACGAAACATTTCGTAAAATAGACTATCATCTTGCAGGGCACAGTACCTACTCAAGAATATGCTTTACAATGCATGACTTTGCCCCTATTGCCCTTAGGAATATGGTTGTTATAAGTATAAGGTAATGAGACACTTATTATCAGCATGTAGCTGGAGGGCGTCCTACACTGCACTTGCTGGTACGTGGTCTCCACTCCAGAACACGTCTGCCCCAGCGGCCATCTGTTCTGCGACAGATATAGCCCGCCCCCTGTCAAATCAGTTTTTTAATCCTTTGAGCTACATCATTCTCCTACGGATTTCCTTGTTCCGGATTTTGGCCTTCTGAGAAACTCCTAACATAGCCCTCTCCATAGCTCGCTGAGCGACTTTAAATGAGACACTTGAATATCAGTAATTCACAGATTGAACTTCTTTTACTATTAGACTTACTTTTTAGGGTATCTACTATCGTATTTATTTTAATTTCATCATCATCATCATCATTATCAACCCATACTCGGCTCACTGCTGAGCTCGACTCTCAGAATTTGAGGGGTTAGGCCATCACGCTGGCCCAATGCGGATTGGCAGACTTCACACACTCAGAGAATTAAGAAAATTCTCTGATTTGCAGGTTTCCTCACGATGTTTTCTTTCACCGTTTGAGACACGTGATATTTAATTTCTTAAAATGCACACTACTGAAAAGTTGGAGGTGCATGCCCCCGACCGGATTCTAACCCATACCCTCCGGAATCTCAGGCAGAAGTCATATCCTGGGCTATCACAGCTTAGCACGGCTTATTTTAATTTATTGTTTACAAATCATCATCAATCATCAACAGCCTGTATTCGTCCCCTGCTGGACATAGGCCTTTCCGAGAGCGCGCCACCACACACGATCCTCCGCCTTCCTCATCCAGCCACTTCCCACTACCTTTTTGATATCGTCGGACCAACTAGCTGGAGGGCGTCACTTCAGAACACGTCTGCCCTAGCGGCCATCTGTTCTACGACAGATATGGCCCGCCCACTGCCACTTTAGTTTGCTAATCCTTTGGGCTACATCAATTATTTTCGTTCTCCTACGGATTTCCTCGTTCCGGATTTTATCCTTCAGAGGGACTCCTAACATAGCCCTTTCCATTGCTCGCTGAGCGACTTTAAATTTGTGGATAAGGCCAATCGTCCTCGTTTCCGCTCCATACGTCATAACTGGCAAGTTTATATATATATAAAGGCATGTTTATAAATATAAAATGTTAATTTGTTTGAACAACGCCAGCTGGAGGCGGCGACACGAAGTAAATTTGCGGTTTATCTATTGCTGAAATTCAAATCGCTGTTGAAATATCACTTCGCAGTGCAAACTTTGCAGCTGCATCGTTTGCGCGGAGGAGGAAATTTCGTATATTCCGCATTGAAATTATTTCTTTGATACCAGGGAAAAGCGTCATAAACATGCACCTACTCAGTAGCGGTAGAGCATGATATAAATGCAAAAGTAGTTTCGGAGCTTGTTTGCTACATTTTGAGATATAATCTAAAGGAGTGCTTCACTTCGTAGGACAAAGTTTAACAACGTAAACTAAAATATTTAAAAGTACAAGTGTAGGTATGAGGACGAGATTTTGTAACAGCTTAGAAAAGTACTGCATTACTGACTCCTTTGCTTATTATGTTTATAGAGCGCAAAGCATTGCGTATGTCTTTTGCAACTGGTTACTTCGATGATCTTTAGTTATCTTTAGTAGAAGTTTCATTATGATTTTGTAGGCTAATGTAAAAAAGTACTATAACCGTATTCTTGGTTACTTAGTCAAATTCACCTCTACCTCCGATTTCGGAGGGTGTGAGTTTAAATCCGGTCCGGGGCATGCACCCCCAACTTTGCAGTTATGCGCATTTTAAGAAATTAAATATCACGTGTCTCAAACTGTGAAGGAAAAACATCGTGAGGAAACCTGCATACCAGAGAATTTTCTTAATTCTCTGCGTGTGTGAAGTCTGCTAATGTGCATTGGGCCAGCGTGGTAAACTAACCCCTCTCATTCTGAGAAGAGACTCGAGCTCAGCAGTGAGCCGAATATGGGTTGATAACGAACACCTTAACTGAAACCTTGTCAATTTAGTTCTATTAAAAAAACGAATAAGCTATTAGCAGTTTCACCTCTGTATTGATTCTTTTGTTCTTTTTTAAAAAACAACAAAGTAGGTAATTGAAAACATTTACATACAAGCATAGTCATGCAACAAAAAATTGTCGTGGCTTTGACAGCAGGCTCAGGAGTACAAATAAGTCAGGTCCTGTCACACGTGTTAAAAACTTTACGGTCCGGAGTCAGTGTTTGAATAAAACAAAATTAAACTTTGTGTTTTTTGGTGCAAAATTTACGAGCTAACGAGTTTTGCGGAAATTTTTTGCCGCTTTGTTACGAGCTGCGCTAATTTACGTTGAGAGTAACGCCTCCAAAATTGTTATAGAATTTATACTTTATTTGAAAATTCTCTCTTGTGGTTTGAGATTTGCTTATTTATAGCAAAAGTCAGTTAAACCCAGAGCAGCAAAGTTAACATAATTTGAAGTTATTATCTACTTACTTCAGACTAACCTTGTTATCCGAATGTCATTTTTTTTTCCAAAAAAGAATCCACCGCGCATACCACTGCGCCACGGAGGCCGCCTAAAAACTTTTGTAAGACAAAAGAAAAGATAATTCTATTTTATAATTTTAAATACAAATACTAAACTATCGTGAGTGTTATCCATATTTATTTTCCATAGGTATACAAAAAATTAACGAAAAATAAATATTTTTGTAAAATATTTAATTAACCTACAGCTTGTATATTATATTTCAACGTCTTCAGCGAATATTTCCTCTCTCGCAATAAAAGGATACACGAAAAGGGTCGCAGAGTGACGTGTTTTAAAATTTTATCTCATGTTGAGACGTCACTGTCAAGAGAAGAAATCCAGTAAAAACGTATTTCGCAACGGTATAATTTTGTGCATTTTTTTCCAGTAAAAACACCCGGCCTAGTGTGCGTCGGGCTTTGCGTGTAGGGTTCCGTATATGTACGCCACCAATGCCGACTTAGATTGGTAGTTTTCGGCTGGTCGATTACAATATATTAATTCTTACTTAGCTGTGAGAGTTAAATTCTTTTTCTCTTGATTTCATTATATATTATACTCTACTTTTTTGCGGCCTCCGTGACGCAGTGGTATGCGTGGTGGATTTACAAGACGGAGGTCCTGGGTTCGATCCCCGATTGGGCCGATTGAGATTTTCTTAATTGGTCCAGGTCTGGCTGGTCGGAGGCTTCGGTCCTAGCTAGTTACCACCCAGACGTACCGCCAAGCGATATAGCGTTCCGGTACGATGTCGTGTAGAAACCGAAAGGAGTGTGGATTTTCATTCTCCTCCTAACAAGTTAGCTCGCTTCCATCGTAGATTGCATCATCACTTACCATCAGGTGAGATTGCAGTCAAGGGCTAACTTGTAAAGAATAAAAAAAAAATACTTCTTCGAATATTTTCATGTAATCATAAACAACCGTTTAGTTGGCAGAGACGCTTGACTCTAGCAGAAATAAGCATTTGAAACCATAATATTTCATAAACTCCAATATTTTTAAAGACATATTCAACGACAGCGGGATAAACGTATAAAAAATAGTAATTTCTACTATTTTACCTACATATTGTATATAAAAAAAATCCGAATTTCATTTTACGAATGTCGGCGTGCCTATTCTAAATTACTGTTTTATAATACTAATAATCTCTGAGCTAAGCCGTAAATGGACATGGCACAACAGTATATGGGTTCCTTGTCTTGTGCTACGGAACCCTAAAAAGGGAGTTTTTTATTCAAATGGGGAGGTTGAATTTCAACAACAATACATTACGAAAATAAGTTTAACGTTGCTTTGACGTAAATTCTTCCAATGCGACCGATGTAGAACAATTTCAACACATTTTGCTCCTTAAGAAATACTAAGCTGAAGCGATTTACGTCCCGAGCAGAAGTAATGAGACTGCAGAGTGACGTGTTGTGTGAACAAACTGACGACCCTTTTATTAAGGCAATCGAAATGAAAAAAAACCGCTTTATTGTTGTTTTTGTAGTTTACTCCTTAAGAATCGATTTTTCCCCCGGTTTGAAAAAAATATGGGCAGTAAAATTCAAAGAACGAATGACAGCGTTACGTTTTTGTGCGCAACCTATTCTGCGCTCCTTTCACCGTGCGCTGCCGCCAACAGTGTGTACATGCGTGCAGGTGCGCACGCCGCGGCCTGCTGCTCCTCCGTTTTACCTTTCACTTTTTACGTGTAAGCAATGAGATGTACATAGTGTACGCTGCGGGGCAACACACACCTATTTAGACAGTCGATCTGAAAGAGTAAACTCCATTCGTGCATCAGAGCTAACACACATTTGTTATTTTCATTGATTACTTAACCTTGACTGCTATCTCACCTGATGTTAAATGACGATGCAGTCTAAAATGGAAGCAGGCTTACTTGGCGGTACAAGTTTATTCTATCCCCCACCACCCCAACCAGACCACCAGACCAGACCTGACCTGGACCAGTTAAGAAAACCTCAAAAAGTCTAGCCGGAGATTGAACCCAGGACCTCTGTCTTTGTAAACACTGAGGCCATCAAAAACAACAAATATTTTCCATTCGAAAGCGAAGGAATCCTTGGTTCCAGGAATAAACCCGTCTATACATAACACACTTCGCGTATTAGTATTCATAGCCAATAGGACACATTTTTTTATCAGTTTGAGAAAGTGCTGTAGGTTCCATACGGGACCACTGCGGCGTCACCGGGGGGTTTGGGCGAGCGCAGGAGCATCGCCTGATGAGACCCGAAGGCTAAAAGAAAGAGAATCTCTTGTCAGACTCGGACCTCAATCAATGGTAGGTGGCAGAACGAAATAGTTAGGCGGACACATTATAAACCTAGCGAACCATGGCATGGTGAACGTTTTCCAGACTTCAGTACGTCAGATAGCAAAACGCCCCTTAAAATTGACAAGGTTATCACCACATGATTTTAAATATTTATCTATAGTAACTTTTAAACAATTGGCCCTTAGTTCACCTAAAAAATAATATGAATAATTCACAATATGACAGATACTATGTGTGTAGATTGTAAGTGTATGCGCAGTTATATGCTACTCAGCTTGAGTGGGGTCTGCATGCTCTATTAGAGCAATTAACTCACCGCTGCAAGCTACGAGCTTCGTAAGCATTTCCTGAATTTGTAGCCACGTAAGGAGAAAATAGAATATTACTTGGGTACTAGCTAAAAGACACATTTTAAAAGTTTTAGTTTATTGCGACTTTAAAGGGAACTTACTTGAATCATCATCATTATTAACTCATATTCGGCTCACCATTATGCACCTCTTAGAATGTAAGGGGTTAGGCCAATAGTCCACCACGCTGGCCCACGGCTCACATGTAGAAAATGAAGAAAATTCTCAGGTCCACCATGTCTCCCTTCTCCTCTCACAGGTGAGAGTAGACTCGTGCTCAACAGTGAGCCGAATATGGGTTGTTAATAATGATGATGATGATGGGTGATGATGATGATTTAAACTAAAGAAAATTCAGGGCCGGTAAATTATTATTTAAAGGTATGCAGGGGGAAATGTGTGATAACAATTAACACACAAACGGCCCTTTCTCCATCCATTACAATTACCAAATCAAGTAAACTCACTTACCCAAAGCTGTTACAGGTATACATATTTTTTATATTTTCCTCGGCATAATATAAAAAACGGTGTCCCCAAAACCCTGTGACTTAGCTTCGTGGCAATTCATCAAAAACACCGTTTAAAATCAAACCAACGGTCTGTAATGAAAAGGAGAATGGTGAGATGGCATTGCATATCCTGAGCATTCATTGCAAACCAACCCCTGTAGCCAAGTAGCAAGTTGATTCTCTTTCTACGATCGCAAACGCTTCGAAAACTAGAAAATGTATGGGAATGACAGATCTTGATCACGTGACCTTTCGATGGCAAATGTCATTCCTATACATATTTCTATTTGTCGAAGCGTTTGCAATCGTTGAAAGAGAATCGACGTGCCATATGGCTATAGGCCCAGCCTCTGTAGCCAAGTGGCACATCGATTCTCTTTCTACATTCGCAAACGCTTCGAAAATAAAAAAAAATATGGGAATGACATTTGCTATCAACAGGTCACGTGATCAAGTTATCGATCGGATTTGTCATTCCCATACATTTTTTAGCGTTAGCGTTTGTAGAAAGAGAATCGATGTGTGGCTACTGCCCATAGTTTGCAATTAATGCTCAGGATATGCGTTATGTTGTAGTATACGCAAATGCTGATTCTATAAATGGGTGACGTTCATCAATTTCTATTCTAGGGCACATTTCATTCAGCGAACCCATTCTGGTTTTAAATTACATTCAAAGCTCTTTCATAACATATTTGTTGGATGTTTTATATTCATACCATTATCGTTAAAAACTGAAATATAGCTTTTGTTAACTGGGCCTTTTATACTGCTCCCCGGCAATATTGTTACGCTGCATTTCTCACAACCAACAATAAATCCACGGAGTAATTATTTAGAGTGCATTTTTAATCCACATAAATAATAGTTATTGAAAGTTGAAATAAATATATACCTATTTAGACAATACACACGTCACTAACTAGCCCTAAAGTAAGCGAAATTATGGTATGCTGATGAGTATAGATTTCGAATAAATATACTTATAAATATATATTAAATAGGTATACATTTATAAACTCCTAGACACTGGAAAACATCCATGCCCATCATACATATATTCAAATTTTTCCAGGGTTGAATCTTGGATGCGGAAGACTAAGGTCGATTACTCAACGAGCTATTAGGGGTACTTTGATATTATATTGATGCGATTGTTGCATTTAGTAAATTAAACATGTCATTCAAAGAGTAAAATGTTAATGGTCTTGGATGCGGAAGACTAGGACCGACTGCTTAACGAGCTATTAGGCAAGGGGTGCTTTGATATTATATTGATGTGATTACTGCATTTAGTAAATTAGACATGTCAGTCAGAGAGTAAAATGTCAATGGTGCCTTTACGCCGCAGCGATCAATCTCGTGGGACCTTGCGGAGCTGTGGTTTCTAGGAGCTATAACATCTCACTGGTAATGCCGTAAAATAATCATCCCAGAGAAATGTGTCACTTCGACGTGATACCAATCTTTCAATTGAAGACGGACATCGGTGGATCGTGGAAATGTCTCTCTGACTGATAACACGCCTTCGTGATGGATGATACGAAATAATTTGAACCTCAATTTGAACCAATGCTTTGAGGTGCAAAAAGTTATCGGTGATATATCAATTTACAGTGTACAGCTACAAGGTCTCTTTTTTTTTAGTTTGACATTGATTAAATAGGTTTGCTTATTTTTCCATTCTTCTCGCAGTCGACAAGATTTGCATGGATATTTTTAGCTTAGGAATATTCATGGAGATAGTGGGCCATTTAAAATAGGCTGTTGTGATGATTAAGAAAAAAAGTGATAAACTAATTACTTTTTTTTTAAAGAATATTAAGAAAATTACCGGAGAATGTAGTCAGAGAAAATATGTTCGACTATCTAACTTGATATAGTTCTACATTAGAAAGGGTTTGGCTGCTCTGATGAAATTTGACAGGTTTGCCTGGACGGAGAGAATAACTTGAGCGAAGAAGGGGAGTGTTAACTAGTTTTAGAGGACGTCTTTAGCCCTACATCCATCGGTCGCAAGTCCGGAACTTCGCTCAAGGTTACCCTCTACAACTGGAGGGTTTATTGATAACATTCTTGGTTGGAATTATTGAATGAAAACATACATCTAGCTTTCATTCAATAATTCCGTTTTGTCCTTTAAATTCTTCTGGTAATCACTCGTGTCTAACAATATTATTTTAAATATGATCAATATTCTCCTTCCCCTCCATTTAGTAGTCTGTCTGTTAACTAGCTGACTCCGTGCGGTTTCACTGAGTAGTTCTTGAGATTAGCGCGTTCAAACAAACAAACTTTTCAGTTTTATAATATTCGTATAGATGATACTATATTGATAGAAATAAAGACTATAGGTAGATAGATACACATGCTAATGAATAAGCTAGTTTAAAGCTGCTAATAGGTGCTCTATTCGTAAATAAATTCGATTACAAATCTGCTTGAATCGCTTGATAGGCACACTTTTCTATAACGCAATCATCTGCAAAGCGCTGACTCGGATTTTCCTCATTTTCCCGTTATGATACTCGTAGCTTAAAAGGGATCAATAAATTTAGCTTTATGCTTAAATGATCGTCACTTTTTATAGGTTCCATTTAATTTGCCACGATAATAATAATTTTATTTAGATATCTATACTAATACTGATCATTACAAATATTATGAAGAGGTAAAGGTTTGTAATAGTCCCGTGGATATGACCTCTGCCTCCGATTCCGGAGGGTGTGGGTTCGAAGCCGGTCCGGGGCATGCACCTCAAACTTTTCACTTGCGTGCATTTTAAGAAATTAATATCACGAGTCTCAAACGGTGAAGGAAAACATCGTGAGGAAACCTGCATACCAGAGAATTTTCTTAATTCTCTGTGTGTGTGAAGTCTGCCAATCCGCATTGGGCCAGCGTGGTTAACTATTGGCCTAACCCCTCTCATTCTGAGAAGAGACTCGAGCTCAGTGTTGAGCCGAATATGGGTTGAACTAGCTTACGTTTGTGGGGTTTAATCTCAGGATCTACTGAATTAATTTTGAAAATTGTTTTACCAATAGAAAGATGGTATTTGTATTTGTGACTATCATAGGCTATTTTATTCTCGTATTCTGACGGGAACGGGTACTACAAACGTTCATTTTCGCATTTCACAGAATCAAAAATTAATACCCTGAACTTACCAACCCGTACTGAAGCATCGTGATTCGTGATATCAAAGCTCTGCCTAGGTAATTAATTAATTAGGTATTTACCTCTTACATAACAAAGGAGGTGCTGTATAGTGACAATTTATTGAAAACTTCGTCCTCGTGGAATTCAGTTTTTCACAAATCCCGCGGGAACCATGGATTTTCCGGGATGAAAAGTAATCTATGCGTTAATATAGAGTAAAATCTATTACCAATCCAAATTTCAGCCAAATTGCCTTAGTAGCCGCAGTACAAAGGAGGAAAAAACGTACACACTTGCAAACTTTCGCTTTTATAATATTAGTGTGATATGTCCTTAAAAATTACAGTGAAGTGTAACATTTTACTAACATAATGCTAGATCGAACTACTGCTACGGAATTTTGCAGCGATTCCTTAAAGGTGCGATCGAGTAAAGACCGTCAAGAGAAGTCATACCGGATGTCCTGTTCGTTAGTTCAATGTAGGACTTTACCGGTTCCAGCAAATCGTACCTTTCTGCAGTGCCAGTGGCGGATTTACCAACAGGCTAAGAAAGCTGGAGCTTCGCAGCTAGTTTCGCAGATTTTAAGGGGCGGCGGACTCAATAATTTGTACTTAGCTTATAGAAATAAAATTATTTATGGCTATAGATAACATAAAATCGAAAATTTTGAAAACTCCCGAAGGTCATGAAATTATTAATTAGGTACACTTTCGATCAAGTCATCAATATTCTCTTTCAGTGCGCTTTCATTTGAGACCCTACCCGAGTATATTTGCAGGCATTTGGATATTCTTCCTCACTTTCAACCCGCAGAACTTTTAAACGGGTCAACCGATTTTTATCAAACATATCTAAGAACAATCGCCCGTAAGAAACCTTTCATAAAAAAAATTAATTTGAAATCGCTTTATCCGTCCGGGAGCTATGGTGCCACAGACAGACTGACATATAGATAGACAGACAGACTGACAGAAAGGACAGACAGACTGACAGACAGACTGACAGACAGACTGACAGACAGACTGACAGACAGACTGACAGACAGACTGACAGACAGACTGACAGACAGACTGACAGACAGACTGACAGACAGACTGACAGACAGACTGACAGACAGACTGACAGACAGACTGACAGACAGACTGACAGACAGACTGACAGACAGACTGACAGACAGACTGACAGACAGACTGACAGACAGACTGACAGACAGACTGACAGACAGACTGACAGACAGACTGACAGACAGACTGACAGACAGACTGACAGACAGACTGACAGACAGACTGACAGACAGACTGACAGACAGACTGACAGACAGACTGACAGACAGACTGACAGACAGACTGACAGACAGACTGACAGACAGACTGACAGACAGACTGACAGACAGACTGACAGACAGACTGACAGACAGACTGACAGACAGACTGACAGACAGACTGACAGACAGACTGACAGACAGACTGACAGACAGACTGACAGACAGACAGACTGACAGACAGACTGACAGACAGACTGACAGACAGACTGACAGACAGACTGACAGACAGACTGACAGACAGACTGACAGACAGACTGACAGACAGACTGACAGACAGACTGACAGACAGACTGACAGACAGACTGACAGACAGACAGACATACAGACACGTCAAACTTATTGCACCCCTCTTTTTGTGTCGGGGTTTAAAAATAGAAAAAATCGGGTATTGAAAATGTGACGAAAATTTTAATATTTTAGCCCTAGGTATTGTGCGTGCAGGATTCAAATAAGTATTAAAAAAGCAAAATTGAAAAAAAATTAAGAACTTACTGGAGGAAAATTTCTAAATCCGCCTCTGTGCAATTGCTCGATGTTCACAAAGGTAATTCTTGAGCTGACTAAGTAATAACTACTCCGCAACTAGGACTTCAATCGATATGAAATGGGATGCTATTTTGGATACAATGTTTGGAACTGCTGTATTCAGCATTGTTGTCAAAATTGGATGTATTTTTGGAAGCGTTTATTCAACTCGCAATGCCACTTTGTTTACGTAAAATCTTGCAACTGAATTTTAAAATTGAGATAGATAGAGCTGAAATTTTTACTTTGGTCATTGTCAAAAATAAATAAAGTGCATGGTTCAACTAATAGACTAAAAGCCCTTGAACAAAAATTACCTAGAAATAACGGGTATGCCGGTATTTCTAGGTAATTTTTGAGAGAGTTTTGAGTTTTGAGCTCAGAGCTACTTTCTGATATAGTAACAGCCTTATAGTATATTACTACCTAATCACACACAATTATTTCACACAAGAAGTGAAAGTATAAAAAAAATAATCATGTTAACAATTGTAAATTATAGGTCATACTGTGTGATTTTTTAAAAGAGCAACTGTTAAGTTTCTTGCCTGCTCTTCTCAGCAGAACCTGCCCTCCCAACCGGTAGTTGAATCTTAGAAACGGTCAATCTTGACAGCTAAGTGCTTGTAAAGTAAGTCATTTGAATTAAATGAATTTCGGATTTGATTTTAATATCATCTTAACTTCCTAGTTGCCCATCGTACTTAACTACGATACCACCTAGACAATTATATCAACAACTGATTGGTGAATGTCCAAATCTCAGTGGCAAGCGTACAATCAATTGGCACACATAATGCAAATGCAATTCCTGTGTACCTCCCCACAAGACGTCAAACAAACGGACCTTTCATCTGCAGTGTACAGCGTTCACTTCGCTGTATCCGTCCCAGTTTGCAATGCTAATTGCCACTTAGCTTGTCCGTAAATTAATCCCACAATTGGAGAACAGAATACACAATGTAAACAAAGGCCTCTTCACACGCAGTGAAGTAGACGGAGTACACGCAGGTCGGTATTTAACAGTATGATGAATAACCGATCATAATTGTTTTGTATGTCCTAACATACGAATGTCATGATTTTAGACTCTTCGTAGGAACTTACTCGTCGCTTGTATTGTAGTAAATGAATTCTATCATTGGAGATCTGAATACACAATGTAAACAAAGGTTCTCTACACACGCAGTGAAGTAGACCGAGTATACGCAGGTCGGTATTTAACTGAGTATCATGAATAACCGGCCATAATTGTTTTGTATGTCCTATCATACGAATGTCATAATTTTTACACTCTTCGTTGCAACTTACTCGTAGCTTGTTTTGTACCTAAATGAATTCTACCATTGGAGATCTGAATATACAATGTAAAAAAATGTAAAAAGGTTCTTTATATATTGTACATGTAGCATCATGAACAACTAACGATTTTTTTATAAGCTACTTATGTCATAATTTTTTTTAGAGTTTTCGATAGATATTAAGTTAAGAAAACCACAACGGCATTACAAAAGTAAACTAAGCTTAGGTACTAAAAGTAAAACGAATTTAATTTGGTTTGATTGTAAAATGGCGTTTTTTTTAAACCCGTACAGGTTTTACAAACTGAGTGTACTTTAAATTTAGACTACACTCTCAACGTCTTAAGGTCATAAGTAGTAATTATCACCTGGCTTGCTTCTTATATTGATGACATATGGATCCGAGACTTGGTCGCTGACTATGGGCCTTATTAAAAGCCTCAAAGTTACTCAGCGGGCGATGAAGCGAGCTATGCTCGGAGTTTCTCTGCGTGATCGAATCAGAAATGAAGAGATCCGCAGACGAACCAAAGTCACTGACATAGCTCAGCGAGCGAAGTTTAAGTGCCAATGGGCAGGCCACTTAGTTCGAAGAGCTGACGGACGTTGGGGTCCCAAGGTGCGACCCTCGCACCGGGAAGCGCAGTGTTGGTCGACCCCCCACGAGGTGGACTAAGGACATCAAGCGGGAGCCATTGGATGCGGCTCGAGACCGTTGTCCATGCAAGAGGCCTATGTCCAGCAGTGGACGTCCATCGGCTGATAAGGTAAGGTAAGGTTACTGCTCATGCCGTAAGTCAAGAGGGCCAAAGAAGTTTTAAAACACATGGTCACAAAAAGGCATCAATAAATAAATAGATTATATTGTAAAAATGTAGTTTTGTATAATAAATCAATTGTAAGACAGTTCGACTACTCTGACCCTCATCAAAACATCCGCCGCCAAAAGTGTCACATTGATTGAGACGTTCTTAATGGTATAACTTTGAGTTTGCCATGGATTCAGCCAATAAGTAAATTAAATATCATTAAATTAACAAATCTCTTCTTAATTACATTTATTTCATATTTTGTTTTAGAATTAGGTGGAAATATAATTTAAAAAAATAAGTCTTGTTACTGATACCCTTTATTTTTATTGTAAACTATCGGACGTCCGCGACTTCGTCCACGTGTAATTCAATTTTTCATAATTTTCGGGAAAAGTAGCCTTTATGTTGCTCAACAAACTCCTCTATCCTCTAGTGAAAGTCCCATATAAATCTGTCCAGCCGTTTCAAAGATTAGCCCAGACAAATAGACAGACTGACAAAAATTTTAAAAAGCTCGACTGTGTTTTAGTATCGTGCAAATAGCAAAAACATAACTGTTTTGATATTACAAACATACACTTATATCTTATTTATATCTATTACCGTGATAGCCCGGTGGTAGTAGGTATCCACCTCCAATTTTTCAGCTATGTGCATTTTAAGAAGTTATATATTATAACTTGTCTCAAACGACAAAGGAAAAACATCGTGATGTAACCTGCATAGAATTTTCTTAATTCTCTACGTGTGTGAAGTCTGCCAATCCGCAACCCCTCTCATTTTAAGAGGAGACTCGTGCTTAATAGTAAGCCGAATATGGGTTGTTAATGATGATTGATTGATGATACAAAAGTGAAACGAAATTGCGTGCTAAGCCTCATTTTAAGTACGTACGTGATAGCCTATGTACTTAAAATAATATATGGAGATAAATATCGTAAGCACAGAATAAGTATGTATCTCCTCGTAACTTCTTTCACGAGCTAAAGCATTAATCATTTTACCTGTAGATAAAAATAGAAGGACGTTTATATTTTACGTGGCGCAAGACCATAAATCCGTGTCATATTATCGATATCACATTTGGGTTAGGTATGACACTTTCATATCATTAGGTACATAATCTAATTACGAGTTTTTAATTAAGTTGCAGGTGTTACACCCCGTGCCTCAGAGTCTGAGACTTACACAGTCGGTAGCAGTCACTGTGATTAATATCTGATTGATAGTGATATAATTATAGTGATAGTGATCGTTAAAGAGTTATATATACCCTTTTTTAATTCTTTAGAATAGAATAGAATAGAATAGAATATCTTTATTTAGAATAGAATATCTTTAAAAGTTAGCCCTTGACTACAATCTCACCTGATGATGCAATCTAAGATGGAAGCGGGCTAATTTGTTAGGAGGATAATGAAAATCCACATCCCTTTCGTGCACGACATCGTACCGGAAATTTACCGGCGGTGCATCTTTGCCGGTAGGGTCGTAATTAGTCACAGCCGAAGCCTCCCAGCAGCCAAACCTGGACCAATTAAGAAAACCTCAAACCTCAAGGACATCCGTCTTGTAAATAAACTCTGACAACCAATATTGGAGCAATATAGTGGACCTAAATTTCATATTTTCTCCTATGTTGTTACGTTGGCTATGGAAGAGTGAGGCCTTCTGGCACAAGCACTATCAAGCCCAAAAGGAGGTATGCTGCCCGCCCAATAGCCATCAGGCGATGCTTCTGCGCTCGCCCAAACCCCCCGGTGACGCCGCTGAGGTCCCATAAGGAATCTACGGCACTTACACAATCAGAAAAAAAAAGCCCAATAGGTACTATTTATAAAAACTTGTATGTTTAAACAAAAAATTAGAAAGAAGAAAGAAAGAAAAGATATTTATTTTTAAGTAATGCCACATATCACATTAAACCTAAATTATAACAAATTATGACTTAACTGTCCACTCAAACAGTGGAGCACTAAAGAATTCCCTGTAATATGTGGCAAAACCTAGAAAAAGGCCCCAACTCAGCATTTTGCCGCATACTTTCAATAAAAAAAGTATGCAGCACTGATTTTCAGTTAGGACCCAGTTCAGGTGCCGCCACGCACACAGTTCAACACTTTACGTAAACTATTAAAGAATTAAATTATAAGTTGTACTTATTTGTATTTGTATATCCTATAACGAGGGAGGCCTAGCACTGTAGTGAGGCATTAGGCTGATAAATTAATAAATGAAAATTATTTTGGTTGAAGCAGAATTTCAAAATATTCTCTCACATTGTTTGTTATTCGTTCGGAACAGTATATTATCTGTGTACTTTTGTTTGAGTTTGAAAATTTCATTAATAAACTTTGTTCCACTCTGTTGGATATGCATCATACTGTATTTCACTATTCATTATGAATAATTTTGCAATATGATGAAATGAATATTATTTTAAAAGTTTATATTCTACTCGTGTATTTTCAACATCTTTCAGTTTTAATTAAGTAATAATGCATTTCGTGTGAAAATGGAGAGGTAAATTAATAACACAAAGTTTTGTAAGTAAATTTTATTGGTTGGTAACCATTACCTAAGTAATAGGCAATTATTGGAAAATTACCTACAAATTTGTTTCTGTCGACTTCGTCGAGAGCGCTCTTCCTTGAAGGGTTCTTTAAGTGAAAGGTATTGGACGTCGATGGTTTTCTAGAGCAATGAAAGAAAGTGTATCACACTAATATTATAAAGGCGAAAGTTTGTGTGTAAGTGTGAAAGTGTGTAAGTATGTTTGTTCCTCTTTTACGCTGCGGCTACTGAAGCGATTTGGCTGAAATTTGGAATGGAAATAGATTTTACTCTGGATTAACATATAGGCTACTTTTTATCCCGAAAAAATCCATAGTTCCCGCGGGATTTGTGAAAAACTGAATTCCACGCGGACGAAGTCGCGGGCGTCCGCTAGTATTTAATAAATGTATTAAATTGAGGATTTCTTAATTGTCCAGGTCTGGCTGGCGGGAGGCTTCGGCCGTGGCTAGTTACCACCCTACCGACAAAAACGTACCGCCAAGCGATTTAGCGTTCCGGTACGATGTCGTGTAGAAACCGAAAGGGGTGTGGATTTTCATCCTCCTCCTAACAAGTTAGCCCGCTTTCATCTTAGATTGCATCATCACTTACCATCAGGTTAGATTGTAGTCAAGAGCTAACTTGTAAAGAATAATAAAAAAAAAATTATGATTGTTCTTCTACATATTTTTTAACAAGCTTCCGTCCGGTTAAAAGCACAAAAAGTTCTATGACGTGTGAAAAAGTTTTTGATGTATATACGAGTGTATTCAATATTTGAAGCTCGCAATATCGAGCTTTATGACTCCGTGAGCAGACGCGTGGAGCGAACAATAATACGCGATGCCGGTTAACGCTCGGATGGATTGAGGGACCCCGCGATGGAAATTCTCGGATAACATTGACGAAAATTGTTTCTATACCCATACAATTTCATTTACCTATTATGTGTGACGTATCACGTATTTCCTTGTGCTTTTCAGTTATTTATACAAAAATTGAATATCACGTGAATCACGTAAGAAATTAAATATCACGTGTCTCAAACGGTGAAGGAGAAACATCGTGAGGAAACCTGCTTACCTGAGAATTTTCTTAATTGTTTGCGTGTGTGAAGTCTGCTAATCGCCATTGGGCCAGGGCGACTGCTGTGGACTATTCACTAATACGTCGATTATTATTATTACTCTGCGTATATTGAATGTATACAAGGCCAGTACGCACTCGTAGTGTTCTAGCACTGTATGGTTTCAAAATGTAAAACAAAATAAATTTCTGGAAAATATACACGATTTCTGCGTACTAGTCGCGAATACTTTCTGACGCTAATTGAGTGAATAGTTTAAGAAAATAAAGAAGGCTAGAACCAACGTGTTCTGACATTGTATAGATTAGATCATCATCATCATCAGCATTAACAACCCATATTCGACTCACTGCTGAGCTCGAGTCACCTCTCAGAATGAGAGGGGTTAGGCCAATAGTCCTCCACGCTGGCCCAATGCGGATTGGCAGACTTCACACACCCAGAGAATTGAGAAATTTCTTAGGTATGCAGGGTTCCTCACGATGTTTTTTCTTTACCGTTTAACCCACGTGATATTTAACTTCTTAATATAGATTGAATATTATGTTATTAAAAAAAAGAATACTAGTTTTAAATAAAGCGAATAAAGTTTATACAAAAGTGTAGCTGTATGACTCGGCCTGCAGTGAAAACAACTGCATAAGTATGCAAATTGCAAAATTAATCTGCATTTTCATTCAAAAGCTTGTCAGTGAAGCGAACAGCGTAACTAGTTGTTTAAAATAGTAATAACTGCTATCACAGTGTGTGTGTGTCGAGGGATTTTCGATTTATTAATCTCTTTTAGTTTATTATGCTAATAAATCAAAATTTTCATTATAAATTTATCTGAGTATAATGAAATTTACTTTAAGAAATGTTTATCTGCGAGGTAAACAATTTGATCTAAGTAAATGTCATACTCTAAGCAAGTGATGCTTTTAATTTAAATGCAAAATAGATGTCATTAAGAGTATATTAGAGAGTGGAGAACTTAAAAAAAAACAACAGTCACCATGTTTAAGGAATTAATAAAATACTATAATAGTAATTATTATTTTCCTCTTTTTGTGCTAAAATAAACGAAAAGTTTGTTCTAGGAGGTGTTGCGATGAGCTTTTAGTTTAATATCGATCCTATAACCGTTGAGTTATTGAAGATATTAAAATATAATAGCTAGCTTGTGCAGGCGGTTTCAATCAATGTCGATTTACTGTCACTAATCACTACTTCTACCACCGGTTCGGAAGGCAGGTTCTGCTGAGAAGAAACCGGCAAGAAACTCAACAGTTGCTCTTTTTAAAAAATCATACAGTATTATACAATTGATGATAACATTACAATTTCTTAAAGTTTTACTTTTTGTGTGAAGGTGGAAGCTGATCCAATAGGCTCCAAGCGCTTTTATCTTTAAGGAACTCATCAATTTTGTAGTAACCTCGACTAAGTAAATGTTTTTTAACATATTGCTTAAAACTATGCATTGGCAGGTCTATCACATAAATTTTTCATGATTTATAATATTTTAATATTAGGATTATATCCCACAAATGTTATCGAAGATAAGAGTTTTAGTACCCAAGAAATACATCGAAGAGGCAAAAATAGTTATCGAGGCTTAAACTACTTTTATTGAGTTGAAACTTGCAACTGAACAAATTGAAAGAAGCTGCCTTGCATAATATCTGAGACGACAAAGTTTATAGATTAAATTCTCGATTATTTTCGTTTTTCAATCCCCAAAGGAAAAGCCAAGTTTTATAAATTCAAAGCCTTTATCTTTTTATTCTGGAGAGCTGCAGTTTCTTTTTCCTCGCAAAGTTAATGTTTTTTTTCCCTGTTTGATACTGTGAAGAAGAGACTATTGTTGTAACAAAAAATATTTTTTGTTGTTGGTATTTTTTAATGAGATCTGACGGCATTCCTGAACTTACAAAGAAAATTTGCAATATTTGAGCTACTACATACTAGCCGTGTTTCAAATAGACTGCATCTATTACGAAGTTTATTTTTTGTAACATGTCTGGCGAAGGGCTGGCTCTTTTTTTGCGCAAATGATCAGCCTGGCTGTCCAGAGCTGCAGCGCAGAAATGCAGCCATGATATACCCGATTATAATATCAATGCAGTTGATATTATAATCTGGTTAAAGTTATAAACCCAAAAAAACGGACCGGTCCGGGGCACCTCCAAGTTTTCAGTTGTGTGCATTTTAAGAGATTAAATATCAGGTGTCTCAAACGGTGAAGGAAAACTTGCATATCAGAGAATTTTCCTAATTCTCTGCGCATGTGAAGTCTGCCAATCCGCATTGGGCCAGCGTGGTGGACTACTGGCCTAACCCCTCTCATTCTGAGAGGAGACTCGAGCTCAGCAGTGACTCGAATATGCTTTATTTAATTGCTGGATCAAAGGTCGGATACAGAAAGTTATTTTTGAGATAGCGCGTATTGTGAGGAGGTTCCTCACTCTAGATACCTGACCACTGGTTGCTTGGGCACTTAAATGTCCCGCAGCATAATTTTTTATTAGTGTTTTCTATTATATTTTATTAACATTTTTAAAAATTAAAAAAAGAACAAATAAATAAATGAGAACAAAAACCGTTGAGTTTTGATGTCTTAATAATTAAATGTAAAGATCGTAAACGTAAAAGTGCATATGTTCCAAAAAGCACTATTCTTTCCCTTATACTTATTTTAAATACTGATGCTTACTTTATTACCACGTTAACTTTAGTGTAGCAACAAGGCACGAGTAAACATGTTGATACGGTCTACTTTTGTAGGCTAGTCGAATGCTTTGGGGAAATCACGCTTACCCTTGATAAAATTAAGTATTCTTCGCTTGGGCATTTCCTTAGAGAGTAAGCGAGTGTTGCCACGAATGGGCGGCAGAACTAGGATGGAACCTCATATAAAGTGACTTTGCTAACTTCTGCAACGTTCAATTAAACTTTTTGTATAGTAGAGTGTTAGCCGTGTGCCTATTTTAACGATCCACTACAGGGCCAAGCTTCCCTTATAAGAGAGGAGCTTAGACCCATCATGCTGCTCCGATGCGGGTTGGCAATGTTAAATTTATTAATGACTATCAGATGTCAATTATCGGGACTGATGAGTTAACGTATTATCCGAGGTACGAGGGTGTAACGCCAGCAACTTCCCAACTGAGGGTTGAGAATTTCCTAGAAAAAATAGTGTGTGTCAGCTCCGACGCACGAATGGAGTTTACTCTTTCAGACCGGCTGTCTAAATAAGTGTATATTGCCCCGCAGCATACACTATGTAAGTCTCAATACTTACGCCTGAAAAGTGAAAGGTGTGCAACCGAGAAGTAGCAGGCCGCGGCGTGCACATGTGCACGCTGTTGGCGGCAGCGCACGGTGAAAGGTGCGCAGAATAGGTTGCGCACAAAAAACGTAACGCTGTCATTCGTTCATCAAATTTTACTGCCCATATTTTTTTCATACCGAGGGCTATATATGAAAAATGGATTCTTAAGGAGTACAGTCCAATAAACTCCAAAACTCCAAAAAGAAAAACTCAATGTCTCACATAGCTCGAATCAGGATTCGACGCCAGGATCTCGTGATCCAAAATCGCATGGGCACTGGACAACGAAGCAGTAACTTTTAAATTATAGTTTACTTTATTTTCATTTCAGTTACTTGAAACGAAATAAAAAGAATTGTTAAAAACCTCGAGTGCTATTTAGATGAGAAAATATACGCGCTCCATTTTAAAGGAAAACGTGACTTGTTCCGAAGTAATTTGTAAAATAACACAACTTTCGCTTCGCATAATTTAACGATTCCAAAATGAAAGCATTACAAGGAAAATAAAATTCAGATCTTGAGGAATTTTCCGTTTTTACGTTGGTTTTGTTCATTTTTATTTTTTGCGATACCTGTTTAGCCTCTTTTCGTAAAAGGTCTCATCGTTGTTGGATAATTACATGAAAACTTTGATTTTTGGTTTATTAATGAGGACGATGTTCCCAGCTCGAGACCGTTTTGTTTGGAAGTTCATGCAAGAGGCATATGTCCAGCAGTGGACGTCCATCGGCTGTTAATGATGATGATGATGATGTATTTTAAATACTAACTGACGCCGCTCGGTTTTATCGGCGTAGTTCCCGTTCCCGTAAGAATCATCATCATCATCATTATCTACCCATATTCGGCTCACTGCTGGGCTCGAGTCTCCTGTCAGAACGAGAGGGGTTAGGCCAATAGTCCACCACGCTGGCCCAATGCGGATTAGCAGACTTGACACACGCAGAGAATTGAAAAAGTTCTCTGGTATGTAGGTTTCCTCACGACGTTTTCCTTCACCGTTTGAGACACGTGATATTTAATTTCTTAAAATGCACACAACTGAAAAGTTGGAGGTGCATGCCCCGGACCGGATTCAAACCCACACCCTCCGGAATCGAAGGCAGAGGTCTTATCCACTGGGCTATCACGGCTCCCGTAAGAATACGGGGATAATATATAGCTTATAGCTTTCCTTGATAAATGGGTTGTCTAACACTGAAATAGTTTTGAAAAATTCCTTCAGTGTTAGGTAGAATAGATCGGATCAGTAGTTCCTGAGATCAGCGCGTTTAAGCAAACAAACAAACTCTTCAGATTTATAATATTAGAATAGATAACCAATATTTTCGTTCCTTTCCAATTATTAATCCTGAATTTGGTAACTTCGCTGTATAGTACCGGACGATGGTACGTGTTTTTGGATTGTATAGTAATCACAGTGGGTAATTAAACACCATCAATTTGTGATAAGACTAATATTGTATTCTAACATTGCATTTATATCATCTGTAATAGCATCTACTCGTAGGTTTCCATAATATTTTATATGGCTGAAACAGCTCTCCGTTTCGGTTTCGTGGTAGTCGGATAATAGGGCTTGACATTGAGCCTATGATCATATGAACAGCCGCAAGGCAAAAACGTCCGACGTTATTTATTATACTTAGCTGGGTAAAGTATTTGTAGGAAGCTATAAGTTATAACTCCCCAGAGAGTACATTCTTAGCAGACTAATACAAATAGAGTCTGGCATTCAGCCAAAATCTTCAATGAAAGGTGTTTCTATAGAATATAAACTTTTTTAAAAGACTTGTCTTTTTAAACAGGACAATGAGATAATAAATGTCACAGTAGTTTTCAATAAAAGGTTGAAAAGATTTGGGTAAGGGGCTGAAACTTCAGTATAAAGATTTTTGGACATAGGAGATTATGCATGTGTTAGTTGCAAACGTAAATTAGTAGGTACAGAAATAAGACAGTAACCGTAGTACATTTATTTTAAACCACATTCGACAGTCATTTGGTCGAGTGGTGTAAATTTAAGATATGTTAAAATAATCATGAGTTCGAGCCCGGGTAAAAAGATATACCAAAAAAAAATTAATTAATTGTTTGAAACTAAACTATTTTAAGTGTTTTATCAAAAATTAAAATCAAAAATCTCCATTTAAAATTGCCGTTGTTTTAGTTCTAAAATATTCCGTTTGTTAACTATATATTAGCGCTGCTATGTCCAACGTTTTCGTATATGTACCTTCACTTCTTCTCCTTGGAGTAATATATTCTTTGGATTTGGGTCTTACACAAAATTTCTATATCAGGGTTTAAGCTAATTAGTTAATTGCTTCTTTTGGGTCCGCTCTATCATTAACAGTCAGACGGACAGAGTCAGAATTTGTTATGGACAATAATTGGGACAGACGGTAAAACGTGCTCAGCAAGGCACGGGAATGTAACGCCACCTTCCCAACTCTGGGCTGAGATTTATACTGATAGAAGAAAGAGAAGCTGATCAATAGTTTTATAGTTTTTGACAGCCTCCGTGGCGGAGTGGTATGCGCGGTGGATTTACAAGACGGAGGTCCTGGGTTCGATTCCCGGCTGGCTTGAGGTTTTCTTAATTGTTCCAGGTCTGGCTGGTGGAAGGCTTCGGCTGTGGCTATTTACCACCCTACCGACAAAGACGTACCGCCAAGCGATTTAGCGTTGTACGATGTCGTGTAGAAATCAAAAAAGGGGTGCGGATTTTCATCATCTTCCTCCTAACAAGTTAGCTCGCTTCTTAGACTGCATCATCACTCACTGCAAAATCAGGTGAGATTGTAGTCAAGCGCTAACTTGTAAAGAATAAAAAAAAATAGTCCGACCTAGTACTCGAAGTCAGATCCGAAGCCACAAAAGAACCGAGGCAGACCGAGCGGTTCGCTCTAGACCGCTTTATATGGGTGGGCGTAAAACTGCAAAGTTTTTGGTAGTAGTTTGCAGCACAAAACAAGGCATCGTCTGGTTTCTTTGAAACTTAACGATGTTCAACAGGACCTTGCTTGCCAATTCTAAGAAAACCGAGTCTGAAAACCTTTTGAATTGCGTAGGTAGGTTTTAAAAGGCCTGAATAAATTCATGGCCACATAAATAGCAACCGAATTATTGTCCGCAGGGCCCGGTCGGGGTAAACGCGAATAGGCCAAGAGCCAGATGACAAACATTTTTTTTTATTCTCTACACGTCAGCCATTGACTACAATCTCATAATAAATATTTTTAGGTAAGGTGCAATTTTGCCAGTGTACTCGTATGCTTACTACTACAGGTACGGTAGCCAAGAGACCACGCCCTCAACCGTTAAAGTATAAAGTCAATTTTATAATATTTTCCTCGGCACAGTGAAAGAAAACGTGCCCCCAGTTGCTATTCATTTAGAATCGCGCATAGCGGCAACCTTTCGAAAAATACCGATGAAGAATTTTTCAAAAGAACTAGAGAGGTCTTTAGCGAAGGGTTGCCTCGAAGATAACGGACTGGCGACTGGAGACATGATTCCTCAAGATATACTTACTTATATAATTAATACTTATCTGCAGTAATATTATTTAATATTATAATATATACCATATTTGGATAGGCATGGAGAACAACATGAGTGGAGAAGGGGAAATGTTAGTTAACTGTCAGGAAGTCCTTAACCCTACACCATCAGTCACAAGTCCGGGGATCTGCTCGGGGGTTCTTTCTCTGCCACACGATGGACCCGGCACCCGCACGGTGAATCCATGGTATTATTAAACAATTAGCTACTTTTGTTCGCGACAGTTTCGACGTGCTAGTGACGTATCTAATAGTCCCAGGCTCTCGGTGTAGAATATCGCAAGAGACCGCAAATAAGAAAATACTTCAGTCTTTGTAGTTAAATATATCATGTGTGATTGAACGGGGATCTCTTTATGTATTCAGATTCGGTCTACGAATTTTGTTTGGCATTTTCGAATGAAACACGTATTATCTACTGTTTGCGTAGGTATTTGTAAATACATTGACTGTCGTCCGTGACTTTGCGTATATATTCTCTACGTCCAATCTCAACGAAACAGAGCCCATAATTATCGGCTCCAGTAAAAAATCTCAGAATTGCATAACCCGTCTCCCACTGGGCTATCAGGTATCACGAGACGTGATAGCCCAGTGGATATGACCTCTGCCTCCAATTCCGGAGGGTGTGGGTTCGAATCCGGTCTGGGGCATGCACCTCCAACTTTTCAGTTTTGTGCATTTTAAGAAATTAAATATCACGTGTCTCAAACGGTGAAGGGAAACATCGTGAGTCCTGAACTCCAGAGTGTTTCTTAATTCTCTGCGTGTGTGAAATCTGCCAATCCGCAATGGGCCAGCGTGGGGGACTATTGGCGTAACCCCTCTCATTCTGAGAGGAGAGTCGAGCTTAGCAGTGAGCCGTATATGGGTTGATAACGACGACGACGTAACGAAGCATAACCCGACCAAGGACTCGAACCCACGAACTGACGAACGAACGAATGAGGTTCTTTTGATCGGAGGCTACATAATTGCAAATAAATAAAAGTTTTTATAATAATTTTTTAAAACGTAAATACACTCGGTTACTACTCTTACTCAGCTTTTATATGCATCAATTATTGAATACGTACCAAAATAAATAAAGAATGGTTTCAGTTCTTGTTAATATTTTATTAGTGTGGTATTAAATTTAACATGAATTTTAACAGAGTTACACTTTCTGGAGGCTACTGAAGGTTTTTGTAGGTTGGAATAGTAAATAATGTTAAATGTAAAATCTTTTTCGAAAGCATACCTACTTTGAATATGAGTTTCATTGGTATCATAAAGTCAGAACAGAAATTTGTCTGAGTAAAGCTAAGGAATTTAATTACAATGTTAAGGTACAGTTTTACCACCATAAGTGTTTGATACTTTACTCACAAGTTTTGTCTTTGTCATTTGACATAAAGTTAGAGAGTGACAAAACTTACAGTTAGACTACGACGACACTTAGAAGGTGTTGAAACCGGTCCTAAATTAGCTATTTATATAATAGCATAGCTATGATTGAGTCTTGCTTTAGCGTAATCCCAATTAAATGTTAGTCATAGACTAGTGACGGCCAAAATTTCTTCTATAAAAGCGCAACGTTTGTCAAGCTCTCTACTCGTCATCATTATCAGCCGATGGACGTGCACTGCTGGACATGGACCTCTTGCATGGACTTTCAAATACAACGGTCTAGAGCCGCCAGCATACAGCGGCTCCCTGCAACGCGCTTGTTGTCCACCTAGTGGGAAGTCGACTGCGTTATCTGCATTGCCACTTCAGCTTCGCGACTAACTGAGCTTTGTCAGTGACTTAAGTTTGTCTGCGGATCTACTCATTTTTGATTCGATCACGCAGAGAAACTCCAAGCACAACTCGCTCCATCGCCCGCCGACTGACTTTGAGCCTTTTAATACGGCCCATAATTAGCGACCACTCAAGTAAACCAAGATACATAACATCACGTCTCATTAATCATTGCTCATTACTCATTAGGTGGTGTCTGCTTAACCCTATGGTTAAGGTCCTTCCACTTGCTCCGATCCTTGTATAATAACTCTCTTACTTCTTCCATTTTCATCAAATCATAAAATTAGGTTGTACTTATAATAAAAGGTGGGCCTCATGTTATGTGGAGAACCGTCACCTATCTATACTAATATTATAAAGCTAAAGAGTTTCTTTGTTTGCTTGAACACGATAATCTCAGGAACTACTGGTCCGATTTGAAAAATTATTTCAGTGTTAGATATATATTCTTTATAGGCTATATATTAACTCCGTATTCCTACGGGAACGAACCGCGCGGCATCAGCTAATATCAAATAAAACAGAAACCATTTGTTCATCCGCAAACAGGTTTCCACTTCCATAATCAGCATAATAGGTAAATGCTAACTTGATTAATATTGTATGAAGCGATCAGACGGTATTCAATATTTGATGATCGCAATATCGAGCTTTATGACTCCGTGAACAGGTTACCTGAAGCGATCAATCACACGCGTTTCCAGTTAACGCTCTGGCGGGTTGGGCCATTGACAATCCCGGCCGAGGGTTCAAAGGAAAATCTGTTGATACTATTGGGATTGGGGATTGGGGATGTGTGTACATTATTTCCATGTGTGTTTTAGATACGAGAAAAATAAAAATACAGTGAAATGTCCTCCCGGTAGGTGATGAATCGATGACAAGGACTGAAAATGATAAATCGGTTCACAGTCAGCATCGATGACGCGTTGCGGTTTTATCTTCTGGAAAGTTTTCTGGATCTTCACAATATTATATAATAGAAAGAAGAGAGGAATCTCTCTTCTTTCTGCCACAGAAAGCAGCAGTGTAGTTGGCCTAACCACCTACATCGTTTTTTCTCAACTCCTAGAAGAGACATGTACTCTGGTCCATTAGAAAAAGTCTGACAATAAAAAATAAATAAGGAATAGCTAATTGATTTAAATATTTCCAAAACTAATTTTAATAGGGTAAAGGTTAAGGTAAGGTAACATTCATTGCCAATTTTTGTTACTTAATGTATGTTGTGCCCTCGCATTAATTTCGAATGCAATAGCAAACAAGCCAAAAATTTACGAGATAACAAAACACTGCAGATGCTTTGGAAATAGTGTTCTGGAACTTCACAATATAGTTCCTCTCTTTCTTCATCATTCAGAAAGAGACCTATACGCCGGTTAATTAAAAACAGATTATAAAATAAATGATATAAATTTTCCAATTTCCAAACCTAATTTTAATAAGGTAAGGGTTAGGGTAAGGTAACTTTCGTTGTTACTTAATGTATGTTAGGTTAACATTTGCACATTAGCTAACCGAATTTGAATAAATCGGTGCACTGAAAACACATTAGTGATTACTGGATTGCATTAATTCCGTATGCGTCAGGAAGCACCAGCCAAACATTTGCGATGTAACAAAACACTGCAGATGCTTTGTACAATGTTACACGTGATCCGAATATAAAATTCACTAATTTGTGGATGTCCTGTTTGCTCTAGTTAGTGGGCGGTTTGCGTTGTTTATGGCAACATTGTTTTTGTTTGTTTGCTTCGTAACGTCTGTAAATAATTGCGTTTTTTACCCAACAATAGCTATAGTTTTAGTAGTAGACAATGGATTTTTTTTATTTGACACAGCATTACTGGTTTTTAATAATCTTGTCTATCGATCTAAGGTAATCGCTTTGGCTGATCGGTAATGATTACTTTATACTATAGAATGATAATATGTTACGAGCCTAGAAAATCATAGCAAAAAGTGATCCGAATTTAGGTACTCCACTGAGCGCACACATGCACATTTTTTTTTTATTTGAGTCAACAAAAAGTAAACGATATGATTACAATTCAAAAAAATCAATTACTGACATTAAAATTAAATCGTTAATCTACACCGTTAACCACAGATTAATTAATATACAAGAAAAGTGAAATATTGTAAGTGATGTGACATTGAATGTTTAAGCTACTTTTCTTTTCATTAGAATCTTACATTTTTAGTGACACAATTTTGTGTTTACTTACATTATATATTTATGTATAGGACTAGGTATATAGTTTTTATACTTTCAGAACACACAACTCGACATTGAAGACAATATTTAGGTATCATGTGTTTAAACAACTTTCATTGTCTAATAAGCGACTAAATGAAATTAAGAAAATAAGGTTGTAAACTAATAATTGCAAACCTCCGTGCCACGGAAAGTTCTTCGTCGGATCTGAGTTTGATCTCCCTCTCACCAACAGAGAGAATAGAGTACGTGTGATCACCTAGAGTGGATTAGAGTACGTGTGATCAGTGCAACGGTGTACATACTTGTGCACTATAATATGCCCTGCGAGGCCTTCAGATGCAATAGACCGTGGTGATCGAAATTCGGTCGGAAGGACATTAAAATGGTCTATAGTCATACAACTCTAGATTGAAGTAGTCAGATCCAATGATTATTTTATACTGTAGATGTGTTACGTGCCTACAAAATTACTGCAAAAAGTGATACGAATTTAGCGTCTCCACTGCACAATTTTGAGTTTACTTACAGTATACATTTATGTATAAGTATATAGTTTTTACACTTCCTAAACTCCTAAACTTCTAAATATACTTACGACATTGTAGATAATATTTAGGTATCATAAGTTTAAATAACTTTCATTGTTTAATAAGCAACTAAATGAAATTAAGACAATTATGCACATTTGTCCGACTCAGTTTTTATGCGCTAGTATAAAATATCATTGGTCAGATTAATATCTAGATCTTATACTGTTATCTAAATTGTTGTTTATTTATTCCAAAACTATTCTCAATTGCAAACAAAAGTGGCAATCAATGATCTATTAGCTGGAGTTTTGTTAGTAGCGCACTTAATTTCTTTGTAGTCTAAAGTAGCTATTTTAAATTTTCAAAACGAAGACTTTTTATATTAAAATTGTCTCATGTTTTTAAGACGAAAGAGGAGCAATGTATTCACTTTTAATATTAAAAATTCATGCTTAAGCTAGAGGTATCTTCGTTCAGTGCAAAGATAACGACTACACCTTATTTTATAATAAAATCTTATTTTAAACCTTAGCGGAGGTAGCAGTTATCTGCAAAGCGTTTTTGTTTTAACCACAATAGTTTATCTACTAAAGTAAAATAGGTAAGTAAATAGTGTTATTAAAATTAATATATATTTTTAATTAGTCCTGGTAAAGCTTTCACAGCTATTTTTTTTGCGAAAATGGATATTAATTGATTATGAAACACGGCTAAAACTCACGTGATATTACGTCGGAGTATGCCCGACTAGTTTCGAACCCATACGGGGCCCTTAGTCATGAGCTGGTTCTTGCATCGCGGCACGATCCAAACACATCGTATGGGTTCGAAACTAGTCGGGCATACTCCGACGTAATATCACGTGAGTTTTAGCCGTGTTTCATAATCAATTAATATGAATAACACTCACGATAGCTTAAATTCTGAAAATGGATATATTTTTTCATAGAAATGATATTACATTTATACATTGTACATATTTATATTATACAACCTAGCCACCATACAACCAGTCTTTAACGCCAACCCGCATTGCAGCACTGTTGTAAGTCTTTTTTTTATTTATTTTTTTATTGTTTACAAGTTAGTAAAGTATTGTTTACAAGCATGGTAAGTGATGATGTAGTCTTAGATGGAAGCGGGCTAACTTGTAAGGAGAAGGATGAAAGTCCACACCCCTTTCGGTTTCTACACGGCATCGTACCGGAACGCTAAATCGCTTGGCGGTACGTCTTTCCCGGTAGGGTGGTAACTAGCCACGGCCGAAGTCTTCCACCAGCCAGACCTGGACCAATTAAGAAAATCTCAATCTGCCCAGCCGGGGATCGAACCCAGGACCTCCGTTTTGTAAATCCACCACGCATACCACTGCGCCACGGAGGTCGTCTAAACTTCATAACCCTATCTTTAAAAGTAGGGAGGCCTGACCAATAACCATTGGTCATTAAAAACATTTAAAAAAAAAATTACAACTTACTTCAAAACATAACGTACCCACGAAATTAAAAAGCAACAAAATAACATTATAATATTTTCTACCTATTAATTATATTGAAGGAGGTGCCAAGACGGTTAATGAAAAATTCAAGGTGCATGCTGCGGACTAGATTCACCGGACATACCACCTAGCGAATTAGTGTTCCAGTACGATGTCGTGTAGAAACCGAAAGAAGTGCGGATTTTCATCCTCCTACTAGCCCCATTCCATCTTAGATTGCATCATCACTTACCATCTGGTGAGATTGCAGTCAAGGACTAACTTGTAAAGAATAATAATAAAAACCTGCTATATTATGAAGAGCAGTTACAGTGATTTATACAATTAATTTCCCGTAGTAGCACTAAGCGGTCCAGTCGCTCACGCTAATGGGGCAATAACTATTCTTGAAGGTAAACAATTTATACCTGATTTTCATTTAGACCTTTCCACATTACATAGGTACCTATGAATGAACGATTGAAACGAATTGAAACCTCAATACTTCAACTGTAAATGGGTCGGATTCAATATTTTTAACACTTTTAACACAGTACCTATTTGTATGTATTATTAGTATGGAGCCGTGATAGCCCAGTGGATATAACTTCTGCCTCCGATTCTGGAGGGTGTGGGTTCGAATCCGGCCCGGGGCATGCACCTCCAACTTTTCAGTTGTGTGCATTTTAAGAAATTGAATATCACGTGTCTCAATCGGTGAAGGAAAACATCGTGAGGAAACCTGCATACTAGAGAATTATCTTAATTCTCTGCGTGTGTGAAGTCTGCCAATCCGCATTGGGCTAGCGTGGTGGACTATTGGCCTTATCCCTCTCATTCTGAGAGGAGACTCGAGCTCAGCAGTGAGCCGAATATGGGTTGATGACGACGACGACGACCTATTTATGACAAAGGTATATATTAATCGACGCCTCCTGTGATCTTTATTTTGGCTATCCCATATTTGGGTCAGAGAATCAGTATTGCAATACTACCAACCTTCTGGGCACTTACCAATTGACATCGATTCGGAGGAATTCTAAGTTCTTAGATTTAATTTAAATTTACTACCTACTATACTCTATTTTTTTAATTTTGTAAATAAAAATATAGCTAACTAGCGGACGCCCGCGACTTCATCCGTGAGGAATTTAGTTTTTCACAAATCCCTCGGGAACTATGGATTTTCCGGGATAAAAAGTAGCCTATGTGTTAATCCATACTATAATATATCTCAATACAAAATTTCTAGAGCCGTGATAAATTCATACTATAATATATCTCAATACAAGATTTCTGAGCCGTGATAGCCCAGTGGATATGACCTCTGCCTCCGATTCCGGAGGGTGTGGGTTCGAATCCGATCCGGGGCATGCACCTCCAACTTTTCAGTTGTGTGCATTTTAAGAAATTAAATATCACGTGTCTCAATCGGTGAAGGAAAACATCGTGAGGAAACCTGCATACCAGAGAATTATCTTAATTCTCTGCGTGTGTGAAGTCTGCCAATCCGCATTGGGCCAGCGTGGTGGACTATTGGTCTAACCCCTCTCATTCTGAGAGGAGACTCGAGCTCAGCAGTGAGCCGAATATGGGTTGATGACGACGACGACAAAATTTCTGCTAACTCGGTTCAGTAGTTGAGGCGTGAAAGAGTAACAAACATTCATACCATCAAAATCATCAATCAGTTTTCGCAAATCTCGGGAAACCATGGTTTTTTTTCGGGATAAAAAGTAGCCTATGTGTTAATCCAGAGTAAAATCTATTTCCATTCCAAATTTCAGCGAAATCGCTTCAGTAGTAGCGGTGTTAAAGAATAACAAACAACCAAACATGCATACAAACTTTCGCGTTTATAATATTAGTAGGATAGGTGTTCTTTTTATAAAAAAAAAAAGAAAATGAACATACATACATAGATATTCTATTCTGTGAAAGGGTTATCTTGGTTCCGGTCGCAGTAAAATAAAGTTACGCAAAATTTTTCATATAGGTTTAGGAGGTGCCTGAATTATGAAATATATGTACGGTCGATATGATTTTTTATACTAAACGTGCTCATCGAATGGGAAAATATGAGCTTTGCGTACGGTCGACTGAACGTCCGTTGTGGGTCATGCTACAGGCAAATAGCAATAAATATGTGTGTGGAAAGAACATCGCACACTATATTATTATTTCCGAATCGAGGTTTTTTTATAAAGTTATATTATTTATGTATTCATTTATTTGATCACGTCGCAGTAATTACGTCGTAGTAACACGCACTGTTCGAAGACTTACTAGTGATGACCTACGGATCCGAGACTTGGTCGCTGACTATGGGCCTTATTTGAAGGCTAAAATTTACTCAGCGTGATCGAACCAGGAATGAGGAGATCCGCAGACGAACCACTCACTGACATAGCTCAGCGAGTCGCGAAGTTGAAGTGGAAATGGGCAGGCCACATAGTTCGAAGAGTCGGGGGACGTTGGGAGGCTTCGGCCGAGGCTAGTTACCACCGCCTACTGGCTAAGATACGTCTTAGCCCGCTAAGTAATTTAGCGTTCCGCTACAATGTCGTGTAGAAACCGATAGGGGTGTGGATTTTCATCCTCCTCCCAACATGTTAGCCCGCTCCCATCTTAGATTGCATCGTCACAGATGAAATTGTCAAGGGCTAACTTGTAAAGAATAAAAAAATAAGAATAAATCAATTTCAATCAAAAGACTTTGAGCCTTCTAAAAAGGCCCATAGTTCGCGAGCAAGTCTCGGATCCGAAGGTCATCAGTGGCAACACGCACTGAAGAATTTCGGATGAAAAGATGTTGGGGAGTTTCCCGAACGCTGCCCACCGAGCTGGATTCGGCGATTCACCTTTTTCTCGACAATGGATCTACCTAACTGGACTGTGTGTCCTAGGTATGCATTGTGAATTACAGAAAAATGTAACCAATATTTTTCATTGTTAAATATTGTCACTGTACCTACAGATATTTTTACGGAGGAATCTCTGTTTGTTGGTAATAATATTGTTTGAAATACTCGTAATATTTATTTAGGTCTGAATGAAAATAATATTTTCCTGTAAAAACATTGTGAATAGAGCAAATGTTTTATTTTAGGTTTTATCATAAAGACATATAGGCCAGTCAATTTCGACAATAAATAAACAAGATGTAGCTCTGATTTTGTTTATCATGTTGTTTGTTTGTCTAAAGCTAGCATGACTCTCAAAATGTTCAAAGTGTTTACTAAACGCGAGCTTCTAAAGTCTTATTATAGTGTTAATGGCTCTATAAATGATGAAAAAGCTTGGTGTTAATTCTGTTTGTAAAATGGTAGTAAAAAAAATATATAGATTTTTTTTTTAATTTATTTTATTGACAATCATTTAACATATCTATATTCTCGCCAAACTGTACATGCAGTTTGTTGACGAGTTGACGCTCATTATCTTAATTATTATTTAAAGGAATTGATAAATCTAATTTTAATAAGATACTTAAAACTTAGATAACAAAAGAATTTAATATTATAAAATGAAAAAATAGAAAATTTACAAAACGTGCAATTAAGACGAAAAAAAAATAAATTATTAAAGAAAGACAATTTCTATATACAGCAAGTAAATCCGTCAGTCATTGATAGGGTCCCCAAGGAAAACTGGCTAGTGGTTATTAACGGCATACTAGCAGTCGAGTTTACTATATGAACCGTCTTTCTAATATAAAATACGATTAAAGTTACAGTTTGAATAGGATTACCATTGAATAAAGCTAGATATTTAAAAACAGTTTGTTGCTGATATTTTATTTTCCATTAGGCTTCCTGATTTGAATAACCATGCACCAAAAGATCCTTTTTTACGACGACAACTTCCAAGGAAAACTCTAAAAGTATTTCCTCTCTCAAAAGGAAATTTTACCTTTTACGTTACTATGTATTAAAATAAAGATTGCGACGGAAAGAAAAATTTTATTCAAAAAGATATTTTCTCTGTAGGAAAAGAAATATTTTTATAAATGAATTAAAATGAGTTACACTGCTTTATAATATGAAGTCGTAAGCGGGAATACGGAACATTAAATAAAAATAACATGAACGTATTTTTTCCTGGGGGCGTGTTTTTTATTCACGTAGCGAAGCGGCCGACAGTTTTAATAAATCCCTCTACAAGTGAGAGCTGTAGGAACAGGCTTACAGTAATCCCTGCAAACTGTTTGCGGACCTATGCCTCATTTTACTGACGCCGCGTACTATAAAGGAAATCGCGGTGAGCGTACAAATGACTACGAAGGGTGATGGTAAATTTCAACTGTTCTTCCGGAGAAACAGGAACACGATCGGAATTTTCTATTAGGCATTTTCACATATCTTCTTTTTGTTGTGTTAAAATAGATCGATTTTTGCGAAATTAAATAATAATAGATTTGTGATAAAATGAGCTGGTTCGATTCCGGTCCGAGGCAGGCTCCAACTTTTCAGTTAAGTGCAATTTAAGAAATTAAATATCACGTGTCTCAAACGGTGAAGGAAAAACATCGTGAGGAAACCTGCATACCTAAGAATTGTCTGTTTTCTCTGCGTGTGTGAACTCTTGACAATCCGCATTGGGTCAGCGTGGTGGACTACTTGGTCTAAACCCTCTTATTCTGAGAGGACACTCGAGCTCAGCAGTGTGCCGAATATGGATTCATGATGATGATGAATATAATATATAACTATCAATGGGGTTTTGGTAAAAGTGGCTTGATTTTTTAGGACCAGTAATAAAAGAATTAAACACAATACAATTAATACATCAGAAAGAAATAAACTAAAGTGTACCGGGGCAAAGATATTTTTACTTGAAAAATTTAAAAAAAATCAGGGAATTTCATTATGTCTACTTTATTTTTTATTGTGTTTAATGGTTCCCGTTTAGTCAAAAACGGACTCTGGTTGTTCGGGATTTCGTGTATCATTCATTTTACGAATGTTATAATAACGAAAACAAAGATCACACAAACCATTAATAAATTGAAATGGAATCAGTACACAGACAATATTTTTAATTTGATAGCTATTTAATAATGTCTTCTCACGAATTAAGTCAGTGTAAAATAGTGAGTGTCATAAAAAGCATAAATAATATAATTTCAAAATGGATTGGATGCAATAGAAAATTAGCAGTAATGTTCTTTCTCTTCGAATTTCCAGCAACTCTAGTATCAAGTAATCGTTTAATTTAAACTTAGCCTGAGTCAGCACCAATATTCAGAATATCGGATAAGATCCAAGTTATTTAATTAAAGTAGATCGAGAATTTAGAAGATTTAAATTAACGGGTAGAGCTTTATTGCTGCATCGGGCAGCTGAGCTCGATTTTATTGCCTTATTTCCCGAACTAGCAAATTCGTTTGGTTTTAAAATTCTAATCTAAACTAATATTGTAGTATTAGTCTAAACTAATATTGTAATATTAGTCTAGATTACCAGAGAAATATAACAATAAACTTTAGATTACGATTTTATAAACAGGATGTTGTTAATTATTATACATATTGAGGTATTAAAAATTCCAATAATACTTAAATGTTCTTTGTTGGTATTTAATTCAAGAGTCTTAGTATGAAACGTGAGTAGAAAACAAATTGAAGAGCTTAATACAAAGCCTGTTCGTGTTAAGCTCAATTAAAGAGGGATTTATCGAAAGATTGTTTATGCCTTAATATGATGATTTATATTATTTTGATGTGCTATAATAATGGGTATATTCGTGTTCATTGAAATCTCAGAAAAGGTTACAGAAAACCACAAGATGATCTGTCTACGACTATCATACATCTATACTTATAGTAAAACTGTAACAGGACCAATTATGTACATTGAGATACATAGGGTACATATTGAGATACATACATACCTGATACCATTTTTCCCTAGGGTGACAAAGTTATTATTTTTTATCAGATTTTTCAAATTTTTATATCTCGAATTAGTTTTTTTCAATACTTGTAGCTGCTGTAATTAAGATTTTATAGATCTGATTTTGTTAAACATTACAGATTAAAATACCAATGTAGTATGTAAAGTAATACTATTTTAATAAAAAATGTTTTGTTTACAGAAAAAGCTTTGAGTGCAATAAAAATTTTTCTTTCATTACGATATTTTTTTTTAAATTGTAATAGTACATTATGATATAAGTGCGGTAAATTGAAAATTACAGCCGAGGTGATATTGCAGCTCGAGCCTTGGCGAGAGCTATACTAAGGAAGCAGAGGCTGTAATTATCAAAGCGCACGTATGTCACACGACGTTTTATAACACATTTGCGAGGAAACACATTTTTAATACACTTTCTGAAAATGATTTTGCATCTCTGCCTGTTTTTCATAAGATGACATTTTTATACGCTTGTCATTTTTGCACAGATAACGAAGTGCGCACACCAACGTTTGTTTGTTTTAGACAAATTCATCAAAAATGGCCAGTATTACTAATATAGTAAATTAATATTTTTGTGTTTCTGATACAGATAAATGGTTGACATTTATTGTCAAAATTATTAAAATTAAAGAATTAAGTGTTTTTAATTATATTTTATCTCACAAAGTTAATTTAGTCAAAAAATGTCTTTTTTAAATCACTTTTTTAAAACTTTGCCGAGATTAAAAAAAGTGCCGTTCGTTTTTAGACGGATTATAAAGGTTTTATATTACATTACGGCACATGTTCGTAATGAAAGACATTACGATATTAAAATTGGTGTAATAAGCGATTCTTTACGAGCAAATGTGTTATAAAATAAATTTTACTACGCTACTAATATTACATTAAGTTAACAAAACGCAACATGTGCGATAGAAGTCAATTGCTACCAAATAAAAAAAAAATAAGTTAGTAAGTGACCATGTCAAACTTGCATGTCATTCAGTGCCTCAATCATTTCACTTTGAAACAACATAGTTGCATATTCACCGCTCGTACAGTTTTCAAATCTCAGCGATTCCGTTACACTTAAGAACGAAGCCACGGAAGTAATTATTTAAAGTGCATTCCACGCTACTTGCTCTCTTGGTTACACACTCAACTTGGTAAGTTTGTGTAACTTCACCGAACTTACCTGAAAATTTCGCACAGAATGACTTGTCAACTGTGACTGCTTTTCTCAAATCTTAATTAATTTCGATGTGAATTCAAAGAACTTAGGCGTCTTTGGCTAAGATGAAGAAGAATAGATATAGGTACCTTAAATTCTCTCCGTGATGGCCCAGTGGATTTGACCTCTGCCTCCAATTGCGGAGGGTATGGGTTCGAATCCGGACCGGGGCACGCACCTCCAACTTTGCAGTTGCATTTTAAGAAATTAAATATCACGTGTCTCAAACGATGAAGGAAAACATCGTGAGGAAACCTGCATACCAGAGAATTATCTTAATTATCTGCGTGTGTGAAGTCTGCCAATCCGCATTGGGCCAGCGTGGTGGACTATTGGCCTAACTCCTCTCATTCTGACAGGACGCTCGAGCTCAGCAGTGAGCCGAATGTGGGTTGATAATGATGATGAACATTTATGTATTGAAGAATAGAAGGCACTATGTACTTTACGAATTTTTACATTGAGTTTGTAGCCTCGGATCACGAGGTTCTATATTCGAATTCTGGGATGAAATATTGAGCTTTTCTAAGGGATTTTCAGTGAAAATTTTTCAGTCTGGCCACTATAGCTTACCGGGGTAGGCTTCCTTCCTTATAAGAAAGGGTATGTGGCTTTATAAGAAAGGTGATGTGGAGCTTAAACTTGCCATGCTTATCCAATGCGATTTGGCAGGATGACTATTTTGTCGATCACTAATGATAATGACCGAGGTCGACGGTTTTACGTGCTCTCCGAGACACGGGGGTGTAACACCAACACTCCCAACTTTCAGTTTTATCTTTCAGTATAGTGTATCTCTTAGCCCGACCCAGGACTCAAACCTTAGACTTTGTGATCCAAAGTCATAGTATAGAAAACAATATACAAGTTGCTCGGGAGTATTTACCATAACTCAAGGTTTATATTCTTTAAGAAAAGTTAATTAAAAATCTCTGAGGAACATGTGTTCTAAAATGAATATTTTCGGAGTAAAAAATATTTCTTTTGTAAGTAGATCCTAAATTGTGTCCCCTAAATCGCATCCTTATATTATACCTAACCAAACTTATTGATTGATAAATATCATGAAGTAGCTTACTAGTGAAGTGTGGAGTGTCAGTTGCAATATCTCGTCGATATCGACAGTGTTACCACTACGATTACGTATTTTAAAATACAAGGATAGATAAAGGCGTGTGTCATATCCATGTAGGATAGTCGAAATTATTTGAAATACTTTGTATGAAAACAAAAAGTTTTTTTTTTAGTTAAAAAAAAAATAGTTATGCAGTTCGGCTCCTAAACGTGGACTTATCAACACCTTGAAGTCATGAGAAAGAATCCCGAGCATCCTGTATATCAATAGTACATACATGAATCAATATCATAGTAAAGAAAACAATATAAGTAATACGTGCATCACAGTGTAAGAAGCAAAGTTAAATTACATCCAAGCAAGGTATAGTTGGCGCCCCGCTCACGCGCGCACTGAATATTATCATTCCATTATGGGTTCTAGCCTATGGTGCAAGCGCTTAGTGGTAATTACTGGGCACGTGATCAAATTCGGTACATGGGTGAAATATTTTACACACAGTAGCAGAGGAAACCTTAGGCCGGGTCCAGACGTACGTAGCGTGTAATGTTATGCGAATTTTGACGACGTCTCTTACGTCGACGTACTGTAATTTAAATAGAGAGAGTCTGGGGTCGATTCCCAGCACAGACCAGTTTAGGATTTACATTTTGAGGTAGTTACAACCGTGCCGGGAAAGACGTACAAGTGATTTAGCGTTCCGGTATGACGCGTACAAAACCGTTAGAGATATAGGTAGAATAAAGTTGTAATTCTTCAAAGTTAGCTCGTTTCGATTTTTGACTGCATCGTCACTTAACATCAGATGAGATCGCAGTTAAAGGCTAAATTGTCATTGAATAAAAAAACAGAATTGTTTTTTTTTATTCTTTACAAGTTGGCCCTTGACTACAATCTCACGTAAGTGATGATGCAGTCTAAGATAGAAACGGGCTAACTTGTTAGGAGGAGGATGAAAATCCACACCCCTTTCGGTTTCTACACGCCATCGTACCGGAACGCTAAATCGCTTGGCGGTACGTCTTTGCCGGTAGGATGGTAACTAGCCACGGCCAAAGCCTCCCACCAGCCAAAAAAAATTGTGTGCTAAGGATGAAGGAACTTCGAGCATTACATGAAACATTTGCCTTGACAACTGACTATCGGTTTTTAATGTGAGCACAAAAGCGTCGCATTGCTCGTTTGAAGGTTCACATTAAAATGATTCGTGTTGGATGTGTGTAGACCCAGCCTTATCGATTTGACTTTCGAGGTTTCCTTTCATTGTTCTGGCACGTGATATCTAAACTAGAACATGCGTCGTTTCTCATTACGTGTTTGAGATCAGCGTCGAGCACAGGATCATTGACTAGGGCAAGCTCCTGTTTTGTGGCAGAAAAAATCTTACAGTTCTTAGGAACTAAATATTTATGCATGACCATTGACCATTGACCAGAGTCGTCATAGCCCAGTGCATATGACCTCTGCCTCCGATTCCGGAGGGTGTAGGTTCGAATCTGGTCCGGGGAATGCTCCTCCAAGTTTTCAGTTATGTGCATTTCAAGATATTGAATATCACGTGTCTTAAACGGTGAAGGAGAACCGAGAAGAGAACCGGCAATCCTGAGGGATTGTTGGCCTAACCCCTTTCATTCAGAGAGGAGACTCGAGCTCAGCAGTAAGCTAAATGTGGGTTGATAATGATGATGATGATGATGACTATTGACCATACTGCTCAAATGTTATTCGAAGCGAGTCGGACAAAATTATGAACAACAATGGTGTTGTGGCGTTTTCTTTCCAATCCATCTGCCAGAATTCGGTGCGTTCGTAGCAAAATAGTCCGACAAAGATACCATTTGATTAAAAAAAAATTCTTTATGCAAGAATCAAAAGAAAGAAAGAAAGAAAAAAAGTTACAAGTAGATTGTATTTTTTTTTCATTTTATGGATTATTCAACAACTAACTTTGTAAAAAAAATAGTAATTAGTGAAATCACAAACATATAACTAAATCTATGAGAGTTCCAAACACGCCCTTAGTCCGAGAAGAGCCAAAAACAAACTCAGCAAGGGTTTTTCTTAGTTTCAGGTTTGTTTTCATAGGTTGGCAGGAAATTGCTTCGGAAGGAAAAACATTTTCGTCATTACATTCATATCAGCTGCCCAATGTCGTCAATTCTCTCCTGGGCGACCCAAAAGCGGTTTTATATGAATTCACCGTCCTCGACGCGTTTCGTTTATTTGGGTCTCATTTCAATAGTTTGCTATTGACCGCTGTGATAGTATACTATTCATTGCTACGTGGTAATTACTATGGATCTTGATGATGATCTTGAGTGATGAAGCATGGTCATTAATCAATATTTTAATTTATATTTACGATCAGCGATATGATGAGATGTTCATTTAAATATTTGTTTATACATTGACTTATGATCATGTGTATATTGATATTTTCTTCATCATTAACAAGATCGATCTACAAGGTGATGAAACATGTGGCGAGTATATTAAAGACGCCATAAATGTACCTACTCGTATACAGCTCTCTTACCCTGGCCATAGAGTAATAAGCTAGATTACTCTATGGCCAGGGTAAGTCAATAGTAATGTTTAATGAGTAACCACATTATTTTTAGTCGCTTTTGAGTGCGACATCACGTCTTGGTCTTCATAGATTTATAATGTACTAGCGGACGCCCCTAACTTCGTCCGCGTGGAATTTAGTTTTTCACAAATCCCGCGGGAACCGTGGATTTTTCCGGGATGAAAAGTAGCCTATGTGTTAATCCACAGTAAAATCTATCTCCATTTCAAATTTCAGCCAAATCGCTTCAGTAGCCGCAGCGTAAAAGAAGAACAAACATACACACATATACACAACTTTCGCCTTTATAATATTAGTAGAATGTACATTGTACGTGCTGGAGTGCCAGCTATAAAAGTATGAGTATAATTAAATTAATTAATAATTTTATTATACTCATATGCCGTATGCAAATAGACTGAAGCGGCTATACCATAGTTGAGCAAACCAGGAGCTGTGGATTATGGATTACATGTAGCGTGTAACCTTTTCAAGACAGCGCAGTCCTAATTTTCGTAACAACTTGTCCTTCAACAAAAAAAAATTACTTCTCTGAGGTTAAAACATAGTTAAATTGTTCTAAAGAACAATAACAATATTAATTTAAATAACAAATAAGAAAAATATCGTATTTGGAAAACACGTTCCTTACCAAGTTTTCTACACTTGGGAAATATATGGAACAGTCACGATGCCACGCGTGGACCGGCGCTTTACAAACTTTACGAAGGCGAAGTTTCGCTTTGGCCCACTTACTCGGTGCGATATATACGTGTTCGATATTGTGAAATCCAACTAGTTTAGGTTAACACGATTCTTCAGCGTTGTACTTGTAATCTTAAAGCCTTGTCTCACTCCGAATTTAAGAGCGCGTAGCGCGTCGGTACGATATGGATAAAATTCGAAGCGCAAACGAGACGCCGAATTGTGACTTTCACGTGAGTGAAAAGCACGGAGCGATTGACGCGCGACGCAAATTTTATGACGTGAGCGCCAAAACCATTTTTACCTAATTGCAAGTAAATTAAACAATATAACGAAAAACAAAATGGCCATGTTCAAGATATATACCTAATTTTCTATACAAAACAAAAATTTAAGAAAATAAGTTTGCTTTTCCTGAGATTGAAAGCAAAATGTGAACAAAACATGTATTTTTCAAAAAAATAAACTATCGAAAAAAGTTTTACAAATTGTGTATTTTGTATAGTCATAACGAAGCTAACACTTTGAAATATCATTTACCCAAATATCAGGCTCCTAACTTTTCTAGAATCTGAGATCCAGAACCATTTGTAACCACCAAATTACATGCATACTCTTAAATCAAGGTTGTAACTTTCCTTTTCGATGCACCGGATGCATTGTGTAGATCTATTAAATTTATTTATTTATGTTTTTACCGTTAAATTGTAAAATACGTTAGTTTATAATCTCACTCGTGATATTATAATCTACAGTCATATTGTGAACTGAAATTACTGATGACAATTTAACGTGTTATTTTTCGGTATATTACAATCTATCGGAAGTGAAACCGATAAAATGCAATCTTAAAACGTCAACTGTCCGAACTTGCCCCTGATTGGTCTACCTTTCAGCAGACCGTTCTGTGTCCATAGAGTTAGGAATGTAACACATATGTCAGTCAAATAAAATACTTCAAGTATTGTGACATAACATATTTATTTATTATGTACTAGCGGACGCCCGCGAATTCGCTCGCGTGAAATTCGATGTAAACTTTCAATTACCCCTACCCTACCCCTAACCTAACACTACCCTACCCCTACCCCACCCCTACCCCACCCCTACCCCACCCCTACACCACCCCTACCCCACCCCTACCCCAGGCTGCTTTTTTTTCAGGCTGTTTCTTGAATTATGTGATAAATAAATAAATAATTTAAAACATATAGAAATTAATTATCACGTGTCTCAAACGGTAAAAAAAAACTTCCCGAGAAAACCTGCATACCTGATCAGAATTTTACGTGTGTGTAGTCTGCTAATCCGCATTGGGCCAGCCCCTCTCATTCTGCTCGTGCTCAACAGTAAGCCGTAGTATATACTTCAATAAAAACATTCCACCGCATTTTATTAGTAGCGTATTTTATTAGATTACTTCCTCTAGAGGATTAACTTTTTATAAGTTGTATCTTTTAACATCTTTTTTCCGTGTCAACGCCCACGCTTTGCTCAAACCAATTACAGTAGCGCGTGGAATTTAACACTTGAAAGAAAATAAACTTAATTCAGACACGAAATAAGTGAAGCTTGAAAATATTTTATGTTGAATTTCTTTACCAGCTATTTGGAATATTTATTATAAAAAACAACAATTTACGGTTGGATTATTTTCTTTTAGAACAAAATTTCATTGACTCTCAAAAGTAATTTCCTCGTATAAAGTTAATTTGTATTTCATGATACAGAGATATAGGACATTGGAAAATCAAGCAAAATTAGAATTCTGGATTTTTCTAGTGAATTGTGGTTAAACAATCTAACTAAATACATAACTAACGGTGGTTAATCAAAATAATAATATACATAATATATAATAACTACTGTTTTAGAGTACCTACTCTAAGAAATGTTTAGAGTAGGTACGCTTTTTTACATAAATAATATTATATTACCAATATTTTTCGTTCGAAGAACGTCCTTTTTATACCGTACGATAATCACAAATAAAGTTCTCAAAGTAACAAAATCAACCTTTGGTCCCTGATTTCTTATCTCACTCGGGCGTAGGTTTCACTACATACAAGAAAGTCAAGACTAATCTCACACATCAGCCTACAAACAACAACATTCGCATCGTCCCTGTAAACCGAATCAAGGGTTTCACAGAATACGCTCATAAAGAGACGTTCTGTCATATTACTTAATTTAAGGCTGGCTTTACAGTCACGCTGACCGGACGCTGAACCTCGGCGCTGACAGCTCAGATTCTCACCGATTACCGCCCGCGTTGATAGCTACGCGTTATTCTAAATGCTCCCTAGGAGCTCATACATTTCGTCTGTCAGCGCCGACGGTGAGCGTCTTGTCAGCGTGACTCTAAAACCAGCCTTAGCCCTAGCGCTTGACTGTTGCACAGTTTCTGTGTTCCTGAAATCATCTATGACGCTGCTTCGCTCCTACTAAGGCAACTACAGCACTAAGCGCCACAACGACCAGGGCCGCAACAACCAGGTTAATTGAAGAAACCATATTATGAACACCGCGCACTTGAACGCACATGATCAATGGAAGCAGATTGTGTCGGTATAATTGGTTGCTGTGGTCAAGTATATTTACTTCAATACGAACACTCGTGATGTAGTTCTGTGACAGCGAATGCAGCCCGACCAGTCACTATCGCGAAGTAGCCCGACCATTGGGCGATTCACGACCGGCTGTGATCATTGCCCCAGCCAAATCGTAGCTTTTGTGACCTCGACTAACGACTAGTGCGCGAGGACCCTAAAATGCTTACAGAAAATCATCACCATCATCATCGCACCCATATTCGAGTTACTGTTGAACACGAGTCTCCTCTCAGAAAGATGCTGGCCAAATGCGGATTGGCAGATTTTACACAAGTAGAGAATTGAGAAAATTCTCAGGCATACAGGTTTTTCATTGGCCGTTTAAAACACGTGATATTTAATGTCTGAAAAGTTGGAGGTGCATGCCCCGGACCGGCTTCGAACTTCCGAATCGAAGGTAGAGGTCATATCCACTGATATCACGGCTCTTCATATTCAGAAAAAAAAAACAGTAAAATAAAATACCAATATACATACAGTCACGTTGCGAATAGCAATGCTGCTCGTATATTGGCAGTTGATCGTTTACGTTATGCATGGCTACAGATTGTGTTAGCTCCCTTATTGTTTTTAGCGCCGTGGAAAAATGCCACCGGCAACGGTATCATACGTTCCACACGCCTGAACTAACATTGACAATCAGTTCATTTTGTGTATTTGTTGTTCTGTTTATACCTAAACCAATGATGTTAGAAGAGAAAGAGGTAGATTAGGTCACATAAACCTCATTCCATGTTTACTGGCACAATTTCAGCGGCGTTGGTATCGGTGCGATGACAGTGCGGCGACTGAGCTCAGGTTTGCTAATTAGCATAGTTTTAACGTGCCACTTGCGATCCGCGTATAACCTATCTACCTCTTTTTTCTTCTAACATATTTGAACTGTTCTACGAACGTGTCGCTGTTTGTAATATATAGGGGAACTTTAATAGACAATAAATTACGTTTAACGTAGTGATGTTTAAATTATCATTATCAGCCTATTTTAGGCCTACTATAGGGCCAGCAGTCTAATACACTAACTTTGACGTATGTTAGTTGACAATTGACATACATAACAAATGTCATCTGGTGCCTAATAGTTTGATAATATTCACCTAATGTGGTGACCACAGGCAACCCGCTATTTGGTTGTGTAATAATTTTGCAAATATATGGTAATAAAAAAAAAATTTAAAAGAAAGAAATGAAATGAAAGACTGAGCTTGTATTATATAGTCCAAAATCCAGAGTAACACACTCACACACAAAATTTTCTTATAATATTAATGTTTATCAACTTACTAATATTATGTGAAATTTTGTGTACATACTTTAAATGTAATGAGCTATAGACATTGTCAAACATCTTAATATATAATGCGAAAGGCGATCGCGATATCTTCAAAACCGCTTGACGTACAAAAATGAAATTTGCAAGGGAGGTAGTAGACGTCCGCTAAGAATGGATTTTGTGAGAGGGTCGGATTAAGGAGGTCTAAGGGCAGACGAAGTCGAGGGCATCCGCTAGTTGTAGATAAATTAAAAAGAATTTTCAAAATCAGTCAATAAATGACGGAATTATCGCTGGACATACATAAAAAAACATACATACCGCCGAACGTAGAACCTCCTCCTTTTTGGAAGTCGGTTGAAAAAGTATAGACTTATACCAACTTGCAGGTATATACTTCAACATCAATCTATAGACTACGCAATAAGCGATTGCGGCGAGCGGATCAAAGGGCAATATTAAAATCTTTTTTTCATCCGAAATGTGTTTGGTAAACGTTAAAGGAAACTCGATTGGATGACGAGCTTTCTCAAAAGCTTTTTACAAAGCTTCAAGATTTCCTTTTAGTCATTAAATTTCCACTATGCGATGGTGTTAAAATCTGCATCTTTTATTTTACCGCACATTTTTGAAACTTGATATTTTATTTATATTTTTTTACTATATGGCTAGCTGATTAGACGGTTAAGTCTCGACTTTTGAAAATTACTACCATGGTCCAAAATATTTTATAGTTTCTTAACATATTTTCCTATGGTATGAACATGGACTAACACAATTTTAGATTTTATACAATGAGGAAAGTGTGGCTGTTACTGGCTCTTATTGTATTAACATAATTGAGACGCACGGAATTGCGTCAGCCAAATTAGAGAGAACGACTTTTATAGCGTCAAATATAATTACCTACTTATGTCTGTCTGAGGTATAAAGGTTGTTTGGAATGTGTAAATTGAAAATTTAGGATAAATATTTATTTGTTTTATCTAATCCTATAATGCCCGTGGAATGGATGGCAAGAATACAGACTGCATTTCCGCGCTGGACAGCCAGGCTGATCCTTTGTGCAAACAAAGAGCCAGCCCTTCTGTTGAGCCAACTAACCGCGACTCCCTGGGTCTCCTTTCCCTCTGCGACTCTCTCAGAGAGGCAAACCGTGTACTTACCTGTTGCAACTATTTCTGCTGCAGCTCTCGGTCTTGATTCTGATTTGTATAGTTATTAGGATGTTAGCTTAAAATCCTTATAGTTTTTGAAAATTATCAGTTTATTTTCATGGCCCATTGAAGAAGACCCGGCCTTTCTCTTTTAGAAGGGGGAAATGCAGCTTAGAATAATGTTAAATTATTTGACGACCACTGTTATATATTAAGGACACTCGCGACTTTGTCCGCGTGGAATTCAGCTTTACAGAAACCTCGTGGGACCCATGGATTTGATTATTTAATTAACAAACATGTACATACACACACACAGACTTTCGCCTTTATAATATACTAATGTTGTAATATAAATATATAGGTTATTGACCTAAACCGACGGCTTAAAATGCTCATGTATGCAAGTTTCCTCACGATGATTTTCCTTCACCGTTTGAAATAAGTGACATAACTGAGAAGTTGGAGCTTCATGATCCGGATTGGATTCGAACCTCCGAATCATATCTGATCATATCCATTGGGCTATCAAGTCAAAAGCATATTATTTAATCACATTAATATTATATAGAGGCGAAAGTTTGTGTGTAAGTGTGTATGTTTATTCCTCCTTTACAGTGTGGCTACTCAAGCGATTTGGCTGAAATTTGAAAAGCTTTTCATCCCGGAAAAAACATGATTCCCGCGGGTATTGTGAAAAACTTAATTCCACGCGGACGAAGTCGTGGGCGTCCATTAATTCATTAATATATAATATAAATAATCCATAAAAATTGATTTATACGCTAATTATACACACAAAATATAAAGCTCTGGGATAACGAATGGATGCCTGAACTCTATAGTACAGTCAGCTCGTTGAGTGAATGGCGTGGTTTGGCAGTGGATCCAGCCAATTTGGAGATAATTAAAATGTTCGCCGACGTCCGCTTTAGATATTATACGTTCATTCCTTTCAGCAATTTAGTATGATATAAGTTTGTTGCGATAAATGCCGTTCTATGACTTTAGATACAGTGTTTGACCACTCATAAGTATGTTCCTCACACATCATTACATATATTATATCATTATGATTTGATGAAATCTAAAACACTGTAACTTTTTTTTGACTTAGAGTTCATGTTTTGATCAATATTCTTCTTAACCAACTTGGCAAATAGCATGTGCTATTGTAGTGTGCTATAAATTAAAGCCGAAATTTGTTTATTTCAATTAGGCTAGTTGCCTCGACTCGTGACAGAAGGGCTGGCTCATTTTTTGCTCAAAGGATCAGCCTGGCTGTCCAGCGCGGAAATGCAGTCAGTATTCTTGCCACCATTCCACGTGGGCATGATTTGTATAGTTATAAGGAGCTTAAGTTAGCTTAAGTTTCGAACTAGGCTTAGTTTACAAGCACCTTTGAAACGTCAATTTATGTCATGGTTATAGTGATAATTAAAGTCAAAAACTTAAAATTAAAATTACGAGGGTTCCATACGCATCTTGGTCCGAGAAAAGCCCACAACAAACTCAGCCAGTATGGTGGGTAGTCCAATCGACAGGTTTCAGGGTCCTTGCATCTGTAAAGTTGCTATGGAGAGTTAATTTGTTCATGATTAAATATTTATTTCCTGTATTACGTTAACACCACTAATCAGTATTAAAACGCACTTAAACTGTCTTAAACTGGCAAAAAAAGACCACAAAAAGCTCTTTCAAATGTACGTAAAAACGTTCCATGCGTTCCTATCACTGTGGATATTTTACATATCGGTGCCATTAATCACTTGGACGTACGATAAAGTAGGGTGGGCCATTTTAAATAATTTACGTGATGGGATACTGCATGAATACCCGAATTAACTTATCAGCACATGACATTGCTTCGTAACCTAACTTTGAGCCTGGGAATTTATTTCTGGTATAATTTGTTATTCTTGTATATGCTAAGTAGTAGTAGAAATCAACGTTATCCAGCAGCTCATACGGTATTTCTTGGGGATTTTAATGCCCACCATAAAGACTGGTTTGAGAAAACCGACCATGCCGGAAGAGAGGCGTATAATTTTGCTCTTTCTCACGATCTTTCTCAACTGGTCCAAGAAGCGACAAGGATCCCTGACGTTGATGGACATACACCCAACTGTCTCGACCTAGTACTGACTACCGACCCAGACCGCTTCTCCATCTCAGTATCAGCCCCACTAGGCTCGTCTGATCATTGTCTGGTAAGGTCAGTTTCCAATTACTATCCATCGATATCGAGCTCTGGCTCTACAAGACGGGTTTGGAAGTACAAATCGGCAGATTGGGATGAAATGCGCCACTTTTTTGCTTCATATCCTTGGCGGCAGACTTGCTTTCTTTCCGATAATCCTTCAAGCTGTGAAAGTGCAATTTCCGAGGTGATATTTCAGGCAATGGAATATTTTATTCCTTTTTCTGATGCATCCCTTGATATCAGAACCCCAAGGTGGTACAATGCTGAATGTGCCTCAGCTGAGGCCACCAAACATTCAGCGTTTGTCGCCTGGGCTACTGCTCGTAGTTGTAATGCTCCGGACTTGAAAATGAAAAAATCGCAATTTAATATTGCTGCCAAGGCTTACAAAAGAGTTCTGAACAAGTCTCGTTTTTCTCGCACTAGACGCATTGGGGCCAGATTAGCTACATACCCTAGTGGCAGCAAAGCTTTTTGGTCCCTCGCGAAATCAGTGGAAACGAACTTATGTAAGCCGTCGCTGCCACCTTTGCTGAAACCCGATGGGTCACTCGCTATTTCCGCGACTGAAAAGGCTAATCTCCTTGCCAACCACTTTGCGAAAAGTTCACTTCTAGATAGTAGTAATGTCTGTCCACCTAACCTCCCTGCTTGTAGCTCTGAAATGTCAGAGATACGCATTCACCAAAAAGAGGTTTTTAAAACGCTTCGTTCTCTAGATGTGAACAAAGCCAGTGGCCCTGATGGGATTCCTGCTATAGTCCTGAGGTACTGCGCCCCTGAATTATCACCAGTCTTGACCCGCCTGTATCGTCTCTCACTTAGAACATCTCGAGTTCCCAAATCCTGGAAGACTGCTAATGTACAACCTGTACCCAAGAAAGGCGGTCGCGCTGACCCGGCCAACTATAGGCCTATTGCAATAACCTCAATCCTCTGCAAGAGCATGGAGCGAATTTTAAACTCTAAGCTTCTTGCATACCTTGAATCCAATGATCTCCTTTCTGATCGCCAATACGGGTTTCGGAAAGGACGGTCGGCTGGAGATCTTCTTGTGTATGCAACTCATGTTTGGGGGGAAGCAATTGATAAGCATGGAGAGGCCCTTGCTGTCTCTCTTGATATCTCGAAAGCATTTGACCGGGTCTGGCATGACAGCCTTCTTAGCAAGCTTCCAGCTTATGGCATTCCACCGAGCTTGTGTGATTGGATATCTGATTTTCTGAGTGAACGTTCCTTCCGTGTAGTCACTGATGGCTGTTCGTCGGATTTAATGGCTATTAATGCCGGAGTTCCTCAAGGGTCTGTTCTCCCCGCTACACTCTTTTTGCTGCATATTAATGACCTGCTTAAACCTGGAATCCTTGGGTATGCAGATGACAGCACTGTAACGGAGAGGTATACGTCCGGTCCACGCGTCAGTGGAATTGAAACTAATGAGCTCCGAGAGATGATGGTTGAACGCTTGAACTCTACCCTTAAAGAAGTTTCTGACTGGGGTGATGCCAATTTGGTTCAGTTCAACGCAACCAAAACGCAGGCGTGTCTACTCACAGCAAAACGGAGTCCTTTTACTGCATCTCCTTCTTTCCGAAATATATCTGTTCCCATCACCGATCATATAGATCTTCTGGGTGTCGACATATCGGCTACCATTAATTTCGGTCGATCTATAGAAGCCAAAGCCAAAACTGCCGCCAAAAAACTTGGTATCCTAAATAAGGTGAAGCAGTACTTCACACCACACCAATTGCTAACTTTATATCAAGCTCAGGTTCGATCGTGCATGGAGTACTGCAGTCACCTTTTTGATGGCTCTGCTAAGTATCAGTTGGCTGCTTTGGACGCTGTAGATCGCCGAGCCAGGAGACTTATAGGCGAAGACTCACCCCTTCTGAAAAAACTTCAAACCCTTGGTCATCGTAGGAAGGTTGCTAGTCTCTCGGTTTTTTACAGAATATATTTCGGAGAGTGTGCACAGGAGCTATTTGAGCTTGTACCACCGTCACCTTTTTACCACCGCACTGCAAGACACCGGGTAGGTTTCCATCCCTACGTCATTGACATTCCCAGGACTCGTACGAAGCGATTTGCTTCTTCGTTTCTTATACGTATGGCTAGGGTATGGAACTCTCTCCCGAAGTCAGTATTTCCTAATTCATACAACTTGGGCATCTTTAAGATGAGAGTGAATAGGCATCTTCTAGGCAAGCGCGTATCACCTTAGGCCACATCTACACTTACCATCAGGTGAGATCGTGGTCAAGCGCGAGCTTATTTTGTATAAAAAAAAAAAAAAAGAAAGGGCCTATAATCAGCATCATCATTATTAGAAGTTCGATGTTCACTGTTGAACATAAGCCTCCTGTAAGGATCTCCAGGTCTTGAGTCGCCAGTGGCTCTCCATAATCCACTTGATGAGTGAGTTGAGAAAAAAAGAGAGGTAACAAAATTTTTGATAACCCGCTCTTCCCCTAACCTTCATATAATCCAAACCACCATTACTTTTAGGCTAAAAGTAATCATCAAGACATCGCTAAATGTTTTAGCGATATCTGTTCTGTGATTCAACCGTATAGTATAGTCGTAAGCCATGATACTATGTTTTTCAGACTGTTCTTTCATATGTGTTTCTTTCAGAAACGTCTTAAATTAACATGACTGACTGACTTGTCACCTTTATCCTACAAAAAGATTCTTCTTCTTATAGTGCCATCTCCTATCGGAGGTCAGCAATCATTAAGGCTAATTTAACTTTGTTCACTGCTGCCCGAAAGAGTGATCTGGTACTCATACCAAACCATTGGCGTAAGTTCTTGAGCCAAGATGTACGTCTACGACCAGGCTTTCGTTTCCTCTTGCAAAATGATTAGCAGGAACATAATATGATGCTATTTTGGTTTTGTAGATAGGTACGTTTTTGTGTTTTTGAAGTCGGTTGAATTTAACTACCCAATTTTTTTTAAATCTTCGAGCTTGCCGCTACGGCCGCCCCCTCTCATATGCCGCCCGGGACAATGGTTCCCCAGCCCAAAGCTACGCCACTGCTTGTATGAATATTTAACGTATACATGGAGACGACGAATATTAGGTTATTATTACAGTTACCAAACACATGATGTGTTATTTACCTACAATTTTACAGCCACAACACACAAACCGCACTCAGGGGTTTGATTCTATGTTAATTAATTTGTTCCTCCGTACCGAGCTGGGAGTAACATTTACTTTGTAATTAATGTCTACGCAATATTTCTTACGCTTACAAACTCAATTTGTAACTGAACTGTTTTAATCGCCTTCTGATTGATGTTTGTTACTATACTTTGATGGTTAGGTTAAATCCAAAATAAGTAGCCCATATGTGAGTTCTGCATCCCTGTAGCACTGCGCATTGTTATATGACTGGACTTCTGTCATATTAAAATTCTATTCTGATGCCTCTTAAATGATTCTGCCAGAACAGAGTAACCTAGTACGATGGGGAAATGCCACCGAAAAATCTCGTTATACTTATAGCGAGGCAATAGGAACAGCAAGGCACTTTTTGGTCCGGGGATCTGCTCGTGGTTTTTCTCTAAGCCACACGATGGGCCTGGCAACCGCACAGTGAATCCATGGAATTCTGAGATGGAGCAACATACCGGATTCGACACTGAACTACCGCAAGATAGCGAGCAATCGCAGTTCTCGCGGGGCACTTGGATGGACATTCAGTACCCCCCATAGGCCACAAGGCCTAACCGGGGGAGCAAGATCCCCCACGCCTTATCCAAGAAAGTGATATCACGAAAATTTCACCCGTGCGCCATTCACTGCACGAGCAGAGACGTCGTGTGGTCACGTCGTCCTGCCGCAATTTAAGCCACTCGTCCTGTCCACCGCTCCTAATTTTGATTGAGCCGTGGGTTTCCGTTAGATACACTTTATAACGTTTCTACTGTGCTGACGTTCCTTCTACCCCTAACATTCAAAGTCAAATCGTTCCATAATACTTACTTCTACAAGTTTAGATACGAGTACCTATATAGTACTCGTATCTAAACTTGCCGACACTCGCAGTTTCATTCGCGTAGTTCCCGTTCTCGCGGATAAAATATAACCTATTGGACTCGTTTAATGACTTCAGTCGACCTGTTGTGGGGTCGACCGTCACTACGCTTTCTAGTCCGGGGTCGCCATTCCAGCACCAAGGGACCCCAACGTCCATCGGCTCTTCAAATTTTGTGCCCTGCCCCCGCCCATTGCCACTTTAGCTTCGCGACACGTTGAGCTATGTCGGTGTTTCTGCGGGTCTCCTCATTTCTGATTCGAACATGCACAAATACTCCATGCATAGCTCGTTCCATCGCCCGCTGTGTGACTCTGAGCCTTCTTTTGAGGCCCATAGACCCAAATGTAAATCGTTATAATTGTGTACTCAGATAAGGGCCGTTATAGTTAAGGGTTCGAGTTGTCTGCGGCGCGGTATTTACTAATGAAACTGTTACCGACTTTCATATTGAGGGAACCTTTGTGTTTGAACCCAAAGTTTTCTATGATATTACAGTTTGGCTTTGTTTACACTGTTATTAATAAAGTTGGTCTATTTATTCAAAAAGCGACGCGCCTTTAGACCCAGTTTGCTGTTTGAATGAATTCTTATAACAGAAATTTGTTATTTGCTTAAACCAATAGTACTAACATTAGCATTATATCACCTTATACCACGTTACTTAAAGGCTTATTTTTATAGGTATCTACTATTGGTTTAAACATATATAACCTACTTTAACTATGAAAATAGAGATTTTATAAAAACACTTTCCTACGTTTTCCGAAAAATCGCAAAAACCCCATTTTTGTCAACTTTGACCAAGACTAACTTTTTTCTAGGTACCGGATGGATGAGAACTTTTAAAAAATTTTAACCGACTTCCAAAAAAAGGAGGTTCTACGTTGAGCTGGTATTTTTTAAATAATGTTTAAAAATATTTTACCAATTTTCAGCTTTATGGGAATTTATGATTTAGATGTTCTATTAATCCGGCTATTAGGTAGGTATATATTTTATTGTAGTAAATAAATAAAAACTCAGTTCCAATTTCTACGAGCCCAAATTATCCATCTCATAAACCAACATTACAATAACGCAAATAAAGTCTTTGCAAAAGTTCTGAACGACAAATTGCCATGTAAATGTAAAAAAATATACTTTGGTAGCTAACTTTGAATAAGAAAAAATAGGTTTATTACAATTATTGGTAGCGAAAAGAAATATATCTATATTTTTAACCAATTTCAAAAAGGGAGGAGGTTCTATATTGGGATGTATATTTTAACAATAGTTTTTATTGTACAATTTAAACTGCTATGCCATGTAATATTAGTTTATGTTACTAAATAAGTATGTTTTTGTCATTAATTTGAATTTTTTTTTTTTTTAAATGTGATATTTTTTTTTATATAAACGAATATTTGCCATATGTATTCAATATGACCAATATTCCAATTCCCCTCAAACTAGCCAGGAAAGACTGTACATTATTGTAGGTATGACAATAGAACAACGGGTCGGGGATCGAACCATCACCCCTCGGTGATGAGTCCGCTCTTACCGTTGAGCTATTGAAGCTGTCAGTGGTGATAATTATGGTCTATGTATTAGTATGTTATTATTTGATTTTATTATTATTTTTGTTATTATTATTTTTATTTACACTACCTGCATTTTGGTGTTCTCACATTTTCCGAAGCAGTATACAAAAGGCTTTATCACTAGATAAAGCCGCCTTTTGTATACTGCTTCTTCCTTGTATTGTTTATTCTTTTTTATGTTATGGTGTAAAGGATCTAAATAAATAAATAAAATAGGTACTTTCTATAAAATATATGCGGCTTTTATTGAATTTGTTGAAAGACGCAATAAAGTTCTTTTTGTTCGGAGATATTTTTCAGATTAATTTTATTATTTCATCAAATTCAATAAAAGTACCTATTATCCATTTTAACGTGATAAAAGCCCTGAGTTACTTTGTGACGAAATCCTTTCTCCTCGCTATGAGAGCCTCGCTGAATGGGGATGAAATTTTAAAACACATCACTCCAGTCTCTATTGCAGTGACGTTCAAAAAGACAACGAATTCTCAGTGGGACCGGCGGCGTCGAAAATAGGGGAATAATAAAACACTTTCTTTCTGCAAAATTTAAAGTAATAAGGTAGTTGACTCATATTAAATTTAATATAAACAATATTAATTTCGTATAGTACATGGAATAAGGGGCCGAAATATACAGATATCATTTAACTACAAATACAAGACGGAGGTCCTGGGTTCGATCCCTGGTTGGGCAGATTGAGATTTTCTTAATTGGTCCAAGTCTGGCTGATGGGAGGCTTCGGCCGTGGTTAGTTACCACCCTACCGACAAAGCCAAGCGATTTAGCGTTCCAATACAATGCGATGTAGAAACCGAAAGGAGTGTGGGTTTTCATCCTCCTCCTAACAAGTTAGCCCGCTTCCATCCAAGATGTAGTCTTACATCATCACTTACCATCAGGTGAGATTGTCAATGTTGTAGTCAAGGGCTAACTTGTAATGAATAAAAAAAAGAATAGGCTAAAACAAAGTTCAGATATATTATTGTTTCTCGCCCTGAGTAATCAAACCGACTCGAGTTATTAATTTCATCACAGAGTCCTCTTACATCCGCGCTCATCTTTAATGTTATTAGTCTGTAGAAAGCAATTACATTTTGCGCGTATTTAATAAACACTCGAGCGAAAATTCAAGCAAAATAGAAACATCTTCAATATTAATATTAATTAAAAGGGAAAACATAACAATTAAACGTTATTAGTTCAAATAATTTTACCATTTTAGGTTTATATTTCTAACGATGTCCGCTGAAGATTTGCTACGAAACTGGGCGTTTGGTGACTGGGGACACGTCTCACATTATCTAGTAATATAAAATAAATTTTATATTTGGACGATCGATTCTCTTGACACTATGATCCAATATCTAGTAGCATTTTACTCTAGTAAGCTGTAATAGGAGGTTTTCTCACGATGTTTTTCCTTACTGTACTTACATATCTTTAGAAAATGAGTTGAAAACTTCAATCGAGTCAACTATTAAACAGGTTTTTACTATTAATTATATATTATGTTTATATGCTTGTCTTTGGCTACATCATGCCTGATGAAAAGCAATCATGAGTTCTAAGATGGAACGCGCTTGCCTAGAATGCCCCTATTCACTCTTTCCTTGAACAGAATATAGGTGGCAAGAAACACAGACGAGAGAAGGGCATTCTACACATTATCAGTTTGAATTGAAAAACTTTAAAGCGTAACCTATACATACATACCTAACATCTTCATCATCATTATCAACCCATATTCGGCGCACTGCTGAGCTCGAGTCTCCTCTCAGAATGAGAGGGGTTAGGCCATTAGTCCACCACGGTGGCCCAATACGGATTGGCAGATATCACACACGCAGAGAATTAAGAAAATTCTCTGGTATCCAGGTTACCTCACGATGTTTTCCTACATCGTTTGAGACACGTGATATTTAATTTCTTAAAATGCACACAACTGAAAAGTTAGAGGTCATCCCCAGGACCTGATTATATCCACTGGGCTATCACGGCTCTCATACCTAATATCTTACTAACTAACACTAACCTAATACTTTTATAAATACAAAAATTAAATTTCCGTTTCCAACGTTACTATCTAGTTCTTCATATTAGTCAGCAAGCACTCAATAAATTTTGCACTTAAGTACAAACAAGAGAAATACATTAAAGGCTTTATTTGACTTCGCAGCTGAATTTGAATTTCAATACAAATTCGCGCAATGGCGCATCGCCGCCAGCGAGACTGCAACAAACTGAATGGCTAAGACAACATTATTCAATGAAAATTAACAACCAGTAGGAAATATTATGTAAGCATTTATTCAAAAATGTTTCTTTACAAAACAATAAAAAATGGATAAGTGTGAGTCGGACTCGCCCACCGAGGCAAGAGTTCCGTACGTAGGATCATTTTAAATAGTTCAGGAATCGAATTGGATAGTTTTAAAGACTCTGTTTTTTAGGGTCCCATAGTCCACCCTTATAAACATCTGTCTGTCCGTCCGTCTATCCGTGGCTTGGCACAGAGGCGGTTTCTACTAAAAAGCTGTAATTTAGTATGAGTAATGAGTATGTACATTAAAAATGTGAACTAAGTCGTAAAATAAAGTCTTGAAAAATATTTTATTACACCCCTACATGTAAAGTGGGGATGATTTTTTTACTCGTTTATCTCACAGTGTTGATTATCGTTGGATAGGTCGTTGAAATATATGAGGGAGCTTTTATCACTACTTTCCGATTTAGGGTATCCCTAAATCGGAATCGTATTAAAATATTAAGGTTGTAAGAGCAAATTTTTGTTAGAGTCGAGTATCTACCAGCTAAACGTCTATTTAAGGATACGAGAAAAAAATCACAGAAGTAGGATACATAATGAAATTAGAAGGAAACAGCCAAGTAGTAATGCCTTTAAAGAGTTATAATAGTCAACCAATTTAAAAAACGTAATCGGAGCACGAAAATTGCATAGAAATTCCGTCGTCAATTGAATTAGATAAAGTTCAGTCAGTCAGATAACTCAGTGTCTGCTAGAAATAAAGAGCTGAAAGGAGAATTGCAGATCCCGACCCAGTCCTAACTCAGAATTTTGCGGATAATGTAAATGTACTAAAAATCCAATTTTAATTATTTGTTTTTTAATAAATCATTTTTCCTGTTAAACTCCGGAATAAAAGTCTGCCAAAAAAAAGTAATTAAATCCATTACGTTATTTCCTCGTAGCAGACTGTCAAACTGTCAAAACACGTAATAGACGCCTCGGAGTAATTTGAAAATAATAATCACGCTTGTTTTAATGTATTGCATGTGTCTGTGTATTTTCAAAAAAATGTAAATGTATATGTGTAATATTTTTGTGAATGCACAGGCATATGGCTTTATATCTATCTATTTCATAATAAAATACACATACTTAACCTTAAAATCAAATTTCAACAACGATTTATTTTTAAACCCCTAGATAAAAAGGGTTGAAATTTGTATAATAATACAAAAAATCCAATAATATATTGTTGCAAATTAAATTTTTTTTAGTGGGTTAAACTTCTATACATTGTCTGGTATTGTCCTTTGGTACATGAGATTGTCTTGAATTGGGAAGCTGTCGTTGATAAGCCCTTGTGCCTCGGAGAGTATACGTAAGTGGTCACTATCGTTAGCATCTGATAGAGGTTTTGAATGAATTTAACATAACAACCCTAAACCTGTAAAGACGGACTCCTGTCATCTCAAAACACTAAAACAAGCCAAAAGTATTTCTTTTAATTAACTCAAGTTCAAAATAGTGTAAAGGAAACTTTACAAGAAAATGCTTGAAGCACTTGAAGCAGAGATTCGTAGGTTTATTAGAGCTTTCCACTAGAGCGCCGCCAGCTTTGCCAAGCCGTGACTTTTAGGTAGGGCTCATAAAAGGAACTCCGTTTCCAAAAGAAAAATAACACTAGCTTTGCTTTTTGTGAACTTTGCCGTAACTTTTACGACAGGCTCTTCAATAACTGAGAAATAGAAAACAACTATAAGTGTTTCGTAATACTTATCCGTAATACTTATAGTAATACTAAGTGTTATCATGAAATAGTTTTATGATATAAATGTGTTAGTTTTATTTAAGTTGCTATGTAGTTATGTGTTGGGCTAACAAATAAATTATGTCTATCTATATAGAACAGTGAATTTTTAAGCCCTTTTATACATATAATTTGAATCTAGTATTTTGAGGTCCTGGGTTCGAGTCCCTGCTGGGCTGATTGATCAGGTGAGATTGTTATTTAGGGCTAACTTGTAAAGAATAACAAAAAGGAGTATGTTACTATAGTATGCGCATTATCATCTGAGTCGTCCGGTCATAAAAGTCAAAAAAGATAGGAATGTGCAGCGCGCCTACCTGCGCACCCTAATTATCGATAAACGGCTACCTGCGCACGTGCTAATGATGAGTCAATAATGATTTGGACGATTCTGATTGGTCGGTTTCTAATGTAATTGCATTGCGTATTTTTTTTGCTATAAATGTGTTTACTGCAATTAAATAAATACATTCATGTGTTACTCGTTGCGCACTATGGATACTAATATATAATAAATTTGGCAGAAGACGAAGATTCTGATGATGAAGACTCAGATGAAGATTAATTTAATTTAGTTAATAATTATATAATATGAAATATGTATTATATTAAATCAAATATTGTTAATTTTTTTAATTTTGTGAACAAGATACGATAATAAACTTTACTTATCGATAATATGTCTTTCATTGTTACACCCTTCACTAGACGGCTCCATAAGACCCATAAGTGCAAGCGAGATAGATATAGAGAAATGATTTATGGCCCTAAGACTCAGTTGTTAATGCTATTAGTATAGACACAAAGCCTTAGTATATAAAATTATATTAGAACAAAACAAATTTTTAAATACAAATCCACTAAAATGCCGCACTTCAAAGGCGTTCTTTCAATTTCATGAGCAGACTTTCTATGGTCACCATAAAATTGCACCGAAGATACGTACGTAATTTATAAAGAAAGGAATGTTAGGTATTGCTTCTTTTAAGAATTAGATACGAGAATTACAAGAGAATATTAAACCAAAACTTGTAATCTTAATACATAAATGCGAAAGGTCGCGAAATTTCGAAAACCACTTGATGTACAAATCTGAAAATTGGCAGGGAGGTAGTAGGTACGAAGTCGCGGGCATCCTAATAATAATAATATCTTTTCTATGTGAAAAATTACTACAAAAGAAAAATGTCTTAAGATATTCCTAAATACCAACGGAAACAGCGCTTTAGGCAAAATAAGTGAATTTTCTACTTTAGTTTTAATTTAAATTCTTCGGCAAAACATTTTGCACTCTAAGAATGTTAGTGTTAGAATAAACGGAAAGCTACTAGGAATGCATAAAATTATGCGAATAACAATTTAAGAAGCAAGTAATTTTATCACAAAATATGATGAAATTGAGAAGATCTATTTTTATATTGGCTTCATAACTGCGGTAGGGTGGTTGTGAAAATTTGGAAACAAATAAACATTATCGCATAACACCCCTGTTTATCGGGTCTATCTGGAATCTGCGGGAAGCGATTACAAGGAAAACGATGTCAAAGGTGCTTACTGGAGCCAATTGCTAGGGGACAATAGACGTTTTGTCACAACAAAAATAACGGAATGCTGCTGGAATCTCGCCAGTTATTATAGGTTAGAATAGGTACAGGGTGAAGCTCTCCTAGTTTTTTAAAACATTCCACAAAGAAAGGATTTCATAAATCGTCTTAAAATTTCAAGTGTGTGTGTGAGCACTCTACTTACACTTTTTAATCCCCTACTCAAAAAGAGGAGTGTTATTAGTTTGACGTGTCTGTCTGTCTGTGGTACCATAGATGTTGAACGGATGAAGCATTTTCAATTCAGTTTTTTTGTATTAAAGGTCACTTGGTGCGAGTGTTCTTGAAAATGATTGATGAAAATTGGTTGAGCCGTTTAAAAGTTGTGGGGTTGAAAGTGGGGAAGAATAACCGTTGTAAAGCAAATATACTCGATTTTGAAATGAAAAAGCACTGAAAGAAAATATTGATGCCTTGATCGAGAGTGTAATAAGTTAATAATTTCATGACATCCGGGGTTTTTAAAAATTTTCAATTTTATATTATTACTTATCAATTTACCAATTTCACATTACTTCAGTAGGTAATTTTTTAAGAAAAAAATTATTAAATATAAATAAATTAGTGTCTGTCGGCATAATGTGCATAATGTCGTGCACATCGCGACCAAAACACGATCAGTTTTATCGACTGTCAAGCCGTTACTGCACGCATGTGAGATTACTTGATCGTCAGTGGCTCACATTATGTTGCAGATCGCATTTAATGGCGAGAGAAGTTAAATATTCTCGTGCTTATAAGTAGGTACTTACTCAAACTAAGTCGGCCAAAGGGAAACTTTGCGCTCGAGAACTTCATATCAAACAAGGATTTATAGGAAATGTTCACAAGACTACGTAATGTAGTAGTTAAATCCTTCTAATACGAATGAAGTATCACTATCAAGATTAGAATAAGTTTTGGTAATTGAAATAGATTTGTATGTCACCATCAACATCATCATCATCATCATCATATCAGCCATTATAGGATCATCATATCAGCCTTTTTCTTATTGCCTAATTCCATTCTTCGCCACTGTACATACCTTCATCTATCTCAGGTATGTACCAATGGCGAAGAATGGAATTTAGATGAAGGTAAGCCGTCCCAAAGAAAAGGAAACTCATACAGCGTGATACAAACTCTGGTTTCTCATTTATCTAAACACGGTAAGTACAACAATGAATATGTATAGATTTTTAAGGTAACCCTGCTTGAATCGGCTTGCATGAACTCTTCGTCACTGCCACTGTAACCAATATCTAGTTCGGTATAATCATTATCAACCCATATTCGACTCACTGCTGAGTTCGAGTCTCCTCTCAGAATGAGACGGGTTAGGCCAATAGTCCACCACACTGGCCCAATGCGGATTGGTAGACATCACAGACACAGAGAATTAAGAAAATTCTCTGGTATGCGGGTTTCCTCACGATGTTTTCCTTCACCGTTAGAGAAACGTGATATTTAATTTCTTAAAATGCACACAACTGAAAAGTTGGAGGTGCATGCCCCGGACCGGATTCAAACTCATACCCTCCGGAATCGGAGGCAGAGGTCATATCCACTGGGCTATCACGGCTCCGTTCGGTATATATACGAAACTAAAATCCGTCGCAAAATTACTATGACAAGTTAGCCAGAAAATGCCAGCAGTTACACGCTCCACAGTACTACGTATTACTATTAATAAAGCTAAAACTGAAACAGCTCAATTATTCATAGCCCGCATACCGCTTACCAAAAATTAATCCGGAAAGTAATTAAACATTTTCGCCTAATTATAAAATGTTGGACCCTTTTGTAGGAATTATGATTTTACATTATCCGTTATTTAATTTTACACAATTTTGGCGCTTAGGTTGTTCTTCATTAAAATAAAACTAATTAATGTTTTACCGCCGGACGCGGCTGGTCTCTCTACGAAACTATTTTTTTTTTATTCTTTACAAGTTAGCCCTTGACTACAATCTCACCTGATGGTAAGTGATGATGCAGTCTAAGATGGAAGCGGACTAACTTGTTAGGAGGGGGATGAAAATCCACACTCCTTTCGGTTTCTACACGACATCGTACCGGAACGCTAAATCGCTTGGCGGTACATCTTTGCCGGTAGGATGGTAACTAGCCACGGCCGAAGCCTCCCACCAGCCAGACCTGGACAAATTAAGAAAATCTTAATCTGCCCAGCCGGGGATCGAACCCAGGACCTCCGCATTGTAAATCCACCGCGCATACCACTGCGCCACGGAGGCCGTCACTATAGACTCGTTATGATGCTCTTGGTTGTTCCAAAGAGTTTCGTTCCGTATAGCGACATAGATCTACATCCGGGGTGCACAAAGTTTTTAACTAGAATATGCAATGTACCTTTGAATTGTTCAAAATGGATTTTTTTTTCTCCAATACCGGTTCGTAACACTCAGGTTAAGGAGTGTATTTTTGCATCTATGAAGTACACCATACCGTCTGCATCCATATAGACAAGGTAAGCCTAATAAATCGCAGGTCCATTTGTTATGTACGAAAACAGATTAATCGGTTCTCAATTCTAAATGTACGAATAATAAATTCCATGTAAAATATTATGACTTCCTCCAACCTCTAACTTATCAGTTATTAGCATTTTAAGTAATTAAATATCATGTGTCTCAAACGGTGAAGAAAACATCGTGAGAAAACCTGCATACGTGAGATTTTTCTTAAATATCTGCGTGTATGAAGTCTGCCTATCCGCATTTGGCCAGCGTGATGGACTATTTTGCCTAACCCATCGAATTCTGAGAGGAGACTTGAGCTCAGCAGTGAGCTGAATATTGGTTGATAGTGATGATGATGACTTTAAATTAAAATTGTGTAATTACTCTTTACTTTATAGTGCTTGCTTTTCAAATTTACGGTTTACCAATTGAACGCTAATTTGGCTTTAAGACCACACGCTGTAAATCACGGCGATCCCGACATTCATCACGTTAAGGGCTCAAGTTCAACTGACGATTTAAGCACGGAGCAACGGAAGCGAGACGGTCCAAAATGTGTGAAGCAACGCTGTTATTTTCTTATAAACAATAATGAATAGGAGTAAAACTATTTCGCTTTTAGCAGTAATGCTGGCTTTGCGCATTTTACTTTTCTTTTGTTTTCTTGTGTCACTTTATATTTTTGGTGCAATAAAGGCGTCATTTATCTATGTCGTTGATTATAACTAGTTCGTTTTTTTGTATGAATATAATAAAAAAAGAATAAGAAAAAAAACAATACTATTATTAATTATCATCGCTTTTTGTCCTTATCCCATTTAAATGGGTTCAACACAAAATAAAGTGGGAAACTGACAGTCATTTTAATCGCCACGTACTATAGTAGGAATTATCGATATTATAGGAAATAAAACACGGAGCGAATTTTCGCTTATTAGTAAGTAATTCGCTTTTAGCAGTAATGCCGACTTTGCGCATTTTACTTTTCTTTTGTTTTCTTGTGTCACTTTATATTTTTGGTTTGGCAATAAAGGCGTCATCTATACCTATCTATGTCGTTGATTATAACTAATTCGTTTTGTTATGTTTAAAATAATAAATAAAGAAAGACTACAATTTATTATAATCGTAGTAGATCATCATCATTAATCCCATGGTCAAAACAATCGATCATCGATACACTGAAATCGCTAATCACTGAAATTTGAATTAATATTCAAAAATATTGCATTAAATTGACTATATTAACCTATTTTAACAACCCTCTACAGGTCCTGCAGGCCTATTCACTATTGTGGTCTTTTTTATCAACCTTTTAAAATGATCATTAAATCGATTGACAAAATGTCATTTACCTACTGTGTGATATTCACCAGTAAGCACACGGATGACATTTTTACATAGAATATCAATTTCGTATAGGTCAACTACGTCAAAAATAGTGAATCCTGTTGGACTCTTTATAGAAGACAGTTTTGCAATAAAAATAATTAATAGGTATGTGAAGCTTTACATTTTTACAGAGCTGATTTATACGATTATATAAAAGTGAATTGCTCAGATGAAGCGTATTAATTGAGGTCGGCTTACACAGGCGGCACTGACAAATAGTTGGCGACGACCGACGCGACGCTGCCCGCAAATTCCTGCTCGTCTAGCTGTAGCTACTCTATCCAGACTGCAATAAACCTAATGCAGCTAATTTACTTCAGCAAATGCTATAAACTTGTAACAAAGATAAGATTAAATTACAAAATGGATTTATTTTTACACCGGAAAGGATTATAAGGCTGATTGATATGTTTCGTTTTTAAATTACTAGTAATTAAATTACTAATACTTTTTAATGTTTCATGAAAATGAGTTTGTTTTTGTAGTTTTGAGCTTTTACGCTCTAACTGCGTACTCAGTGGAGTACTATCATGAAATTTTGTATATAAGTAGCGTACGTTATATTACTTAGGTACTTTATATCGGGGTGCCCGAGGGATTTGAAAAAGCGGCTCGAGGCCGCAGTCGCGGACATCACCTTGTATTGTAATTGTTACATTTTTTTATTCATTACTATAAATAAAATTTTAAAACGATTTCAAAAAGCCTTTTAATTTTTTGATTGCCTGTACTCGTACATTTTTAATAAACAGGGACCCTAGAGACCTCCCCGTACAAATGTTAAATATTTGAATTTTTAATACTGAGTGCCATCATGTCATACTTGAGAATCTTAAAATATTTTACAGATTTATTAAGTCAATATAGGTAATTATAATTACCCATCCTATTACTTCAACGTGATTATATAAAAGAACCTTTTTATAAGAACAAATAACTCAAGAAACCTTTTCTTTTCGTGTGGTTGGGCATGAAGTGTTATTCTTACTTGCTTTATTAGAATTCCTTCGGGAAATGGTGTCCATTTGTTACGGATACAGACAAATGTGGCAACAGGCCTTGAATCGCTTTGTGCATGACACAGAGTAATATCTCTGTCCGATCTCTGAGTGTTCACTTGTATGATATAGATTGAGTACCTGCATTATAACACTCCGCCATTTTATTTCTCCTCCATATTTAGTTGTTCCTTGAAGATGAATTGAAAGATGTTTATCATCAAGAATAAGAAAGACTTGAGTTATTCATGTTTAACTTTTATTTATAGTACTTACTTACACAAGTGTATACCCTCAATATAAGTTGAGTATTTTAAGACAAGAGTGAATAAGCATTTTCTATCCATAATATACTTACCATCACCGATAGTTACCATTGTGATACAGTTAAGAGACCGATCAATCTCTATATAGCTATTAATGAAATTGTATCTTCAAGTAAAATCCAATGTAATTTTAAATTTACATATAAACTAAAATGAATAAATTTCATCTCTGATTGATTGTTCAGTCTACGCCGAAGTTATAATAATAAAGCATCTTTAGTTAATCCTCAATACATATTAATGGAAACTGTTAATATTATCATGCGACAAAGTGAAGAGGACATAATGTTCGCGGAGATAGTTCATCTATTTAGAAAAGTATTGAAAATTTGTGCTGACAATTTCGCTTGAGTTTACTGTACTTACGTAGTTATGTTGTTGCTTCGAAAGTTGGATCTATGGTTGGCTGTCACATGTGAAACCTTACATGTTCATAGTCTGGATATTGTTGTTTTGCTTTGTCATTCTCACTCTGTCGGTATGAAACGTGTGACGGGAAACAGTTGGCGAGACTTAGTTTAAAGCCGGCTTCAAGCGATTACTTACAGACAGTTTTATCTCAATTGCTGAACGTTTGTTGTGAATAGAGTTCTGTTTTGGTTTTTGTTTTCTTAACTTTTAGGTGTATTTTCTATTTACTTTTATGAATTAACTAGCTGACGTCGCGCGGTTTCACCCGCGTGGTTCCCGTTCCCGTTGCAATACGGGGGCAATATATAATAGCCTTTCTCGATAAATGGGCTATCTAACTTTTGTAAGGAAGGATGGAAGTGAAATAACTAAATATGTAGTTATTTATTATTTTTGAAAGACACACAGCCGTGCCACAAATCACAATAGCGAACGCGACGCGTTTATTACAAAAGAATTCATACAGCTAAAAGCTTAAGGGAAGCTAGAAGACATTGTAGTGGAACTAAAACTGGGAAAGCTGATGTTTCTTTTCAAGTGAAGTTTAGTGTAAGGATGAGGCGTAGAAACTGTAGATACAACGATACAAACATTCTTATATGGTGTTAAACAGGATTGAAATAATACAATTGGATAAGTACATTATAATATGTCTATATTCAGGATCTTACAGGTTTAATTTGTAACTACCTATAGTTATAATAATTAAATTAAAGATCTAAATGTACAAAAATGTTTATATACAAGAATTTCTATGCATATACGATAATAATATAATATGTAGTCTATCTAATTGGTATAATATTCAACACATTAGGAATTTACAATAAACATTAATGTTTGTGGAAAAACTTTGACGACAAACATGAAAATGTTCAAAAATACATAATCAATAAAATTATACAATACGCTTAATAATTATTATTACGATATTTACAATAAATTGACAATTTTAATATTAATGAAATTGTCGTACGTGACAAAAGATTCTGAGTATTAAATAAGTTCATTTGTTTTTTGTTGACTGCGTAAAATAATAATAAAATGATTAATATATAATTTTGAATGAATTTGTAAGAACCAAACTGTTTTATTAAATTTAGATTAACGCATTGTTAGCGAAAATGAGATAGAAAAAAGTACATTCGCAGATTGTAACTGTATATCTAAAATGGGAATCATATGATGAGATTTTTTGTATCATTTTGTTTGTTTACGCAGTCAATTTTTGATATTTTAAATTAAAGCTTTACGATATAAAGATATCGTTTATTGATTAGAATTGTTAAGGTGGCGTGATAATGGCAGTAAGCCACCCAATAACAAAGTAATCAAGGAGTTACTATCGAAAATGATAGGTCACCAATTTTAAGGTGACTGAGAACAGATGATGATTTCTGTATTATAAATACCTCTCCTTAGTTGGTTTTTAATCTGACATCGTAAAATACACTGCAGCATACACTCTACAATCCATACTCCAGGTTAATAAAATCCAGGTAATTTTTGTTAATATTACGTCATTTATCTACGTTTATTTTCACGTCACAAATCGTTACAGTTAGTGTGTTCTCTAATCTTCACACACAAATTTTACATCAAAAATGTTTTTTTTTGCACTATATTTACATGATCAATTGGACATTTGGCACATTTACGCTGACACCGTCATGTTTAGTTCTGAGCAAATGTAGGTATGCAACGATATCTACAAAATTATGTATAGACTCACCTAATTCCGACTTAATATAACGGTGAGTTCTTATTCTATCTATGTACATCTCACAATCAGTCAAAGTTTCTATTTTGGCAGAATACCTTAATTACGGACTTAATTTTGAAACCATCATTATAAATTTTTAACAAACATTGTTTTTTAAATAGTTAATAAAATTTGTAGGCCCATCTAACTCGTTATAATCTATATGAGGATAATTCGTATAGTATACAAAGCTAATCAAAATTCTTTTTTTGGCACTAAATGTATTCCTTGAAATAGGCCGTACTAAAAGCGCCTAATATGTAATTCTAAAATGACAGGAAATTCTTATAAAATCGTAATATTGGTGATTAATAATTTAATAATGAAAGCATACCTATTTCACAACCTGTTAACGATGTAAACTGGGCCTTTAGAGTTAAATACTTTTTAAAACATTTTCGCCCAGCGCAAGTGTTAATGAATTTCTAGAAGATAAGATTGAACCTAGTTACTATTTCTAAACTCGAGGTTTAAAGATGATATTGTCAAGGGGTTAATTTAAAGTTTTAATGTTGAGAAAGTTCTAGAAATTGCTGTCGTAGTCGGAACGGCGACGTGAGTAATGGGACCGAGGGAACTCCCCTGTGTAACCATATACTTGTGACCCGGCGCCCGTCTGTCCATAGAGCTGGGACCCTCCATACCTGAACACAAAAAAAATTAAAGATTTTATGTCTATCAATTTAAAAATCAGTTGTCAATCCAATAATGATCTTGAAGAAATCAAGAAAAAAACAAAATCTGTATGAAATTATCTCAAGAAATAAAACAAAAGACGGTTAACGAAATCATTAGAAATCAAAAGTTAAGCGAAAATAAATGAAATTAAAAAATATAATGATTGAAGTGAAGTTTAAAAGTGGTTTTGGACCACGAGGTCCTGCGTATTCGAACGCCTGGTTTAGCTATGAGATATACAAAAAAAATAAAGATTTTTGAACTGGGGACTAAATGGCAGTGTAAAGCTTTGAGTTGCTTGGAGTTTTGATCATAATTATACCGGTTGCTTACCCGTTGCCTGTTGTGCCATATATCTGTGACCCTCGACCAGAGTCCGGTGTGTAGTGTGACATATACTTCTGGAGCTGCGGAGTCCACTCTGATCTCCAAGAGTCACCTGGATTGGGGTACGCCAGCTGTTCTATGAAAGCTGTAGACATGCGCTGAAATTATAAGAAAAATAAAATATTATTTTAAATAAATAATTAGTAAAAGTCTTCCAATTACATAAAAAAAAAATCACACACTAACAATAATTTTTATCTTTCATTGTTTACTACAAACAATAAATTTACAGTCCCGTTATTAATAATTTTATTACCTGCAATGCGCAAGTCATAAAAGATCTGGAGAATATCTAAAAATGATCAGCAATAAATGTTTTATGGATGTAGCAGGAGCAAATTTACTTTGCTCCTAAGTCCAATATTTCATCACGCGTATTGTCTCAAATCAAACAATTTTTCTTAAAAAATAATGTATTGTTATCCTACTAATATTATAAAAGCAAGAGTTTGTGAAGATGTATGGATATTTGCTACTCTTTTACGCAAAAAATACTAAATGAATTTGACTGAAATTTGGAATAGACATAATTACATCCTGGACAAACAGAAAGGCTTTTTACTCCGTGAAAATCGTCGTATCCCGCAGGATTTTTGAAAAAAAAAAATAATCTCATGCAATAAATATTCACCTTTCCTGAAGGTAAGTAAGGTAGATCGCGTTCTTTAAGTTGGTGCATATCATCAAAGCCTCCCATATGACTTTTATCCAACTCTCGTAGCATGTCTTCACTCAGAGGGATAGGCTGTTTCGTTTTTGTGCTCTTCTGGCGATTCACAAGCTGAAAGATAATTTAGAACATTCTCAATTTTTGTTTCCATGTAGCACTTCAGGTATTAGATGTTAAATGTAATAAAACTACATACCACTGTAACACCGAAAATTACAACAAACAGAAGTGATGCAAGAGCAATAACAATGACAGCAATACCCCACTGCGGTAATAGAGATTCTTCTTCCGGTTCAGTTATGGTAGGCTCTTCGTGTTTTGGCAAAACTGTTGAAATAATTTGTTGTTACTATCACATTAAACAACGAATGTAAGTTTGTTTATTAAGTATTACTCTTAACTCATTTTAACATGATTATTATTATTATGTAATCTGATATGAGACAAAAAAATTACCAATAAATTCAGTGTACGCCGGATCCATAACAAATTTTCCCATTTCCAATTTTCCCGCAGATTTGTCTATATTTTTCGTCATTTTTTCATTACTCTTTTTCATTCTGTCTTCGTCTGGTTGATCGCCTAACATTACGTCAGGGTCAAATGTGTCGAGTTCTTCGTCTTCTTCCATTGAGCCAGCTTTAGCGTCACTAAGAGATTTATGGAAGATTTTTTTAAGTTGTAACGTGTCAATTTTATCCTGAACATTGTTTAATTCGATGAAATAATCGACGAGCACGGAGCCTTGACTGAATCCGTCTATGCGAACACCTTTAAACCATTTGCTTAGCAGATCAGATTTTGAATAGACGGAATTGAGCTGTAAATAATACATTAAATATTAATATTCATTTATATTTTTGGTTCACATTTAATTTAATTTAATTTACACATTGTTAGTTATTGATGTAATTTACCTCATGTTTCACCTCTCTTGCTAGTTTTTGCCATTCTTTAGTGTGATGATCTAAAAATTCTGGTACCCACTTCACTCCTGTAAATATTTTATAGTTTTAGATTACATTACATTTAAGCCTTAGAGAAATTATATGCTTTAATTCACAATGGTTACCTGAAACAATCTTGATAGTTGCTGCTATGTCACATTCGTGACGACACACTCCAGGAGTGGTGGGCTGAGGTGGAGCTGGCGTCGTTGTTGTCGTAGATACACGTCGGCGAGTCGTAGATTCGGTGCTTATTTCTGATAAAGGAGTGGTAGACGTAGCATTTCGTTGTTGTTCTAGAAGTCGATCTATCGAGAAAGGAGTTGTAGATGGCGATGGCCAGCCGGTGAATTCTGTTGAAGCCCTGCAATAAAAAGAGGTCTGTTTTAGTATTTTGAGAGTATTACAAGATACTTCGTAAATTTTTATTTTAATAGTTGATTACCTTGTTGGCCATCCTTTTTGAATCTTTGGAGTAACAGGAGGTGGACCAATGCTTGATTTTTGTGTTGTGCTTTTTCTGCTTGCCTTGCCTCCTGGTCTCGATGGGAAAACTACTTTAAAGCTTCCAGACGAAGCAGTGGTAGTACTCAATGTTGATTCTTCTTCTTGTGGAGAGTTAGAATTAAATCCTGGTGGCAAAAAGCTTGAAATATCGGCAACTTTGAATTTACTGAGTGGAACTTCTTCAGGTTTATCAGATTCACTAGAATTAAGATTGAAACCTGGTGGTAAAAATGCTGAAATATCTACGGGCACAGCGTTAGTCGGCAATTTTGGAATAACCTTATTTTTTTCTGTGGTAGTTGTAGTAGTAGTAGTAATTGTAGGCGTTGCATCTAACTTAAATCCTTTAGGTAAAAAGGCTGAAATGTCTATCTTTTCAATTGTTTTGAATACGTCTTGTTTGGTATTATTATTGGCATTGTCAGGCTTATAACCAGGTGGTAATAATTTACTAAAGTCATCGTTTTGAACCTTTTTAAAAAGATCATCTTGCGTTTTTTGCTTTGGCTTATACTCCTTGGGAAGTAAAGATTTATCATCTAAAATAATAACTTTGTTTTTAGAACTAATGCCAGAAGATCGCCCTTGTGTAATATTAAGGATTCCGATACCCGGTTTCGGAGCTGGAGTAGTAGTAGTTGTGGAAGCAGTTGTAGTGGTCGTAGTACTAGTACGTTTGTCTTTATATGATTGTCTTGATTTGTATCCAGGTGGCAATAAACCAGATAAATCGTCCATTACAGTAACTAATTTTTTCTTTGGTTTAGGAGTAGTAGAGGTCGTTACACGTGGAGCAAATTTCTTTATTTGAACTGGTAAAGGATCTGGAGAAGATCTTTCTGTAGCGACAGAAAATTGTGTACTCTTTAAAGTAAACACATTCACCGCTGAAGGCGTAGTAGTCGTCGTAGTAGAAGTAGTAGTTGATGATGTAGTTGGTTCTGTAGTTGATTCTGTTATTAACTCAATGTTTTTATTTTCTTTATTTATATTTCCTGACAACACTGCGCTAGATAATTCCGACTGAATGCTATCTAATTTATCATTTATATTTTCAGTAGAAGATGAACTGTTCATAACACTAATAGAATCCTGCATTGGATTATGCGTTACATTTTCTTCATCTTCTTCAGTCAGTACTTGCTTCTTTTCTTCTTGTTCTACTGTTGGGAATGGTAAGAATCGGGCACCAGATACACTACGACTTGTTTGCACAGAAGCTACTACGATCCAACTTTCTGTTGTTATGGGCGATTCGTTTGTATCGTTGTTAAATACGGAGGTCACAGCGGTTTTAGGAGTTGGTGGATAAGTAACATCAGGTATAGAAATAGTTCCATTCACAACACTTTTAGTTGTAACAACAGAAACTACTTCTTGACCCAGAATTGAAGGAGTTTCTAACGAAGGCTTTTCTTTCGAAAATGTAAATCTCAAACTAGGTGCAGTTGTATCGTTATCTGTTCCTACTTCAGTATCGTCTATCACGTCTGAATCAATAAATTGCTTGAAATTATCGTCTTTCACCAATGTATTATTAGGTTCCATTGCCAAAACTTCAAACGAATTATTAGAGTTAATTTTGACTGGTATAACAGTCGTTTCCTCTGGCTCCTCAGTGGCGTCATATTCATCATAAATATCTGTAACTGGTTCTGCAGAAGTAGTTGTGGCTTTAGCAGTTGTAGTATGTTTCACTTCAGCTTTATCTTCTTCATCATAATATTCAACATACTCTCCTTCTTCTTCTTCATTAAGATTTTCTTCGTGGGCATCATCAGTAAGTTCACTTGACTTTTCGGTAGTAGTTGTAGTAGAAGATTTCATTTGCTTAGGAGTAGTTTCAATGGATAAAGTCATCAATGCTGAATCGTTAGCCATATTATCAGTATTCATTGAACTTGCATCAGATTTACTATCATCAGAATTTTCACTATTATTTGACTTGATGACTTGTACATCGAAAGACTCTTGATTATTTTTCATCAGTTCTCTGAAAGAGCTTAAATCACTTATGTCATCTTCAAGAAGTGGTTCTAAATCTAAAAGTGGTTTGTATTCAGTAGAAGAACCTGGATTAAGTTCAGGAATATTAAAAGATGGAGGAAAGTTGCTGTTAATCTTGTAATTATCTGCTGGCACATTTTGGAGAACTTTCTTAACATTTAGTGTTGGTGGATCAAAATGTGAAAATCTTGAATTATTTGGTTTATTGCTTATTTTTTGTTTATTAGCAAGCTTTGTAGGATTATATGTTGTAACTTTATGCTGGTCAAATATATCCTGGTCATCATTATCAAATTCATCGTCATGTGCAATGTGACCGCTTTGCCCATTACTTTTGAGACTATTAGTATCAAATGGTATATTTTTGAATCCATTATTTTGTAGATAATCTATATCAGGATTGTTTATTGTTATTTGTCCTAAAAATGTTTCTGGTTTAGATGGGTCATTTTGATAGGCAGCCGAGTGAATTTGGGAAACATCGGGCCTTTTCGTTGAAGCAGGATGTTGTATTTGAAAATTATAAGGTAAAGCAGGCCTGAATCTCTGACGTTGTGATGTTGTGAAATCAGGTTGGTTAATATAATATTGGGAGCCACTTTGACTTCTTCCTGTGGGTACTTGGAAAGGTGAAGGGTTCTGGTTATAGTTAGAACTAGCAAATCTCACACGACCGTCGTTATATAGTGGCTGCTGCGCTGTTGAAGCAGCTCTGTAACTGTCTCCATGTTCAAAGAAAGATGTAGGTCGACTATTGGGAAATATAGGTGGTTGAACTTGAGCAAAATTTCTTTCTGGTGTGTAGTAAAAACCGTTCTCATCTGAAACAATAAAGAAAATACCTTCATTTAATTGAACATCTTTGAACATTTTACATCTATCTAATATTATAATACCATTAAAGGAATTTTCACATCTTTAAACATTTGTGTTTAGCTGACAAGAAGTGTCCCTCACAAAACAACAAAAAGCAAGGAACATAATTCCCGAAATATAAATGCTGCCTTAATATATTCAATTTTAAATCAAAATTACATTTAATATGTTACTGAATAATTCTCAGAATTAATGTATTGAAAAATGTTTCATTGTCGATGATTAATCGATGCGAAATGAATAGAATGCAGTCCATATTCCCTTTCAATGCAGCTCTGAGACCGGTTGGTAGAGGACAAATGGAATTTGCAATTTATTGGGTATTCTGTTCACAGTATGGATAGCTGCCATCACGGAATTAAGCTTTCTATCTCCTATCTTTCTTTATTCTATTCTTTCTATCTTTCTATCTATTTTTATACATAGATTATACAATATTTTCGGAAGACTTTCTGACTTTGGTGGAGCGATATGGTGCGTTTGTGTATGAAATTGAATGTAATATGTTTGTAAGTTATCATCTGTCTTTAAGTTGATATACAACGCTTTATTGGTACATGGATTTTAATTGTACACTCTTTCTATACCATTCTGTGTTTATGATGTGCTGTTCCTTTAGTTTACACACATATACAAGGTTGTGCTACTTCACTACTGCAGTTAAAGCCAAAAAGTATTCCGAAAATAGAATATCTGTGCCAGTGTTATACCATATTTCCATGTATGCTATAAGTCATTGGAAAGGCGAAAGATGTGAGAAAACTAAATATACGACAGCAGATTAAATATTAATTATTTGGAAGCAATGCAAATTACTGTATTTGGGCTATAAACTCACTTAACACTACAAAGCTACACCAAATTGTGAACAAACAGAACAATACATAATGGATTTCACGAGTTGGCTCAGTGCGAATTTCTCTTTGTTAACAACCTTAATCCAATTTCATACTCAAGAAAACTTTACCTTTTATTTTTTTAAGTAGATTCTAATGTTTATTATCATGTTAATTTGCTAACACATCAAAAACTGCAATACCACATGCCATTAGTTTTCTTGGAATATATTTCATTCAAATAATCTCTATTTAAGTTTACTTGCTTTTTAAAAGATAACTTATATCAACAAAAATTCCCAAGAGCTTTGCTCAACAACTTTAAACTTAATATATCAGAATTTTATATAACGTTTAAAAGCACTTTAAAGTACTCCTTAGGATCATATACCGTAGTATGTCTATCAAATACGTCTTTATCGAAACATAAACTGCATGTGTAACCAAGCCATGCATCCATTGTTTAACGCAAACTTTTGTTCTCTTGGTGTAATATTTTAAGGTCTACCTTGAAATGTATGTAGTTTAGCTCCGTTTTAATGGCCTTCTATGAAGTTTTGTTCGAAACTTTGGCTATCAACAACGTGCGGCCACATGTGGTGCTCGGCTGTAGTTATAATAGCGAAGCGATTAATTTTAGCTGTTGCATTTATCAGCATTTACCTGTGCACCTATGAAAATAACAGCGTTGGTCCAGTGGTTAACCTAACTTGACTTCGGATCACGAGGTTCTGGGTTTGATTTCTTGGATACTAAGCTTTTCTTTATTGTAAGAATTTTTTTTTTCAATTTCTGGAGTTGGGAAATTTTTGGTGTTACATCCCTGTGCCTCGAAGAGCATGTTAAGCCGTCGGTCACTATCATTAACATTTGATAGGCTGTTAAGGAATTTCACCCTAAGCTTGCCAATTCGCTCTAGAGCGGCGTGGTGGGTCTAAGCTCCATATCCCCTCTCCTATAGGCCTGATTCTGCACCGTTAAAATAGTCTAATAATCAATGATTATTTTATACTATGGATATGTTACGTGCCTACAAAATCACAGCAAAAAGTGTTTTTTTGTGTTTACTTACATTATATAGTTTTTACACTTCCTAACACAACATTGTGAATAATATTTAGGTATGTGTTTTGATCTGCCCTTTCTGTAGTATAAAATATCGTTGATAATAATGAAGCCTATGGAAAATTTATAAATAGATTACAGCGTAAGGTATCAAGCAACTTTATTGGTGAAGTAACGTTTTTCAAACGCAATTAACGTTCAACGGTTGAATAGATACTTTTAGTATCGCATGTATCTAATGGTTATGAATATGCTGTCTATGTTGCCGGATTCTAGCATTGGTAAGAGATTTTTAAATTAGCAGTAAATCCGGGTCTTGAGTTAGACTTGTGTCACACACTGAAGGCAATTAAATATGTACCTACCATATTTATTCATTGTATTATTTGTATGTATTTTTAATGGAAAAATTAAGACATTTAATTTTTCCCACCTTCTTTATATATTCTTTTATCCCAAGAAAAAAAGCTAAGCTGCGCAAAATTTACGCCAATGTGCTGCTGAGCTAGAATCTCCTCAATAGTCCCACCATGCTGTACGCAACTGTAAAGTTGGAGGTGCATGCCCCACACCGGATTCAAACCCACACCCTCCGAAATCGGAGGCAGAGGTCGTATCCACTGGGCTATCACGGCTCTCCAATGTATCGAATGTGACGTCACGTTACGTCAATGACGCAAAATCTGCGGATTGCTATTAATTAAAGCAGCCTTTACACAGTAATAAAAGTGTTATCAAATGTTAAGTGAAATTGATTGGAAAGAAGGATCAGCCCATTCCTTTTCACATCGTAACCCTCTAAGCGTATTTCATTAACGTGAATATTCCTGTGGTCGCTTCATGTCTTTTAGAAAGATAATCCTAAAGAAAATTACTCCTCGCGCATTATATTCGGAATTAATTAAGGGCAGCGGTAAGGGTACAAGAGGGTTCTTAAGCTTTAAAGTAAATCGATAAAAAGGGATGCTAAGAACGGGTTTACATTATACAAAACTCTTTAGAGCAACTTTAAGTAACCTAAAATGTATTCTACATTTTATCAAGTGTGGTTATTTTTACTTTTGATGCAAACAGGGAGTGTTTTGTTTGTTATCTGTGAGATCTCTGTGAGTACATAGATCTCAAAAGGATAAGCCAATTTTTTTAATAACAACACACACTACACTTTTTGAAGTATACTTGACTTGAACATCGAGCATTCGCCGTTTTTATATTTCTCGAACTGAACAACGAGCCGAGCCAAGCATACAGCCAAATATTGCTACGAATATCTTGAGAATTCTAGCGAATGAAGAACGAAGAACGCTCGATAGGATGCTTGCTATAAATGTTCTAGTATTTTTCTATGATGTAACATTCGCACGAATGCTCATTAGAAGTGAATGCTTAAGTCTATCAGCACCTTTAGAGTCAAGAAAAACTCTCGGCCCTCTATCATTAGATATGTAGGTACGTACTCTAAAATAACTAACAGCTAGGCTATTACGTAGGCGATATATTTTTAAATAAGTGCGATTTTCGAATTTACCAATGTCTCTCTGTTTAACACGGTATTAGAGAATGAGAAAGATAGCTTTGAATTCTTACCTGGCACTTGCGAGTTATACAAAACATCGTTAGAGAATAGCCGTGCAGATATGGTCAACATTTAGTGCCTTTTTAAATATACAGAAGTATATTTAGGCACTAAATATGTCCGATTTATTCGATATACTAAGAGACATCGTTGCTGAATTTTAACATTTTCCTTTTGGAAATTGGCTGAAAATATATTTCAAGAGTAAACGCAACTTCGAAAAGGCTTACGTTCGCGTGAGCTCTTGAGCATAAGGATCCGAACAGATATCTCTTATGCCGATATTTTAGAATATCTTACTCAGTCAAAATACGAGTAAGTATTGAGTTTCGATTAATAATACCAGTCTGACTGACGATATATTGTATGACTTTGATAAAGCCCTAGTTGTCATAAGAAACTGCAATAACCGCAAAGTAATCTATAAACATTTATAGAATTTTTTTGTCATTTAATTATAGTTTATAATTATATTTAAATGTATAATTTTTCTTAATTTCTTGCATAATAAAAGGACGCACAATCATGTAGAAATCTTTTGCTTTTTCAGAAAAACTGCCCAGTTTTGCTTTGACAGTTTTAGAATTATTGGTAAAAAAAATTATACCTAAAGACCTTTAAATATAGTCCAATATTCAATAAAATCCCAAATTCAGAGAAAATTCAACCTTAATAGTTGAGTTTAAGGTTGAGTGTAAGGTAAATTCGAACAGTGAGCCAAATATGGGTTGATGATGATCATGATAAGCATTATTTTTAAATTTTACAATATGCTTGTAGTAAGTATAAGATGTAATTAGTTCCCAAATTTTATAGTTCCAGGTTAACAGGAATTACGGGATTATTATCTTCATATAATCGTCTCTGCACTTACGCTTTAAGAGCCCAAATTGTATTACGAGACACCTGACGTGTGTGCGATCTACTTTATAGCCGCAGGTCGGAGAATATTAACCTGATCAAGCAAAAGTGCTTCGCATATAGAAACCTAAAATACGGTAAACTAGTAGGAAGATACCGGGAATGCCTTGAATTTATGGTAGCAAAATTTCACCTATCTTTAATAGACACGGAAATAACACGTAATACGTGTTGCCGTAATTTGTAGTCTGAGAGCTGATCGACATATTTGAGACAAACTGAAAACTTGTCCTCTCCTTTTCTACCCTAACGCAGAACTGGAGACCAGCCTAGGGAGTACTGGGGCTTTTTCCTTTTTTTGATCATGAAATATCCTTGAACATCAAGTATTTTTTTAAATAGTTTTGCAAGCATCTATTCATAAGGCAAAGTTAAAGACACACTAAATATTCAGACTTACTTATTTTATTAAATTAAAAGGTCTGAGAATTTTAGATTGTTTCAAGGATATTTTTCACCTCAGTACCAGTGGCGCTAACATACGACCAACGACATAATCACGTGAAGAGAAATAGCCAAATTTCAACCAATGGCGGTGCAACCTGAAAGATCGCAATCTCTTTCACTGCGTTGGGGCGAAAGAGATAGAACAGAGGACTGAAACAAGTCCGCCGCCATTGGACGATATTTTGTCTGTTTCACTTTGGTCGCACCACAGATCTCCAGTTCTGTGTTAGGGATATGTGAGGTACAGAAGAAGTTTTCAGCTCGCCTCAAACACTAGCCCAAAAATGTCGACCAGCTCTCGGCCTATAATTTCCTACGAGGGTGATACCTACAAGCAGACGGTAAAATTGCGCGCTGGTTAAACCTAACACCTTACCTTGAAGGTAACAAGATAAAGTCATTGCATTTTCAACCGTTTACCTTTGACAATAAGTATCATAGACACGCCACAAGGACTCGGACGAACAAAACAATACTCACCCTAATGTTTATTGTGCGAATGTAGAAATAATAAAGCAATTTGCATATTATGAATATTTATTTTGTAGGCCCACAATAGACAGGTGTTTTGTTTACTTGTTTATGAATGTTGTTTGGTAAATATCATAAGCCTATTGCCTTAGTCCTGTGGTTAGCGACTAGCGTGTATGGTTTCGGATCATTAGCTCTTGGTTTCGAGTACTTAGTGCTTAATGCTCATGTACCGCTCCACCCAGTTATTGTTGAGGACTCTGCGCTCGAAATTGTAGATGAATATATATATATACCTAGGACACACAGTCCAGTTAGGTAGGTCCAATTTCGAGAAAGAGGTGAATCGCCGAATCCAGCTCGGCTGGGCAGCGTCCGGGAAACTCCACGACATCTTTTCGTCCGAAATTCCTCAGTGCTTGAAGACGAAAGTCTTCGATCAGTGCGTGTTGTCAGTGATGACATACGGATCCGATACTTGGTCGCTAACTGTGGGCCTCATAAGAAGGCTCAAAGTTACTCAGCGGGCGATGGAGCGAGCTATGCTTGGAGTTTCTCTGCGTGATCAAATCAGGAATGAGGAGATCAGCAGACGAACCAAAGTCACTGACATTTTACGGGTTAAAAGTTTATATCGATTTTCACGCGGACGAAGTCGCGGGCGTCCGCTAGTGTAATATATACTTGTTTATTAGGTATTGTATATATCTAACATAATAAATAAATTATCTTACACGCAGCCTGTCATTTCCCCGAGCCTCTATGAATGATATAGAGAGAAAACCGCAAAAAGTGAGTGAAATATCAGAAGGTACGTATGAAAAGTAACTGCTCTTTCGAGGCCAATAATTCCAGTGAATGAAACGCGCGAGTTTATTGCAAAAAGGTTTTATTTGCTCCCGTTGGTAATATTCGGCGCATTAACAGATTAAAAAAGATTTACAATTCCAAACGCAACGAGTATAATTGGATACTCAAGTTGCATTTTATCTTGAGACGTGGCAATTTCTGGTTAAAATCCAACGATTTTATACTGTGATCGCCATTGACGATCAATTATTCTCACGTTTCTGCAGCACCCACTATAACTGATCGTCGATTAGTCGCTGCGTGCATGACGGCTCGCTGCCGTTTGCGCTGCAGAAACGTGAGAATAATTGACCGTCAATGTCTGACTTTACGTGCATACAAAATCACCGCAAAAAGTGATTCGAACTTAGCTACTCCATATACCATATGAGCGCATACATGCATAATTTTGTGTTTACTTACATTATATATTTATGAATATGTAGTATTTATCTGAATATTATACAATTTGACATTGTAGACAATTTTTAGGTATTAATTGTTTAAATAACTTTCGTTGTTTACTATGCGACTAAATGAAATTAAGACAATTAGCCATCTTTGTTCTTCTCAGTTTCGACGCGCTAGTGACATATCTAATAGTGTGAAATCTTTGTTAAAACACACACATAAGTTAAGAAACACGTTACGTCAACAACTTCATCCTCTGTGTCAAATTACGTTCTTCACTAATCACGCGGGAACCGTGGATTTTTTTAATTTTATATAGATGATACACATAGCAGACGCCACATACATAGCCGGTTACATAGTTCCCGTTCCCGTAGGAATACGGGGATAAAATATAGTCTATAGCACTCGGTGATAGTGTAGCTTCCAACAGAGCGTGTTCAATGCAAACAAACAATTAAATCTTTCCTCTTTATAATATTAGTATAGATTTTTTACTATGAGCAATGAAGCAGCGTGACTTATTATACATCGATAAAGCAATGTATTGTTTAAAATTATTTTGTTGTTGCAAAACCTTCAGTACTTTGCATAATACTGACAGTATCTGGCAAAGGTTGTAAATAAGTAATGTGATAGGGCCAAGTCTGTAATTATTCAACTCCCTACTAGCTTCGTCTTCCTTCTATTTTCATCTTCCTCCACGATATCTTTCAGAGTTGAATATTACTGGGATACATAATGATATTCTGCGCTATATGGAGAGAGGAAATTGAGCAACTTATCACAATCAAATGTGACGGCTCTTATGCTCGTTCCGTTGTTATTTTCCATTTTTCAACGTAATATTTATGTGGATTCTGCCTGTATCTGTATTTTCAACTACAAAGTGTTACAAAATAAAAGTAATATCGCCGCATGTTTTTCTTTTATCTTCTTTGAAAACATGCAGCTGGTAACGTAAGTTTGTAGCGCAGTTATGTTGAGATTTTGTTTAGAGCTCTTTTTGTCAACGTTTGAATTTTCAATGTAATGTTTAAAATTAAATCAAAATCAAAATTCACCTATACAACTTTAAACAAGCACATTTGAAACGTCAAGTTTGACTGTTTTAAACCAAAAAATCGGTTCGGAAGGCAGGTTCTGTTGAATAAAATCGGCAATAACTCAACAGTTGCTCTTTTAAAAAAAATCATACATTGTTATTATTTACAATACATACTCGTAGTGAAAATCATTACAATTTCTTATTTTTTACTTCCAGTGTGAAAGTGCAAGCGGATCCGATGGCCTCCAAGTATCTTTACCATTAAGAAATTAATCAATTGTGTAGTGACCTCAACGTAAATGTTTTTAAATACATTGCATGAACTAACAATGTATGTAGGTCTCTAAACGTCATGTCGTCATTTGTCATGATATTACGAAAAATTAAAATCACTTTAGGCATTTTATTTGTAACAATGTGCAGTGCTTAATAATTAAAATTAACAGATTGTGACCTAAAACATAAAATTAAACTCATGTATACTTAACTTTCATTTGGGGAGTTTACACAAAAAATTAAGGGTAATTAATATTGGGATGTAGTACGTCGTAAATCGTAGGTAATTAGGCCGGCGTGCTCAGAGGCCTGCGTGTGACGTGTAGGAACGGGTTTAAAGGGTTTTTTGAAAGCCATTTGGGGAACCATGGGTGGCGCTGGTTCGCAGATTGCTGGCTTAAACTGCTAGGAATATAAAATATGGCACAATAAAGCTTAATCTCTTGTTTTTTTTTTTTTTTATTCTTTACAAGTTGGCTCTTTGACTACAATCTCACCTGATGGTAAGTATGATGCAGTCTAAGATGGAAGCGGGCTAACTTGTTGGGAGGAGGATGAAAATCCACACCCCTTTCGGTTTCTACACGGCATCGTACCGGAACGCTAAATCGCTTGGCGGTACGTCTTTGCCGGTAGGGTGGTAACTAGCCACGGCCGAAGCCTTCCACCAGCCAGACCTGGACAAATTAAGAAAATCTCAATCTGCCCAGCCGGGGATCGAACCCAGGACCTCCGTTTTGTAAATCCACCGCGCATACCACTGCGCCACGGAGGCCGTCAGGTCTTGTAATCTGAATTTTAAATAAATACATAACAAAGCTTAAAATCGACATTTAAAACCAGCCAAATTATCCTAATAACTATACAAATCATGTTCACGTGGAATAGTAGCAAGAATAATTACTGGTTGCATTTCCGCGCTGGACAGCCAGGCTGGTCTTTTGTGCAAAAAATGAGCCTGCCCTGTCACCAATCAAGGCAACTAGCCGCGGTGAATTAATGAAAATTTATTTTAAAATTAAATAATTAAATTTGTTAAAATGTAAAATATAAAATATTCCCGTTCCCCTAATAAAAGGGGGATAAAATATAGCCTGTAGCACTCGGGGATAGTGGGGATAGTGTAGCTTCTCAACAGTGAAAGAATTTTCAAACCAATATTCAAAGGAACTTTCAGAGCCTATTCAATGCAAACGAACAATCAAATCTTTCCTATTCGTAATATTAGTATAGAATAAATCTCAACAGAAATTACCAAAGCAAAATGATAAAAATAATTCAACATTTTTAAGTATGTTAAACTGGAACTCTAAAACATTAAACCAACAGAAACTGCCAGTACAAGATAAAATACAACTCATATAAACAATTTCATCGACAAGCAGCTGCGTCGTTATAAACGTTTCACTATTAACGTATGCGCTGCAAAAGTTCACCTATCGGATTTATCACAATCTTCTTAGAGGCTAGAGCATCGTAAAGGGAGTTAATCTCCTTTGTTCGTCCGTATAATGGGAACTCAAGCATATTGAAGAGCTGGTAAAACGATTATTCCATTAGATTTATTGCGCTAGTTACTTCTATTTTATGAGATTGTTAGAAATCAGGAGTGGTAGGTATAAATAGATTTCTATTGTTATTATCTGTATACATAAAGTACAAAACCTGTATATTCTTTTTATAAAAATGTAAAGCAAAAGTCATGTGAGCATATCTGAATACTCACATGACTTTTGCCTTACATTTTTATTAAAATAATACCTAGATACAGGAACCTAGGTCGAAGGTCAGATGGACCCAGCCCAGTACGCACCGAAAAGCATTACGCTTTCCGATGCGACCTTCAGTGAAATATCGACCAACACTGCGCTTTCTGGTGACTAAGGTGGTGGTGGTGTTGGTTTGTAGTAGTCCACCAGGGAGTCGCTGGATACTTGCTCAAGACTGTCAGGATGTCCAGCATTAGATTTCCATTGGTAATGATGATTATGTCATAGTCAATTAGTAAGAAAACGTTGTATTAATAAAACTTGAAGCCACATAAAATTGCTCAGGTCAAGTTTTAACATTTTACAAAAACTCGTGACAGATCCTAATGGTTCTGAATTAAAAAGTTTTCTTTTTCCGAAACTGGAATTCTTCAGGGCCGCAAACCTCGGTGGGACAGGACAATGGCTGTTGGTAACAAGTTCCGCGTTTTGATTAGTTTGTTTTATCGCTTGTATTGTTACACAGCGGAGTTGTAACGACCGTTTTTACACCGCTAATACTTTCTGACTTAGGGCTCCCTTCATTTCGGTGCTCTGTTTTGTTTGTAATATAATAAATTTTGTGTTTCAGAAAAATATGTAACGTTTTAAGATTTGTTTTTGCTGAGATTTCTCCTATTAGAATAGGAAGGACCACTCTGTTTAAGAACGGAGTTTAGTGTGTTTTTGAAAGCCTAATTGTTTGAATGCGAAGATTCAATTGCTTTGTGGTAATGGTGACTGGGTTAAAGTACTGTACCTCGCTGTCTTTTGTGATTGATACAGCAGCTGTCAGCTCTGATGAAGTAGATGAAGAGATATCGGAGAGAGGGGACCGGTCGTAAGGCTTCGCTGGTGTTAAGTTTATCACCAAGCATTGCGGAACTATAGTTTATTGATTGACCGACTTAGATTTTATTCGGACCAAAATAATCCGAGCCAGATATCAAGAGTAATTATCTAACACAAACTCAATATGAAATTCTAAATGTGTCAATACTTGTTGGAAAATAATGAGATCTTTTCAATTATTTTTTATCGAAAATACTCTTTAATGACACAAATATAGCACTACTAGCGGACGCCCGCGTCTTCGTCCGCGTGGAATTTAGATTTTCACAAATCCCTCTGAAACCATGGATTTTCCGGAATAAAAAGTAGTCTATGTGTTAATCCAGGCTATAATATATCTTAATACCAAATTTCAGCTAATTCGGTTCAGTAGTTGAGGCGTGAAAGAGTAACAAACATTCATATCATCAAAATCATCAGTTTTCGCAAATCTCGGGAAAGAAAGAAAGAAAAGTTTATTCAGAATACACATCATACAAAGAAAAGAGAGAAAAAAAAACAATAAATTAAATACATTGCAACTTGTCACCACTCAGTATATTGCAGTGTCCGAAACCATGGATTTTTTCGGAAAAAAAGTAGCCTATGTGTTAATCCAGAGTAAAATCTATTTTCATTCTAAATTTCAGCTAAATCGCTTCAGTAGTAGCGGTGTTATAGAGTAACAAACATCCAAACATACATCCAAACATCCATATAAACTTTCGCGTTTATAATATTAGTAGGATATTGCAGTATTTATATTACAATTATTTATTAGCTTCCCTAACAATTTCATTTGAAACCATGAAGATATAATAGTTCATGAAAACAGCCCATTAATCCCGGTCGTATCCAAGTTAAAAGTTAGTTTTCTCTAAAATGGAATTGTTCATCTCCGTAACGCGGTGGTCTGGCCGTAGTTGTTAGTAACAAGTTCCGCGATTAGTTTGTTTAATCGCTACAGTTATAACGATCCTACGGCGTTCACACTCTGTGTGACCAACGAGCTGGCACATAAAAGTTTTGCGTAGCTACGCCACTTATCGGTTACGACGCCTGTCATGTACGCGTAACAGAGACTTTTTTGCGTCTGCATGACCAACAATGAATCTGTGTGGGTAAGTAACTACCTGACACACGAAAGTTTACCCTAGCTACGCCACTTATCGGCTACGACGCGCGACGGCTATCACGTACGCGTAACAGAGGCTTTTTTGCGTCTGCATTACCAACAATGAACCTGTGTAGGCCACCAGTTGACACACATAAAAGTTTTGCGTAGCTACGCCACTTATCGGTTAAGACGCCTGTATGCGTAACAGAAACATCTTTGCGTCTGAATAACAAACAATGAACCTGTGCGGGCAATGAGTTGACACACATAAAAGTTTTGCGTAGCTACGCCACTTATCGGCTACGACGCCTATCATGTATGCGTAACAGAGGCATTTTTGCGTCTGCATAACCAACAATGAACCTGTGTGAGCAACGAGCTGACACATAAAATTTTTGCATAGCCGCGCCGCTTATCCGCTACAACGCGTCACAATTAGTATTTATCAAATATGCGTAATGCAAAATTTTTTGCATGACCAACAAAAAAGACTTTTAATTATGTGATATACAGAACTGAACAAGATCAGGATTGAATTTTAAAATTAGAGACGCAATACTCTTTTTTTACTTTTTTTATTCTATAAAGATAGTAAAGATACTTTTACATTACATTTTAATCTTTAGAGATTAAGTTCGATATTACATTTTAATCTAAATAAATAAATGTAAATTTTATATTACATAAATGTAAATTTTATATTATATTACATAAATGTAAATTTTATATTACATTTTAATCTTTAGAGATTAAGTTCGATAATGATTCTTTTTTATTCAGGTAATCCCGCATATACTAGACAACATAGTAGCGTAAACAAATACGTGCATTAATGTTTTTTCATTCTTTGAATTCTCGTGGGATTTAGCAAGCTAAGGGAAGGAATTAGCTGGGGCGGAAAAAATTTACGACAAGGCCCGACTCCGGGGAGGAAAGTAACTCCGCGTGCTGAATATAAAAATCTTACTTTATTGTAGCACCTTAGGCTAAATATAAAATCTCTTAAAATATAGGCAGTGTATTATTTCTCTTGTACAGGAATATTAAAGAAATAAAGCTCATTGCAGCCATCATTGTTTTCCCTTATTACGAAATGAGGGACTTAGTTTAATACCCTGGGAGTGGTACTGTTTGTTTCATCTCTTAGCTTGACTGGTTTCTGCGCGATATTATACTGATATCTTTGTTTATATACTACAGCCTTTCTTGATGAATACTGTTTACTAACATATAAATTAGAAATGAAGGTAGAAAATGCATGTCATTTCATAACTTATTTATTTTTAATTATGTATGCTTTGTCCATAAAAATTTATATAAAATATATTGTTCTAAGCTTATTAATCAAATGTATTATCATTAATTTAAGAACAAGTTAATTATAATTATTATTAGGTGTGAAATGACTAGCGATTTATACCCTCATTTTTAATTTGTATGTTGGTAAACAGTACTCATCAAGAAAAGCTGTAGTATAGGTTGTGGGCTGGACCAACGCAAACAATCTAATACAAGCAGACACTAAAGGAGATGGTCGATTTCAGGTCCACTCTTGTACCCCGTACCATAAAAATTTAAAAAATACAAGGATTTTATTAAAATTTATAAAGTGAATAAATCTAACTAAATTCAGAGAAATAAATAAAATGAAAACCCAAGTTTTTGATTTATATCAAGATGGCTCCATAGAGCAACTATGACATGACAATTGACAGCAAGCGTCAAATCGATTACTGCATTAAAAACGTCATCTATCCGCCATTAATACCCATACTAATGTTGCATTTCTTGGGAGATAATGAATATTATTTCGAAACAACTAAAGTAACTACGTAGATTTGTATAATCAACAACAAAAAATATCTTCTTTTATTTCCGCTATGGTACAATGACTGATCCAGGGCTCCATACAATTTTGGACCATCTCCTTTCGTATTGATTTGTGCAGGTAATCGAGGAGTTATAAATCAAGACATACCCAACTGTCCCAGAGTTAGAGACAAACTGTCTAAAGACTAGCAGCTAAGTAGAGGGTTGCCCAGATTACTTTTTACACAATAAGGTTTGATTTTCAAGTAATGCAATGTTTATCTAGACATATTATAAACAAAGTCGTCCGCCGCGTCTGTCTGTCTATCTGTTCCCGATAAACTAGAAACTACTGAAATCGCATGCGGGTTGAGAAAATGACTGTTTAGTTTTTAAATGTCATATTTCTAGCAACGGACGTCCATCGGCTGATGATGACGCTGGTGATGCGTTGAGTTCATGCGAGCATGTATTTATGTTTACTTCATCATTATCAACCTGTATACGACCCACTGCTGAGCTCGAGTCTCCTTTCAGAATGAGAAGGGTTAGGCCAAATAGTCCACCACGCTGGTTCAGTGCGGATTGGCAGACTTTACATACGCAGATAATTAAGAAAATTCTCTGGTATGCATTTTTCCTCATGATGTTTTTCCTTCCCCGTTTGTGACACGTGATATTTAATTTCTTAAAACATACACAACTGAAAAGTTGGAGGTGCATACCCCGAATTTGAACCCACACCCTCCGGAATCGGAGACAAAGGTCATATACACTATGCAGCTATGTTTACTTATTGGAGTTAAATTTTAATCTCCCTAAGTCCTTATGGATCTCCAAAAGTTTTAATTGAAGCGTTGTTAGAGAATATGTTACTAAAATATGGACAGCTGATCCTTAATCAATGCCTACCATTTGGCATACATGGTTTCTGATCCCCAATTAGAGCGCCAACACACGTACAAAGTTCACCGAAATGTTTGAACTTGTTACTCGAGGACCGGGGATCGCGTAACGTGGTTCCGTAATACCACCCATATTTAATTCAGTTTTAGCTATTACAGAGTTTGAAAATCATATTTAAATTAAGTAAGTTTTCTCATACTTTTAAGAGTTGAGTTTTGACTATATATCATAAAAAGTAAAGGCCTCAAGGACACCCCTCGTGATACACCTAATATTGTTTTTTATTAATACCTAATAATGTATGAAAAGAATGTCAAAAATGTTATAAAAATAGTTGTAATTTATAATGTATCTTAAAACGAGCCTTCTAACGAGCTTCATTGGATAGTCTATTCTTAATATATTTCATTAAGTTCCATAGCTTTTATAGATTACGGGTGTAAAATTTCAATTATATTATTTTATTAGGTTTATATTATAATCTCAAAAAAAAATATCGGTTGTCTTTAAGTCGGTTTACTGATGGAATGGTTGCATTTTTTAAAAGAAAGTGTTCGTTTTTCGAAAATACTGTTTAATCATTTTTATAGACCAAAATATATTTTATTTCTTGAAAAAAAAGTTGGCAACCCTAGAGCGAGGGAACGACGCATGACGTCATCTTTTTCGAGTGTGCAGCGGGCTTCATCGAATTATAAGACGTTGTCTCGTCAAAAAAATTATGCAACCTAATCCTAAATGATCTAAATATCCTGTGAGACGGGAAATTGCAATACAATAAATAAACAATATTTTTTTCTTTAACAAGTAAAAACGAGCTTTGTACAAGTATTAACAATATTTTTTTCTTTAACAAGTAAAAACAAGTAAAACCAAGCTTTGCGTACCTTTGTAGGTACAAGAGCATCTACAATCGACGCAGACAGTAAAGCGTAGGCGGCTTAGTTTTAGTTTAAAGTCGACGGTCCACCCTACCGGCAAAGAAGTACGATTTAGCGTTCTAGTACGATGCCACAGAATAAGTAAAATCAACGATATTTTATGCTATATATACGAGTATATTACGTACCTACAAAATCACCGCAAAATCTGATCCGGATTTAGCTACTTCACTGAGCGGTCATATGCACAATTTTGTGTTTACTTACATTATATATTTCTGTATTATATGTTTTAAACTTTCTGAACACACAACTCGACATTGTAGACAATATTTGTTTAAATAACTTACGTTGTTTGTATGCGACTAAATGAAGTTAAAACAATTAGTCTTGTTCGCCTCAGTTTTGCGCTAGTAACATGTCTAATAGTATAAAATCTTTGTAGAAGGGCATATAAGAGGGTGTCCAATTAAGTTTTACGTATGTTTAGATGACGTTATGTTTAGTGCTGGGTGCAGTAAACACGCGGGAGAGGTAAAATGTTTGCGACACGGCCAGGGGTGCGTGATCCGCGCTATAATGAGTGCTGAGGGGATGCTGCATGAGGGTGAGCGTTAATAGGGTAGGTTGTTTGTTTATTTCCTACCAGGCTGCAATGAATCCAGTGTTATGGTAAATCTGTTTTGTATTTAAATAGTTTAAAAATCTCTCTCAAATAATTCTTTCTCAATTTTTTTAATAACAATACAGTTTTGGTTGTTATATACCCAGTGACATGCACTTCATACATGTAAAAATACACTGCCTACCAGTGGCGGAGGCTGAAATTTCGTCGAAGGTAACCCAATGAAAAAGAAATTTATACCGCGCGATTGTAAACAGTAACTCAGCGGGATTCGGCTTGTTGGACTCTTCGCCGCTGCTGCCTACCCTGGTGAAGAAATTTTTCAGTTTGTGTTTGTTTATCTAGTGCCTACCCTTGGGCACGCCACTAACCCTACACTACACCCTGCTGACCTATTCACTATTTTGGTCTTAATCATCAACTTATTAAAAAAAACATCAAGTCATCTGACAAAATGTCGTCTACCTACTATAAGATATCCACCAGTAGGCACCGGATGACATTTGTTACATGTCAACTAGCATACGTCAAAGATAGTGAATTAACCTGCTGGCTATCTCGTTTCATTTTATGTCTATTGGTAATGTCAAGTCTAACGTAACACACCCAAACACGATAGAGTAATGTTATTATAACGAGAAATTCCTTCCTCATTCCAATTGTATCATTTGATCTGTTTCATTAGCATGCCACTAATAAATTAAACTTAATTTTTTTTGTTGGTTTATCCTTTCACGCCTTAACTCTACTCAATCACTTTTCATAAAATTATGCACAATTTTTTTTAAGAGGACAAAAAGAACTGTAAGTTATCCAAAAAAGATTCTCACCTTTTCCGACAAAAACGAAGCTTAAATTAAAATAGTGAACTATCGTCGAAATTTAATACTTATAAAAAATCAACATCTCCTGATTTGGTATTAGTTTATGGTGTGAATTGGCGAATGTTTCGCAAAATGAAATTTTTAGTCATATACTTCATGAACCTCCACAGACAAAAGCTTCTACAGCTTCTAAAGCTACTTATACAGAAATGTTTCTATTTAACCACCTGCCTATCAGAGATACCTGTCTATTATGTCCTTTTGTTCTTACGTACTATGAGTAGTACAGATAGTAGGAGGCAATGGTACTAAAACAAGTGGTAATTTCATTAATCAACGTTTTACTTCTTGGTACCGTGGTTGGTATGAAATTCGTCGGGGCATTTGCATATTTTTATGATATTTGGCGTACTCGTATGTCTTTCCAAATTTCAGGAATCGCTAAAAAAAGTGATAAACAGTTACCAGTTCTATTCGATGCAGTAGGAGTGGTCCATTTTAAGTTCGACACGTAGGAGTAGGTACTTGTATGAGCATTCCATGACGTGATCTATTTCCATACTAAATGATGCCGCTTGCGATAACACAACAGACAACAATGGCTGTCGCTACTATAATCCGACAGGTCGGTATGCAAATAAATTTGTTTGATAAACCAACGCGTAACAAGTTTCTTATGTGATATACAGGAGAAGGAATCACGTTTTAGTCTTAGGTAAGCTTGGGACCGGTCGTCCGAGGCAACGATGCATTGGCTTCGACCTGTTTGCGATTAATACATTCAGAATAGTGGTGCGCTACCCGGCCCACGTCCTGGCTTTTGTTAAGCCCCCTATACACTGTGTTTGCTAACGCTCATGATCCTTTTAGGACGGGCGCTTAGGAACGCAAATATGGTAACACAGTGTTTGGTTTAAGGAACAAAGATGGCTGTATTACTCGTATTGTACCTTTATCACTTAAGATATCTCACAAAAATTAGTAGAATTATATCGTTATAATGCTATACATTTTCTACTAAAGGTATAAACTCTTATCTCTGATATTTGATCGTCTTCATTTTTTTTAGAATTATACCGTTTTGATTTGACGATCATAAAATATGATAGCTACAGACAAGGCAGAATAACTCTCAAACGTCAACTAGTTACGAAGATGAAGTAGTTCGAAGAACTAATAAATACTGAATAGTCAAGAGAATATCACCACTACTACGAGTTAATTCCTTATAATAATAATAATAATAGCTTCGACCAACACCTTAAGAAGCTTTCGCTTAACTGTTGGATCAAGAGTCGGATACAAAAGGCAGTGATTCTTGAGACGGCGCGTATTGTGAGGAGGTTCCTCACTCTGGAGCCCTGACCACCGGTTGCTTGGGCACTCAAATGTCCCGCAGCGGGAGGGTGAATTTTTTTTATAAATTTTTAATAATGTTTTGTATTTTATACTTATATTGTTAAAAATTTTAAAAAAAGATGTAATAAATAAATGAGAGAGATAATAATAGCTGTTTAATTTCTATAAAACCGTAACATAATAGGTAAAAATAGCTTAACACTATAATTAATGGATGAGCAACAGGTATCTAAACTAAGAAATAACTTGTATTATAGAAACTATGTTTGGAATATATGTTTATACACATTTATGTTTTTACGGTGTTAAATAATCTAACGACTTCAATGTAAAATTATATTGGTTGACGTTTTCATATTAAACGGTACGATCACTATTTATTACGTGGCATAACTATAAAGATTTGCATCATGCATATCGGCACGGTTCAAGGGATGGTCCAATAAAACTTAATTGGTCAGTGCTAACACGCGGACGAGTAAGTACTACGATATTTTGTATGGAATATCTATGTATCACAAACGGAGTTGATATTTAAGCAGTTAATGTGAAAAAAAATCTCTGTATATTATAATCATTCTAAGTCCGTACTTAAAAATATTTTTGCGTGTATGTAATTTAATAATAAATTAAATTAAAAGTAAATTTTAAAAAACACTGCACTGCTATTTATTTGTTTAAAATTTAGACTTAACCAAGAGAGATTACATTTTTAAAAAACATTTTGGTTTGTATAATGAAAATCCGTGAGGAGCTAGCTGGTTGCATACTTAATTTTAGAATCTCAATTAGACATATTCAACTAGAAATTAAACAGCTTTAAAGATTTACATTTAAATTAACAAGCTGAAACGCGCTCGAACGTGTGATGAATGCAAGATTCTAAATTCTAATCGCATAGATTCACTCAATAGTTTAATATGTAAATAGTTCTCGTGGTACAGTGTGAATGGAGCTTAATTTCAGATTTATCAGACGACTATTCGTATTCTAAGTTCTTGAATAATTGCAGCTTCATGTGACACGTGGGCGGCACGATTTACTTAATTTAGCACGCATTGTAAAGATAGAATCTTTTTATTGTATTTAGACCTTCTTTTAAGAGAATAAAGCTGACCACACACAACAGGTTTTAAGTTTAGTGGCGCTCCTAATTTATCGAGATTACAAGTTTATTTTGCTGAAGTTTGTGCTGGGCAACGTATCGTAACGCAACATCGCTTGTTGTTATCTTTGTCAGTAGGGCATTAACTAGAGCTAAGGTCACTTTAGACCAGAACAGACCTAAAAATATAAAATCCTAAATTACAGCTGGAAGTCCTACATTATCTGCTATATCCATAACATACCAGCGCCAGAGGAGTTCGCAAAATATATCGTCTACAAAAAAAACCTTTTAATTAAAAAAAAATGTCTCTCAGGAAAAGATGCATCAGAGATTTTAGTAGGTCCGGGGCTAAAGTGGATTAGAACTCAAAATCTAATAGAAAGTCAAAATTTCTATAAGGTTCAAAATCAAAATATCCAATATTGAACCAGAATGTGGCAATGTATGTAGTGGGATATACGGGATTCATTATACAATCTACTATAAGTACAATGTATTTTTTTCAATAATAATATTTTTAACATAAAAATGGAACCGACTTCCAAGGCGTATTTCAGTTATTTTGATAATTAACACAAAATTACTAAAACGATTTTCATGAAAATTAAATGTAACCAATTTGAAAGTATACTCTTTCAAACATAAAAATAATTTCAAAAATTGGTTAATAAATGACGAAGTTATGAGCTAACAAACATTAAAAATAAAAAAAAACATTCGCGTCGAATTAAGAACCTCCTTTTTTGAAGTCGGTTAAAAAATAAGATTTCTCTATAATCCATTCCATGTATTAATGCCTAATTAATTACGCAACCCTCGGTGCGAGAATCTGACTCACATTTTGCACGTTTCCATCACTTGGGTCACGTTGGGAAAACGTCGTTTTGTTAACGTGAGCTCCATCAGTAGACCCGTGTCTAAAATCGAGTAGCGGAAAAAGTTTTAGAGTTTGGTTATGCATAGATGGGATTTTCGGTCGTCTACACGTTTTGCTGCCTCAACCGGCCAAACAAAGTTCCCCGCTTAGACCACTATACAGGATGTTCCGCAAACTTTGCAGTAGAAAAAAACAAACTTGAATTACTTGAAACAACTATTCAAAAATAATAAACAAGTATAAAATCAACGTTTAAGTAATTTTTTAGCACATGGTACGACTAAATTGCACTGAAGGTAGTGATTTTTGTATTTTGTAGAAAAATCAATATAAATTAAAAACCGTAAAATTTCGACTAACATATATTGCATTATTTTAATAGGCCGGCATGTCAGCTATCGCCCAGTAGAAGATGTAATGTTTAGGGCACACCCTGTATAAATCTATGGTTCCCCGGGTGTTTACAATGCATTGCGGTGCGGTGCGCTTAAATGTTAGAGAAGGTCAGATCTTTTTACTGCAACGTTTTCAAGTCCCGCTTATGAATAGGCCTTAATTTTCAGAAGCATCGGGTCGTTCGTGACTTTACCCGGTGAATAATAAATGGAACGTCGCATCGTTTAAACGGCACGGGCGTCGGAGGCAAGTGACCACGATCACAGAGTCGTTCTACCGGAAACGTTTTACTCATAGCTTCGTTCATTTATTATATTGCATATAATAAATGGGTCTTCATCATCAGGCCATCTATTGTTTAAAGAAGGTGAATAGAGCTAACATTCACTACGCTATTCTAATATGGATTGGCGAGAACTGAAGTTGTTAATCACTGGTCTAAATGGCAGATCAACGAGATCATTTTTAACCGGCTTTAAAAAAGGAGGAGGTTCTCAATTCGATGTGTATGTTTTTTTTTTAATGTTTGTTACCTCAGAACTTCGTCATTTCTTAACCAATTTTGAATTTTGTTTGAATGTTTATACTCCTGAAGTGGTCTTATTGTCATTTATATTTTTTCCATTAACCTTTTTATAGCATTATTAAATAACATTTAATTAAGTATATGATTTTATTTTATTATTTAAAAACATACACGTATATCGGAATAAAAAAACGTGCAAAATGCATGTTTTGTCTAAATTGAAAATACTTACTTCAACTTCTTAAACCAAAAACAGGATTATATAACTCAAGTGAAATTACAATTATTCTACTCGTATTAGGAAAATATAAAATTACTTCTAATAATGTGTGATGGTATTTGCGATATCTCTATCAAACGGTTGCCTACCGTTTCACTTAAAAGGGGTAAATTCCGTGTAGGCGCGATATATGAGTTCCGAGCTCAAAGTACCGTCCGCCTACATCGGTCTACGTTACAAAGTGACTCGATGACATTTTGTGCAAAGGTCAATAAATGTTCGTAATCTATATTAATAATTTCGATCGAAACTTTACCTGAATAAAACATGAAAAAATAAAGATTTCGAATCGACAACATAATATATCCGCAAAACTCGGATTGTCGAGCATTTTGTTAAATTCTAATAGCACTGACAGCAAATTGCAGTTTCCATAATATTTCACTGACAGCGGCTGATATCTTGAGTATTTTAATCAGACCAATTACATAAGGACCTATAGGGCACCCATATTTACCAACAAAATTTTCTGTAAAATTTCGAGGGAGACGTGGTAAATTCACACATGGAAATTATTTAACACCAATATAATGTTAATGATAATAATCAGCTGTTAATGATCATGATGGGGACATACATACACTTACTATGGACAACATTGCTATTTACATATATTGTACAGAACCAACAAAGTTCTTTTCCCAGTTGGCTGGTGTTGTACCTAAACTTTGCCGAAGGTAACTAAGATAAAAATTTTACTCGTGGCGTTCTTTTGTTTTTAAAATATTCATGTTTAGCAACAGCTTTTGTGCTTTCTAGGTCATTGGCGATTTGTGCACGAACATTATGTGCACGTGCAGTAAATCGAGTTCATTTTACAATCTCGGTTAATACGTTTTTGAAAAAAACTTCATAGATATTTGTTCCGAACGAAATGGGTTCTATCGTAAAATTTAAAATTGTTCCCCGTTTTTCAACAAATTCAAAAAGAAGAAGACGACCGGTTCGACTGTATTTTTTTGTGCATGTTGCACGATTTTTGCTAAATGTGACTTTTTTCAAGAATTTCTTTTTATTTATTGTTGCAGGCGCCAGGGTATTTGAATATAGATTTAATTACTTTCTTGGGATATTAGGAAGACGCTCATATTATATACCTATTAAATTAATAAAATATTTTTAATTTTTAATCATCACCATTTAAATTTACTAGAAAAAAAGTGAAAATAAATAAAATGTATATTAATATATTGGTGTTTTATTATAATATTTAGATTTTTTTATTCTTTACAAGTTAGCCCTTGACTACAATCTCACCTGGAAGCGGGTTAACTAGATCGGAAGAGGATAAAATCCACAACCACTTTCGGTTTCTACACGACATCGTACCGGAAAGCTAAATCGCTTGGCGGTACGTCTTTGCCGGTAGGATGGTAACGAGCCACGGCCACACCAGCCAGACCAATTAAGAAATCCTCAATCGGCCCAGTCGGGGATCGAATCCGCGACCTCCGTCTTGTAAATTAATATGAAATATCTACGATAGAAAAAAAATCATACAAACGAATTGCGAACCTCCTCCTTTTTTTAAGTCGGTTTAAAAAAAGTGTCAATATACTTGGGCAGGTGGGAGGCTTCGGCCGTGGCTAGTTACCACCCTACCAGCAAAGACGTACCGCCAAGCGATTTAGCGTTCCGGTACGTTGCCGTGTAGAAACCGAAATGGGTGTGGATTTTCATCCTCCTCATAACAAATTAGTCCGCTTCCATCTTAGACTGCATCATCACTTACCATCAGGTGACATTGTAGTCCAGGGCTAACTTGTAAATAATAAAAAAAAAATACACGGTATATATTACCATAAAAAAATTTATTACTTACTAACTCGCTATCATCATGGCTAAGAAGGTCATCCCACAGTTTTCGTGTTTGAATCTTGTGGGTAGTAAATAGGGCGCCGTTTGGGCGACACACGTAAGGGGAAGACGCCATCAAGGACTCCATTTATTTAGTTTACGGAACGTGGGGAGGATCAAATGTTTTACTGTAACCGGAATACGCTTACGAATTCGGTGATATAGGAATATACCGGTAAAGTTCGAGTTATTGTCTTGAACTAGTAATCATCAGTGTTAAGGCTAAATTTAGGCTTACTTCATTAGCATCCCATATTCGGCTCATTCTTGAGTACGAGTCTCCTCTAAGAGATTGGCAGATTGGAGTGGCAAGCTTACTCTCTGAGACATGCACCTCCAACTTTGCAGTTGTGTGCATTTTAAGAAATTAAATATCACGTGTCTCAAACGGTGAAGGAAAACATCGTGAGGAAACGTGCACACCAGAGAATTTTCTCAATTCTCTGCGTGTGTGAAGTCTGCCAATCCGCATTGCGCCAGCGTGGTGGACTATTGGCCTAACCCCACTTACTTTGAGAGGAGGCTCGTGCTCAGCAGTGATCCGAACATGGGTTAATAATAATACGACGTTAACACACAATGATAATTACGAACACAGCACCTACAATTGTCCTCATAAGCTCCTAAGTCTAAGGTTGCCTGGAAGAGATCGCTACTAAGCGATATGACCGCCTTTTGTATTCTTCTTCTTTAAGTTTCTATTTTGCTTAATTATTGATGATGATGATGATGATGATGATGATGATGATGATGATGATGACGATGAATGATGACGTGGAGAGAGCAGGATGTTTGTATAACACAAGTGTGAATCTTATATTCGTTAAATTCTATACTTCTCTCTCTAACACTATAGTAGGTATAGAGTATAGATAGTGAGATAGTTGGAGACAGAATAGCGCTGGTACGCTTACCGCAATCGATTGATAGCTGTCTCAACTAGGCGACATAACCTCTTGATCCGTTACCGAGCTAACCACTGAAGTTGACTGGACCAACAAGGCAGTTATATTTTATAGCTATAGATTTATAGTTAGTTTCCAGTTTTGTTTACCACCATCTTACAAACTTATCTAGAACTAAGTACTTAGTCGTATAGTGCAGTTCAACACTAAGCTAAAAAAATTTGCAAATAGAAGATTGATTGATTCATTAGGTAGGTTACTAGGTAGTATATTTCTCTAATTTTGTTATTATGAAGGTGTATACATTTGGAATTTTAATGGTACCTCAGGGTTATTATGTAACTCTGTGTACCATTCAAACAATTAGTCACTACATCGTTTTTCATCGTATTTTCTTTTTTGACAACATTGCGTTTTTTCAACGGAATTACATAACATACCGTCATTTTACGTAAAGTTACATTAGTATAGTAGTGGCTATCATTGCCACTTGATGTAAAATGGCGAAGTCAAGGTCATTTCGTAGAAATAACTATGTTAGATGATCACAAAAACTTAAATACGACAAAAGTCGACGTAGTGACTCATTGCTTGAATGGTACACTGAGATTCATAATAAGGCCGCCTATCGTTTTATGATGGGAACGGTGATGCAAAGATGCAATAAACCATGTACATCTTACAATCAACAAATTGTGAAGCGGGTTACAGGGAGTTGCTGGCAGCAGGTGGCTCGAGACCGTGGTGCTTGGAACTCCATACAAGGGGCTTATTTTCAGCAGAGGACGTGATCAGAACCCTCGTTACTTTAATTTTAAGTTTTCGACTTTAATTATAACTATTATCTAATAAATAACATTACCTGACTTTTTAAAAGTGCTTGTAAATTATGCCTATTTTAACTTTGACTTTTACGTCCATAGGTTGATAATAATGATGATGATTTGTCGATAGTTAATTTGTAAGAAAGTTACCTTGACACTGCGTGTCCCTCGCTACGAAGAGTAGAAAAGCAGCGATTGTCGCTAATCGCCAACGTCGCCGCCCCATTGTGTTCTTCTATTTTCACCGTATCATTGATACTTTTAGGAATAAATAGTTCGTCATGGAAAATTTTGATACTTCTAGATTGTCTCTTGAGTACACCGATGTTCCATTTTTTTTACAATAAGTTAATCACTGTCGATCACGAGGCAGACATGCCGTCTGATGTCACATCTGGAACAAAACAAATTGCCATTTTAATTGAATATTGTGTTCGGAGAAAGTACGACAAATTTTGTTTCGATGGGCAATTATCGAATTATCGTCGGAAAGGTAATCAAATTCTATTGACAGAATGCGAAGGAAATTATTTCAAATAAATAAATGTTGACTTATTTACAAATAGCGGACGCCCGCGACTTCTTTTTTTTTTATTCTTTACTAGTTCTTCGTCTACTTCTACTACTACTTCCTTCTACTTCGTCCGCGTGAAACCCTACTCCCACTCTACAGCTACCCTATCATACAGGGGATGAGTAAGGACTCAACCCTACCCCTAACCTATCCCCTAACCTACTCCAACCCTACCCCTACCAACAACCTACCCTACCTCTACCAACCGGTGTTACTGCGTTACATATATATGTGTATATTTGTGTGTATGTGTGTATCTATGTGTACTTTTTTTTGGTAAAAGAATTTTTAAAATAATTTTAGTAGATTCAGAGATTATTAATAATACCAATTAATAACTTTACCTCTTTAAAATATTAATATGGATAGCAAAAAATTGTGAATAAGCTATCCGACATTTTTCAGATGGTGCTGAAACCGGCTCAATATTTTTCTCTCATTTATTCAAATACGGTTTTCTTTTTACCTGACTGCAAGAAGGGTTATGTTTATCGCGCGTATCTTGTATTTATGTACGTATGTATGTAATATTCTTTATTACCTCATATCTTCCAAATCACTGAATTAATGTACGTAATTAAGATATCGTTAGATTCGTCTTGTTAACCTAAGTGTTCTTAGATAGATGAAATTAAAAAAAAACCAACAGGACGACTTTGAGATGCTATAGACTCGAGGCAAAAAAAAATTGTTTTTGAATATTGCAATATGGGTATTAAATTCAAGGGCTAATCAAGAGGATTTTAAAATAGTATATCATGGCCATATTAAAAAACCTACAATTAAAAAAACGTTATTTATTAATCGCTATACAAAATACGCGAGGCGGATGACTAGGTGCAAGCAGGTTAGGCAGTCGAGTTTTTAATTTGTTTAATTATTGACTTGTCATTATTGTGTTGACAAAATTCTCAAGTTGTTGATTAAAACTTTTTAGTTATCTTAGGTCTCGTACTATTATGAATGTGTACACTACATTCTGTGTTGTGAATCTTTAATTGTGAAAGGTAGAAGCATAAAAACTTTAATTTTTTATTATTTTCCTTTGTTCACGAGACGAACAAATTGTGAAACTTTTGCAGTTACTCATGATACAATCGCGAATAAAACGAAAAAATCCTTTGTTGTTCTGAAGGGCCACGAGCGGGAATGTACTCGCTTATTCTTTCGGTGAATAATTTAATTTTATATTACATTATATTTTACATTACATTATATTTTTTATTTGAAAAATATTAAAGTAGAAAAACGAAATCGAACTCAGGAATATCTTAGAAATATACATACATACTTAAATAAATATATAATATATAATAAAAAGATAATTTGTTTCTTTCGATCCGAAATAACTAAAATTCATGAAGAATATTATTTATTAGATAGGTAAAAAAATACAATGAATTCAGTCATTCGTAATTTTTTAATGAGAGGAATAATTTTATTAGTTTTGAAAATCAAATGTTTGAAGGATTACTTAATAATTTATCTATACTTAAATTGTAAAGCTGAAGAGAACTGTTTGTTTGATTGAACGCGCTAATCTCAGGAACTACTGGTCCGATTTGAAAAATTCTTTCAATCCTCCTCCTCGATAATTCCTCGATAAATGAGCTATCTAACATAGCTCATTTATCGAGGAAGGCTATAAGATACATACTATCCCCGTATTCCTACGGGAACGGGAATCACACGAGTGAAACCGAGCGGCGTCAGCTAGTTAACCAATATAGAACATAAATAAAGACAATTGATAACAGCTATGAAAGTTAAAACCTCGCCATTACATAATACCAAAACCTCAATAATCCTAAAGGTCAAAACACATCAGAAAATTTCGTGGTTCCACGCACCCTTACAAAGGTTATCCGGGTTGTATAAAATTTTACGACTCATCCTCAAGTAAATAGCCCTAGCTTGCTTCATCCGTTATTGAAGCAAATTCTATTCAAAGTAAATAGCATTATCCATCCATTGGAAGTTTGGGATCCTTAATCAATAATCGGAATTGGATTTAAGTCGAGTGATCGAGGCGAGGTGTCAGGGTTAATGTGGAACTGAATGGGTATCTAATAGAAGAACAAATCGTTATCCAGGACCGCGACTAACAAACTGAAACTAATTAGTACCTCCGTACTCTTAGTGCGAGAATCAGAACAGTATATCGCTAAAGTAAAATGGATCTAATGACGCTTGTTATAAAGTATTGATTCTACAGATTTTTATTTATTATTTTAAATTTTTGCTAAGGGCTCTAACTATATTGGTACATACATAGACTCCATCGATCTTTTAGATAGATTTTGCTCTCTTTTTCGAAACTAGATGAGTTAATGCTTCCGAATGTAACACTTAAAATTTTTTCATCATCATCATTAACAACCCATATTCGGCTCACTGTTGAGCATGAGTCTCCTAACCAATAGTCCACCACGCTGGCCCAATGTGGATTGGCAGAATTCCCACACGTAAAGAATTAAGAAAATTCTCAGGTATGCAGGTTTCGTCACGATGATTTTCCTTCACCGTTTGAGACACGTGATATTTAATGTCTTAAAATGCACATAACTGAAATGTTGGAGGTACATGCCCCGGACCGGATTCGAACCTACCTAGTATTGTCAAAGTTATACGTAAAAAAATTTTCACTTTTATTTCAATATTTTAAGATATTTGCATTTATTTTTACTACCTTTTGACAAGCAGTTAAATAGAGGTAGTATCAATTTAAGTTATTTTTTTTTTCTCGATAAAGCAATTTTTCAATAGTCCTACACGAATTTTAAGCTCTTTTAGGTAGGGTTCACCTCTTCAACTAGCTAAGGTGGAAACCTTAGCTCCGTGGATTTTTATTTAGCAAATACGGAGACGATCTAACGCTAAAGATATTAAAGACAGATAAAAACTCATTTTAAAAAACGCTTCGCTCATTTGTTTCGGTTTTTTGTTCTTATTTATTCGACTTCAACATATTACGTGTTATTTTTATAGATACCTTAGGTAGTAACTTTAGTCGTTTTTTAAAACTAATTGTACTAATATTATAAAGCTGAAGAGTTTGCTTGAACGCGCTAATCTCATGAACTACTTGTCCGATTTGAAAAATTATTTCAGTGTTAGATAGCCCATTTATTGAGGAAGGCTATAGGCTTTATCCCAGTATTCCTAAGGGAACAAGAACCACGCGGGTGAAACCACGCGGTGTCAGCTAGTTTTAGTATATACACTGTTATAAGCTCGTGGAACCAATAATTGTTACTAGTTTTCCGATACCGCATTGATTAGTACATGCAATATATCAACGAATAATTAAGTTCCGTACCACAGTTATTTATGGCAATGAAACACGGATAAAACTCACGTGATATTACGTCGGAGTATGCCCGACTAGTTTCGAACCCATACGTTGCATTGTTACATTGCATTGCATATTGTTACATTGCATCGCGGCACGATCCAAATCAGTTTGGATCGTGCCGCGATGCAAGAACCAGCTCATGACTAAGGGCCCCGTATGGGTTCGAAACTAGTCGGGCATACTCCGACGTAATATCACGTGAGTTTTAGCCGTGTTTCATAATCAATTAATATGAATAACACTCACGATAGTTTAAATTCTAAAATATTTATGGCAAAATATCATGCGACATCATGTAGCAGTAAAAATACAATATACCTTGTTGATTAAAGTGCGTACCTTTCTTTACATTTAATAATATATAATTTGTTGTATAACCGATATAGTGTATAGTATATACGGTTACAGTGTATAGTATATATGGTATATACCGAACCGGTATAGTATATAAAACCATATTACTTTGATAGTATTACATTATTGCAAAAACAAAGTAAAAGTGCAACCTTCTATTATTCTACGTAAACATACTCATAGTTCTATCTTGGTTCTAGCAATCTTCCAATATCAGTATAAATATATTGGAGGCAATTTAATATCACCTCGGAAAAACGAAAGATATTAGAATATTCGGAGTAGACAGGCGTATATTGGGGTTGTAGGTTGGGAAAATAGAGAAAATTGACTCGCAGGAAAAGGCGCAAGTCACTCTGTACTTAACATTCACCTCGTGACCTTTCTAAATCATGCTGACTGGTCTTGATGCGTAGGTAGAAAGAATCCTTCCTTCAAGCTTATATAAGAAAATTAGGTTTTGATATTTTACACATTTTTAGTTGCATACAAATGGCAGCTAAACACAAATGCTTATTGATGATACCGTGGTCGTCTCGGTCGATTAACGAAGTAAAATTCGTAGTACACAGCCCCTGTAGCTACGTGGCACGTCGATTCTCTTTCTACGATCGCAAACGCTTCGAAAACTAGAAAAATGTATGGGAATGACTATCGACGGGCCACGTCTGTCTGTCTGTCTGTCTGTCATTTCCATACATTTTTCTAGTTTTCGAAGAACAGAACCTAGCTACAGTGGCAGAGCTACTGGTTCATATCGACAATTCCACCGCCGCGAAAACAGAAAATCTACGGTCGAATTTTCCATAATGATGCCATGTGTGTAAGTGATTACATTTGACCTCTCCTAAATTCGTCTTAACGGATTGCCAAACAGGCAACCATTAATAGTTTAGTAGAGTACTGTGAAACCTGCGAAAATTTATATGAATTGAAGGTATTTATAATTAATAGCACATTCAACGCTGAATAGAATTCTGAGAGAGAACGTATTTTTTTCTTCAGCTATCCAAAATTGTAGTCTTTTTTATCAAAACAAAAAGCTTTTTGACAATAACTGAAAAACTGTTTTATAAATTTGATAAAATATTTTTTTTTAATTTTAGATGATTAAACGCAGGTTTCACAGATATTTGAATACTATGTATAAACAACTTTAAGATAGTTATTGCGAATACTATAGCAAAACAGTAAACAGAAGTTAATTACACAGAAGATATACTAATAGGAGTATATCTTGTGTATACTTAACTGACTGACTCTACCCAATTCCGTTGAAGCGCATTCTCAAAATGGGTTATCGATAAAATCATAAATAATAGGTACCCATATTTTGATATACTCGTAGGGTTAACACGAGGGACCGAAAAGGCATTCCAACGTTTTTCCTATTATAACTCTTTGATTCATGCCAGCCATAAACCTTTCATATGAATAATAATAAAATCTGTACCCAACTGTTGTATTATTTTTGTGGATTATTATTGGTTTTAAATCTAATAACACTATCCATCTATCTGTTATAGTTAAATGTGATTTAAAAAACAAAAGGTTCAATACACAAATGTGTGGTTTCGAAATTGATTTCATTCTGTTCTGGCGAATAGTTATAATTCAAATAAATAAAGAAACTGTGTAGAATTCATTAAATTAACCTTATTTTACATGAATAATTTTGTCTTAAGACCTTTGACGTACCTATAAAGTCGAAATATTTTTGAATTTTTCACTTTTAAGTGGACGGAACCTTTAAAACATAAATGGAATTCTACTTGACCAGCATTTCTTAATCTAACATAATAGTGTAGAATTCATTAAATTAACCTTATTTTACATGAATAATTTTGTCTTAAGACCTTTGACGTACCTAATAAAGTCGAAATATTTTTGAATTTTTCACTTTTAAGTGGTAACCTTTGAAACATAAATGGAATTTCTACTTGACCAGCATTTCTTAATCTAACATAATAGTTGTTTTAGCACGAGTGGGTGGTTTCAATATTCATAAACATTGGCGAACTTTAGCATAACGGCTACGCATAAAGGTTTTTATGCTTTTACCCTATATTTTTATAGGTGTCTATATTATCGTAATGATAATAGATGATTTTGTTTTTTTTAATCTCTTAACGTCCTTTATTAACACTATAGTGTGTAGTCTCTATTGATTGTATATCTTACGGCAAGGTATATATAGTATATATTATATACAATTAATAGATACTGTTCCTTGAAAATCATAATTCATAACAATGCTTTTTCAGTCAGCTACAATCTCACTTAGGTTTATGACATGTAGGTACAGTACAACTCCTAGAGGAGACTCGAACTCAGCAGTAAGCGGAATATGGGTTGCTGATGATGATGATGATGATAGTACAGCTTCATAGCATCTAAGCTAATTTAATTGATATGTACACATTCCACATCGATTTGGCCAATTTATGAAGTGTATCAATTGTGGCATATGGATTATTATTGGAATAATTAAAATTATACACCGATGATTTATGCATGGCAACGTCAGGGAATAGCAAAATAAATCAATTGTCCACTGTTCTTTAAAAACTGCTTTAGTCTTCTACTTATTAAATCGGTTCAATAAAACCATTTTAAATGTATAACATTTTCACAGATTCGCAATCAGTTCTACGGTTTTATTAGTTAACAGATCACTTTCATCAATTATATAACATCGATAAAAATATCAATATATTAATTACATCACTACGTAACACAGTATAAGCATAATATCGATAGCTACGCAGAGAAACGTAGTGATGCGTTCTACGTCACGGCATTCGAGTCGTGAAAGCGGCGCGTTCCGTCCGCAGCACAGTTTCTAGGCACGAACAGAACTGGCCATTATACGAACGAGTGGAGGCCATTTGAATTTCACGGAAAAAATAACATTGGCAGGTATCTTGATTGCAAAGTGCCGTATTGGTCCCGTGGTTGGTTACAGATGAGATCTAGGGTTGGAGTCTTGGGGCAGGTCAATAGAAAACAGGTACAGGAGATTTTCGTTCCTCATTAGCTCCCTTTAATCCCTCATTAGAAATTTTAGGTACGCTCCCTTGCCGTGAGAGAGTAGGTAAAAGCGTCTTTTATCTGACCTTTGTCAGAGTAGGTAAAAGCGTCTTGTATCTGACCTTTGTCAGAGTAGGTAAAAGCGGCTCGTATCTGACCTTTGTCTTATTGTGACGGTCTGCTGGCCTATATTTGTCTTATTGTGATTTGACAATCACTGACTTGGTCTAGTTAGTGAAAAGCTTCGGCTATGGCTAGTTGCAACCCTACCGACAAAGAATTACCGCCAAACGATTTAGCGTTCTGGTACGATGTCGCGTAGAAGTGTGGATTTTCATCCTAGTTCAAGTTAGCCCGCTTTCATCTTAGATTGCATCATCACTTACCATAAAGTGAGTTAGTTAAGGGCTAACTTGTAAAAAAAAATATCTATAAAATACCTATTTCTGCCGCCAAGGATAATAGTGAATGAACTATGAAGAGCTGCAGATGAAGTTACCTACTCGTCCTCAGATTGTCTGGCACAGAGAAGTGAAATTATAAAAAATGTTGTTACTAGTACCTTCTAGTACAAGGTCACGTTATTCCAAATAAAGATTAAGTGGGAGGGTTAGGTATCTACTGTAAAAAACCCAACAACAAAATTTATATGCAGAGACGTAATTTAGAAAAAAAAGATACATTTTCTCATTCACATGAGATACGGCATAAAAAGGCCATCTAATTAGATGGGACGGAATTATGTGTGCACAGAATGGGCTTGACGATGTTTTGTGTGGCTCCATCATTAATAATTCCGCGGAGCATTGAGCTTGCTTCGTTTAATATTACATGACAGGGACGGGTTTGCTATTGTCGTCGAGCTATATGTTTGTCTAATTTGCCACTAAATGTATTTTTAATTTTTAACCGACGCAAAAATAGGGGTGTTAAAAGTTTGACGTGTCTTTCTGTCTGTCTGGCAGTCTGTCCATGGCACCATAGCTCCCGAACGGATGTAGATTTCAATTTAGTTTATTTGGTATGAAAGGTGATTTATGTGCGAGTGTTCTTAGACATGTTTGATGAAAATCGGTTATGGCGTTTATAAGTTCTGGAGGTTAAAGTAGAGAAGAATAAGCGAATGTCGGTAAATATACTCGAGTGGGATATTAAATGAAAGAGGACTGAAAAATAATATTTATGACTTGATCGAGAGTCAAATTAACAATTTCATGACCTTCGGGGGTTTTTCAAAATTTTAAATTTTACGTTATATTAATCTATATATATAAAAATGAATTGTTGTTCGTTATTCTCGCTAAAACTCGAGAACGGCTGAACGGATTTATCTCATCTTGGTCTTGAAATGTTCGTGGAGGTATAGGGAAGGTTTAAAAGGTGAGAAAAATTAGAATAATAGCTGGGAAAACCATAAAATCAACCCTTTTCTATTTCCCTTATAAATGTTTGAGTTTTAAGCAGGGGTAGGAGTAGGGTAGGGGTAGAATAGAGATAGGGTAGGGGTAAGGGTAGGGGTAGGGTAGGGGTAGAGTAATATAGAGTAGGGATAGGGAAGAAGTGCACATAAGTCAAAGCGAAGCTTGACCGGGTCCGCTAGTTTATTATAAAATTAAAATGTACTTAAACTAACCGTGGTAAATTTGACTGGACTATATTTTCACTAATTTATATTGAGTCCCGATGGCACCACAATAAAACTTAATCTTTACTAATATTACTAGCGGACGCCCGCGACTTCGTCCGCGTAAATTTCGATGTCAACTTTACTACTACCCATACCCTACCCTACCACTACCCCAACCCTACCCTACCCAACCCCTACATCTACCCTACCCCTACCCTACCCTACCCCTACCTCCACCCTACCCCTACCCTACCCCTACCTTAACTACACAATATCCCTTTCCTACCCCTATCCCACCCGTACCCCTATCTCACGCCTATCCTACCCCTACCCTACCACTACCCTACCTCTACCCCTACCCTACCACTACCCTAAACCCGGCCCTAAACCTACCCTACCCCTACACTACCCCTACGCTTCCCTACCCGTACCCTACCCTACCCTGTAACTTCTCTATCTTACTCCTACCCTTAGCAAAATCGGTCCAGTCCTTCGAGAGTAGTGGTATGACCAAGATAAATAGAGACTTCTATGCTAATAATATAAAGAGGTAATGTTCGTGTGGTTGTAGGAGGTAATCTCTGGATCTACTGGACCGATTAGAAAATTGTTTTACCAATAGAAACCTACGTTATTTGCGAGTGTCATAGGCTATGTTTGATCCCCATATTCACACGGGAACGGGAACTACGTAAATGAAAGCGCCAGGCGTCATATAGCGGAATTTCTGCGTCTTTTAGAAATTTTGTATTATCTCCGAAACTATTTAAGTAATTAACATACTGTAAAGGGCAAATCTTATCTCCATAATATCCTTGTGATTATTAAATAATTTATTTTAATAAGGATTAAAGTTTAGTTGTATAAATAATGACGTAAACCTAAGTATATAAAATTAATAATTTTTAAAACACAAAAGGTACTATATCTGCTAATATATAGAAGATATATATATGGTGTCGCGGACTTTTTTGTAGAACTTTTAAAGATACATAAAGTCTTCATACATTAATTTCAATTTTACACAATAGTTAAGGCAGCGCATGCGAATAAGTCTGTTTAAGAGGATTTTCAGTCCGACCTGTATGATAAAAACTGTGATAACTCGGCTAATATATATGATACCAATATAAAATATAGCCTATAGCACTCCCCGATAATGTAGCATTCTACTGGTGAAAGAATTTTTAAAATCGGACCAGTAGTTCCGAAGATTACCCCATTTAAAAAATGTGACAAACTTACAAACTTACAAACTTTACCTCTTTATAATATTAGTATAGATATAGATATAGATAAAGAGGTAAAGTTTGTAAGTTTGTAAGTTTGTAAATTGTAAGTTTGTAACATTCTTTAAATGGGGTAATCTTCGGAACTACTGGTCCGATTTCAAAAATTCTTTCACCACTAGAATGCTACATTATCGGGGAGTGCTATAGGCTATTTTATATAGGTATCATATATACATATTAGCCGAGTTATCACAGTTTTTGTCATACAGGTCGGACCGAAAATCCTCTTAAACAGACTTATTCGCATGCGCTGCCTTAACTATTGTGTAAAATTGAAATTAATGTATGGAAACTTTATGTATCTTTAAAAGTTCTACAAAAAAGTCCGCGACACCATATATCTATCTTCTATATATTAGCAGATATAGTACCTTTTGTGTTTTAAAACTTATTAATTTTATATACTTAGGTTTATGTTATTATTTATACAACTAAACTTTAATCCTTATTAAAATAAATTATTTAATAACTACAAAGATATTATAGAGATGCGATTTGCCCTTTACAGTATGTTATTTACTTAAATAGTTTCGGAGATAATACAAAATTTCTAAAAGACGCAGAAATTCCGCTGTATGACGCCCCGCGCTTTCATTTACGTAGTTCCCGTACCCGTGTGAATATGGGGCCAACACATAGCCTATGACACTCGCAAATAACGTAGCTTTCTATTGGTAAAACAATTTTCCAAATCGGTGCAGTAGATCCAGAGATTTCCTCCTACAACCACACAAACTTCACCTCTTTTTATTATTAGCATAGAAGTCTCTATTTCCCTTGGTCATAGCACCACTCTCGGAGGGCTGGACCGATTATGCTAAGGGTAGGAGTAAGATAGTGAATTTATAGAGTAGGGTAGTGTACGGGTAGGGCAGAGGTAGGGCCGGGGTAGAGGTAGGGTAGGGGTAGGGTAGAGGTAAGGGTAGGATAAGGAAGTGGTAGGGTAGGGGTAGGATAGGCGTGAGATAAGGGTACGGGTGGGATAGGGGTAGGAAAGTGATAGGGTACGGGGAGGGTAGGGGTAGGAAAGGTAGGGGTAGGGTAGGGGTAGGGTGGGGGTAGGGGTAGGTGTAGGGTAGACGTAGGGGTTGGGTAAGGTAGGGGTAGGATTGGGGTAGTGGTAGGGTAGGGGTAGGGTAGGGTAGAGGTAGTAGTAAAGTTGACAACGAACTTTACGCGGACGAAGTCGCGGGCGACCGCTAGTACATGTATAACTTACTTAAAGTTCCTGTCTGTGACATCAAATTAACTGTTTTCTAAAATGCTTCTATTATATTTATCCAACAAACTTTTTAAAATTTTTGACGTGATAACGTCTTATAACTCGATGGAGCCGGCTGCACACTCAAAAAAAGATGACGTCATGCGTCGTTCCCTCGCTCTAGGGTTGCCAACTTTTTTTACAAGAAATTAAGTATGAAATGAATATATGACTTTACAGACAACCGATTTTTTTTTAGGGCTAATCTCGGCAGAACCGATTTTAATGGAACCTCCAATAGCTTATTTTAAACTGCACGGTGGATACAGAAAACTTGTGACACATTTGATTGATGATAAATTTCATTTTGGATATATAACCACGAAAAACTTTATTCCAACGCAGAATTCAATCAATTTAAAACATTGACAATTTCATATTTGTAAACTGTGCACAAAATTGATAAAAAATCTAAATAACAAAATAGCATTGCGGTATCAATGTGTTCACAAAACTGACGGAACGTTTTCATATAAATTTCTTTTTTATTTTTAAAAATATTTCTATTGTTTACCTAAAATATTTTATATAAAATGTATTCTGTAGTTTAAATATAAAAGAAATGTTAATAGATTTTTACTGTATTCACTTGGGCGTCAAAATTGTTTATATATTAATTAGAAAGCAAAATTAGAAGCTGATATTAGTATTTTTAATATTTCTGATTAAAAAAAAATTAAAAACACATGTAAATACAGGTACGGATAATATAAATAGATAATATAGATTTTTGACGGCCTCCGTAGCGCAGTGGTATGCGCGGTGGATTTACAAGACGGAGGTCCTGGGTTCGATCCCCGGCTGAGCCTATTGAGGTTTTCTTAATTGTTCCAGGTCCGGCTGGTGGAAGGCTTCGGCCGTGGCTAGTTACCACCCTACCGACAAAGACGTACCGCCAAGCGATTTAACGTTTCGGTACGATGTCGTGTAGAAACCGATCGATCCGAGCTTCCATCTTAGATTGCATCATCACTTACCTTCAGGTGAGATTGTAATCAAGGGCTAACTTGTAAAGAATAAAAAAAAAAGATAAATAATCTGTGCAAAAGTCTCACATACAGCTATATTTTACTGGCATATTACAGTACTGCAGATTTCGGTTAAAATAAAATTGAACTATACTTACCTTAAATCTAAGAAAAGTTAAAAATAATAATCATAACAATAAAAATGCTCGTAAATGACGATTATGATGAATTATGGTAGAATTCCAAGAAGAAGACTTGCATGCCTTGCTTCCACTGGCATGCCATTAAAATATAGTATGTGAAATCTTACATACATGGATAGCTAAGCACTCATGTCTGAAGGCATAAGAAAATAGCTACACTTGTTAACGATTTCATACCTTTTTTTCATATCCGCATAATACGATATGCTTCAAGAATCATCTGGGTGAACGTATTTCAATGTTATTACAGATATCATAAATAGTTCTGTTGTATTACTTCACACGCTTTTTGCTATGCGATGCAATAATAGTATTAACCTTATTGTTTACGTAAGACTTTCAATCCATATACCTATCGTAAAATCGACAAATTCTACTAAAGAGTTTTGCACCTATTTTGTTTTCTAAAATACATATGACACTTTTTTTCTGATTTTACAAGTGTTATCGCCGTTTAGTGTTCGAAATAGTAGTCTGTGACGGATATGACGTCGCACGATCTCGTGTTGGGTGTTGGCTTCAGTGTGCTCGTGGCGTTCGAGCCGTCCACATCTATTGTTGTGTAATTCTTTAAGGGTTACTTAGGATAGGCGGGGAGAGTGACTTGAGTGGAAAAGGGGAGTGTTAGTCGACTGTCAAAGGATCCTTTAACCCTACACACATCGTTCACAAGTACGTGCCTCCACTCAAGGTCATTCTCTGCCATTCTAGGCTCTTTTTGGTTACAGTTTGATTTGCTAATTAAGTTGTCCTGACAAGTGTTGTGAATCATAACCTTTGTTCGACATTACTTTTCATATTTTTATAATCACCTTTGAGTCCTATAATACAAGGATTTCAGATCTTTTTAATAACTAGATCATGTCTGTAGATTTTTAATAAAAAAAAAGTATGTCTTTTATTCAAAACCGGTAATAGTATCAAGTACTTAGACTTAGGTAGTATTCATACGTATAGGTTTGTTTTTAAAGACACAATATAACTTAACATTTAATAGAAAATTTAAAAAAATGTTTACAAAATGCAATATTTTAGCACTATTTCTTTGCAATTCTTTTTTATATTGTTTAAGCCAAAACATGTTGATGTATCTATTCATTATGTGTATATAGGTATCAGTGACGTAATTATATTATCTGGTTCCGTGGCCAATTCATTGGCGCTCTAGAAAAATGGGCACATTCTCTTTGAAAAAGATTAGTGCCGAGCTCTTAGCCTCTCGGGGCAGGGCCCTTCTGACCATGGAGCATGGGCCCTCGTACTGCCAGCCCTGCCACGCAGTACGCCACTTTTATGTTACGCCACTGTTAGATATTAGGTGTAATTTATAAGCAATAACAGATTGGATGTTTAGTAAAAAATTACAAAGGAAATTCCGGTAACAATCAATGATTTACAGTTGGAATGAGAAAACATTACACGCGATGAACGGCATATTACACACGCACTACGTAGACAACTATTAAATAAGTGGATATCAAATGGATAAATATTCCAGAAGGTCTATAGTACTTGGGCATTCGTTTGATCTGCAAATATTATAAATGCAAAAGTTTGGATGGATGTATGGATGGACATTTTGTTACTGAACTAGGTACATCAGAATGGCTGAATGGATCTAGATGAAAAACACTTTTTATACCGATGGAGATGGAGAACCAACGACACCCAGACTTTCGTAACTTTATAAAAGCTGATAGTTTGTCAGCTCATGCTCCTACTATAGATAAGTACCGTAGCCAACTATGGAGTTTGGACCGTGGTGGATTTGGGTAGCAGATAGGATCCAGACCCTTAACCGTCTAAGTATACAGTGTTTTTTTTAATATTTTTATCGGCATTATAAGAGAAATGTCAAACCCATTCGCCAGACACTTGGCTTCATGGCAACCATTCGCTAGAGACTCTTGAAGTTTCAAATTAAATTGTGTTTTTCGAAGGGTTGCCGCGAAGCTAAGTGCCGAGGATAATCCAAAAACAATACACTTTACACCTTGACGGTTGAGGGTCTGGATCCTTACCACCAGTTATCTCCCAAAACCACCACGGTTCAAACACTGTAATTGGCTACCGTAGTTACTTTTGGTAGGAGCCTGAGCTGACAAACTTTCAGCTTTTATAAAATGACGAAGGTCTGGGGTACAAGGGCTCTTAGACTATTGGACAGACAAGATTTCCGCAGTTACAGCGGGTGCAAAAACAAGAATTTTTAAAAACATATTTAAATTATTGTTTTATTTTGCAGTAATTTTTAAGAAATCGAAATTATTATATCCGCAATCAGTTTCAATGGTTTCACGTAACGTGATGAAATAAAAAAAATATAGTAAGAGAATTTTTACAACACTGCTATTGATGACAATACAATAGTATAGGTTTAAATTGAAGCAAAATATTTTAGGCTTCAATCGTGTCGTTATTATTATTTATTTGTATTAATCCCCGAGTGTAGGAAATCCAGGATTATTACACCAAATGTTGATTCAAAATAAACGAATTAGGTACGCGCGAAATTGAACCTTTCGCAAAAATTTAATCAGAATAAACGCTTCCAAATTTTTATTGTACATGTTCGAATTAAACATTACAAACTACTGTACAATTGTACCTTCTCAGAACAAATTCTAGGTAATAAAGTAATTTGGTGGCGTGAGAAATACAGTAAAAACGCGAATCTGCTAACAACGAATCTCAGCAATCAAACAGCAATAAAAGACAATTATAGAATAAGTATTTTTATCTCAATGACACTCTTTCTTAAAAACTAGCGTTAATTGCTAAGCAATGGGCATTGCTCAACAAAAGTATTGCATGTAGTAACGCAAGTCCGAGCGTGTCTACAGCAGATTTAAATTGCCCCTATTGTGGAGTTATGAAATGTTCTCACGGCCAACTTATTGTCATGTGTGGGGCCACAGCTTTGAAGGCAAGTGCAGACACGATGAAGTTCAGTACTAAATGTGCGATTTGTATATTAAGTAAACAAAAATTGTAAATTACCTATACTATACTACAGCATTTCTTGATGAGTACTGTTTACCAACAAACAGATTAAAAATGAGGGTATAAATAACTAGTAATTTCACACCTAATAATAATTATAATTAACTTGTTCTTATAGTAATGAAAATAAATTTTGTTAATAGGCTTAGAACAATTAGATATGGTTAATATATTTTACATAACATTTTATAAACGATGAATACATAATTTAAAATAAATAAGTTATGAAATGACATGCGTTTTCTACCTTCATTTCTAAATTCTTTGCTGTCCAATGATTTGAATGGCTACGTCATCAGGTCCAAAAATAAGAAGCTCTCATCATTTAGTAGCAGCCTATTTTCATTGCCTATTAAAGTCTACAGGATTTACAGGCCTAGACCTCTCTCCTAATGGGAGAGGCTATATGAAGCTTAGAACCATCACGCTGCTTCAAAGAGAAGGCTGGCTTAGGATGATAATATTGAGTGATTTTTATCGATCAATATCAGATGTCAACGAGAAAGATTGGTTCGACTCCGAGGCACGGGGTTGAGATATCACCAAATTAATAACTCCGAGATGACAATTTTACTGAAAAATTCTTAAAAAATGAAAGAAAGAAGCTCAATATTTCATAATACTCAGGTCTTGTCTACAGAACGTTTTGATCTAAAGTCACAGTAGCAGCCTGGGTTGGGAAGTCAGCTTAAAGGAGTTCCAGCACGTTATTAACAGCTCGTGGCCTTAAGAACTCATCAGTTCCACTGATTAAAGCCTTGTGCATACTGATGCGTTTACGATTGCTTACAAGGTTGCTTCCTGGGTCTTACCAATAATATAATTAGGCAGTTTGAAATGCAGTGCATCAGTGTGTTCTGGGCTTAAAATAATACCTCAATGACAACGTTTTATTTTTCAATTTACTTTAAAATATTCTGTTTTAATTTTAAAGCAATTAACATTGAAAATATAGTCAATTTAGACAAAGATGATCCAATTAGTATCAGAATCAGTTTTTCGACTGATTACTAATTTTTGCCAGTTTCTCAACGTACCGTACCTACTAGGAGTATATCTAGTAATACTTAATTGCCTTACCTAATCTATCTAGTATGTTATACTTAATTTTGAACTACATCTAGTATAATACTTAATTTTGTTTTCCTACTAATAGGTGACCGACCTATATTTTGTGTGCAAATATCTCTTTTTTTTTTCAAAAAATTACGTCCGTTTTGTATTAAATTATTATAACTATTAACGCTACTTCTAAAATAAAGAAAAAAAAATGAAGTTTTTAATACAATAAACAAACAAATAGACCCAGTGTAAGTAACCATAGTCATTGTCTTTCGTCAAAATCATATGTAATAACAAAACAAACTCATAAACAAGCTAAAAACAGTAAACTTCATTATTTAAGAGACAAAAAAAGGAAACAAGAATTCCGCAATGTGATTTGTATCCGTGACGAATAGGTTGAGATTATTGTGGTCTATGTAACCAATTAGCATGGGCCGTTACCACCCGCAAGGTCCTTTCTTGCTAATAGAACGAGAGCCTGTGATATCCAGACCTACTTCATTTTATGCAAAGTCAGTTTGCCAGCCCATGCTGAGGTTAATAATTTAGCGTAATAACTAATAAGTAGGGTAATAGGTAAGTATGGTTGAATTGGGAATATTGTTGGATTTGAAAGGTAGCAAATATTAAGGGTCCAGAGGCTCAATTGTCCAAGTACTTTTTTTATATTTTCTACGGGATATGTTTACAAGGAATCATATCTTCAATCACCAAACCCTTAACTTTGTGGTTAAGCTTCGATAGAAATTCTTAAAGTTTGCGTAGTAACTGGCGAATGATTTTTAGATTTAATTGTACATAATTTTTAGTTTCAATTATTCTTTTTTTAAATATAATTTGTTTTGTATTTTGTGTGCATTAAAGTAGGTATATCTTTTTTTCCTCCTCTCATACAAATTTATGCAAAGGTACTTAAATAATCAAAAAGGTGCGCTTTATACTTGGATGGTTCAGGACTTGATAGTTTCCTTGCTACTTGATAGTTTCCAAAGCCGTCACAGTCCAAATTCCAGACTATCTCCACTTGCTACTCCAGTCCATCGCATCTTACACTATAAGTCTCTACTGCATTAGCAACGTATAGTACCAGCAGAGGCTGCCACAATTTCAGCCTTCAGAAAATAAAATGAGATAAGTCTGGCGGTCGCAAGTCAGTCCTAAGCTATGTTAAGGTCCGCTTGACATATTGAAAACGTATTAACCAAACACAACTCCGATTGATCGTGACGAAAGGACGTAAATATTCACTAGTGGCCTCTTTGTTGCCTTCAAAGTTTATTGGTGTGTGATAAAATCTAATTTTCATAGACGTCGACAATTTTATCATGGAAACTAATTTACACATCGATTTCTAAGGTTAAAACTTGTATGACTTAACTATTAAAAAATAATAATAAGTAAGTAAAGTAAGTAATCAAAAAATCTTTATTGTTTTTTTGAACACATACAATAAATTTTGTGTTCATGTTTTAAATTTTCTTATGATTTATATTCAAAAATATTTTTTTTCGTGTTGTAAGTGCTGATGGCTCCATGTGGGACTACACTACAGTGACACCGGGGGGTTTAGACGAGCGCAGAAGCATCGCCTCATGAGACCTGAAGGCTGAAATAAAGATATAGGACGGAACGACTCTCTAAGGCCGTCTCCTATGAGACTCGGACCTCGGGTTAGAGGGCCACTCGGAAGGGGGTAACCGTGACCTGAGTGAATCAGTCCGGACGCCCCCTAGATTGTGAGATAGAAAACCCACGTCCGGGTGACGTTAGATATCGGGGACCTCGTCTTCGCCGGCGAAGACGTTGTGTAGCTTGTGATTGTGTTGCCTAGGAAGCAAAATGCAAAATACAAACTATTACATTATGACTATAAGCATATCTACAACCCTAAATTAAAATACCCTAAATCCTTCTACCATCATCTACCTATTTTTATACTGCAAAACAACGTTTACCAACTAGTTATTTTGTAATTTTATTACGCAGCAGATCCTGAAATAAAATTTCAACTTGAAAAATACATATCATCCTCAGAAAAATATGATGTCGGCATATGAAATATAGGGCTTCGTATAGATCAATGACGTGCGGTGTCATAGTGAAAAATGGTTTTGGCGAAATTCATCGCGCACTCAGCGAAAATTCTCATGAAAAATAGCTGTCAACGGTGTGAAATATCAATTGTTATGCACCGGAATGAATTGGAAACTGAAATTAATTGCAAATATCCGACGTCGATGTAATGTACCACTTGTTTATTGTAACGTTACTTTCTCACTTTTCATTTTAATAGGCATAGTTTATTATTTCCAAAAATTTAACAATTGTTTAAACACTTGCAAAGTGAAAACCAATTTTCATCATTAAATGAGACTTTTAACATTATGATAAATTATTTTTATGGCAGATATATTTTATAGTGAGAGCCGTGATAAGTGGTATGAACTCTGCCTCCGATTCCGGAGGGTGTGTGTTCGAATCTGGTCCGGGGCATGCACCTCCAACTTTTCAGTTGTGTGCATTTTTCAAGAAATTAAATATCTCAAACGGTGAAGGAGGAATCGTGAGGAAACCTGCACTGCAGAGAATTTTCTTAATTCTCTGCGTGTGTGAAGTCTGCCGCATTGGGCTAGCGTGGTTAACTATTGGCCTAACCCCTCTCATTCCGAGAGGAGACTCGAGCTCAGCCGTGAGCCGAATATGGGTTGATGATAATTTTTATGGCACTAAATTATGCTACATTGGTCAAAAGTCATAATTCAAAATTCATAAATTCATTTATACTACTCAGTAGGCTCAGTTTACAAGCACTTTTGACTATTTGTAAAGAGTCTACCACCGGTTCGGAATGCTGGTGTTTATATTATGTTATTGGCTTATTGCTAAAGACTAATGTTGGACATGATTTTAAATTTTAAAACCACGAGAATTTGGTCAGACTAGCAATAAACCAAGATAATTGAGAATGCGTGCTGTAACCTATTCTTATAGAGTATACGAGTAATTATAACAGCATAACATAATTAAGATTAAAAAATAACAAACTTTCAATTGCTCAACATTTCAACTCTGGTTAGAACTGTAAGCGGCTGTTCTGATCTATTTTGCTAGAACCCAATATAACACCTTTTGGCTATAATTTATCGATATTTAAGTTATTAAGTGATAAAAACTGAATTAACATTTGACCACATATTTTTCTTTGTATTTAAAACAAGCAATATTGCTTATTCATAAAATTATTACTGTTCATTGGATAGTTTCCATAATGTTTGCTATTCAATCAATTTATTTATTATCCAATCCTATGATGAATAGTTCCCACGAGGACCGAATTCGATTTGGGATAGTAGATAGATAATATTTATTTAGGATAGTTAAATCTATCTTTCACAATTGAGTTATTTTCAATTCGGAGATGGTTAATTTTATTACAGTAAAGTATGATTGAAGTGAATAAAAAAAAATGTTTGAGTGGGTAGGGAAATGTATTGTTAAGGTATAATCTAATCTGGCAGGATTCTTTTTATTTACAAAAAATATAAATGGCCAACATATTAGCGACGAGGCTGTCATTTTTTATTTTGCTTTTTTATTACGCAGCTTTCTAGTAGTATCTACGCAAAACTGCGGACACACGGACGAAAGGACGGACCGACGGACATGGCGAAACTATAAGGGTTCCTTGGGGACTACGAAATCCTTAAAATTAATCAATACTGCCAACGTTAGGACACCACCCGTCATCTGCTAGTACCTATATAAATTTCAATACGAGTAAGTCTGTAGAGGTAGATAATAAAGAATGTCATAATAAATTAATTGACAAATAAGATGGATCATACGCCCGAAGACCCTTATCGATTACCTGACTTCCGTGAGCAATATTGATGACGTAATTAATAATACAAATTGACAATATTAATATCGAAATACGGAATGGACCGTCATTTGCCTTACAAAGAATATTCGGAAAGTAGAGTTATACATACTTTCTTATATAAACCTTGACTTTGTTTTGTTTACTTTTTTTATTAAATAACAATAATATTCAGCTCTTGACTGCGTTCTCATCTGATTATAGTGAAGACGCAGTCCAAGATGAAAGCAGGTGTTTACTTGGAAGAGGTACAAGTTTATTGTACCCATGCCTATGACGATTTCTATGCAGCGTTGCACCGAAACGCTAAATCGCTTGGCGGTACGTCTTTGACGGTAGGGTGGTAACTAGCAACAGCCGAAGCCTCCAGACCTGAGTCAATTTCTCTCTCTGCGGTCGTTCCTTCTTTTCTGAAGTACGAGGTCCTGGTAAGATCCCAACCTCCTGCGGGTCCATGTTTTCTACCGGCTTCTGTTGGTGACCATTTTTGCTAGTGTGTAGAAATTCGTCTATTTATCCTCTTTCAGCTGGTCAGCCCAACGTGTTGGTGAGCAGCCTCTCCGTCTATTTCTGCCAGATGTCTGTTTCTATCAACTTCTCTAAGCTGCATCCACCACGCCGCATAATGTGCCCGCAATACCCTAGTATACGCTGGTAACATAAGGTGAAAAACCTAACATTGATTTCGATTAATTGATAGAATAGACACGTTTGTGTGCTTGGCTGTCCACTGTGAGCCGAGCCAATGTAGAAAATATAAAATCCTAAACTGACCCGTGATGGGAATCAAACACAGCACTACCAACTGTACCAGAGAGGCCTAGCCTTCAAAAAATTCAGCGCGATCAAGTGATTCCAACTATTTATTACTCTACGAATGTATTTGTCTTGCTCATTAGAAGCAAACTTTTATTTATTAGAAAGTTCCCTCTGACATGCCTAACTTTTCCCAGCAATTATTTGTGAATTACTCTATAAAATATACTTCGAAAACTACGAAATAAGTACTAAGAGAAACGATATATTACCACGTCATTCAGAGCAGAAACTGTGGGATCTTATAGCCTGTCATTAGAGCCAAGGAAAACGCAACACCTATCTGCCACGATTCAGCGATCACAAGTACGTTACTCGTAAATAGAGCGTAATAAATTTTATAGTTTTAAGTAACCGATAGAGCTGTTATTTCACAGGTTTTATATGGTGATAGAGGAGTTACGCAGGGTGCTACAGTTTCGTCGATATTCTTTTTAATCTTTCACTCTTGGCAGAGTTGTCGTGGTTTCAGCGATGAGCGATGCTTTCTCTTCCACTTTTAGCGAATGGCTGCATTATGGGAACACTCCGCCATGGATGATTGTGGAGTAGCCTTGACTAAATCCGTCCAGCGGGTTGGAGATCGGCATCTGGATCTTTTGCCTTCGACTTGGCCCTGCACTAGTAACCACGAAAAAGTCTTTCTTGTAGCTTTAGTTCCTTGAGAATGGAAGTTTTGGTTCTGAATGCCGTCCTTCTGTCCGATCATTGATATAAAGATTAACATTTAACATTGAGGAAGGAATTGAACGCAATGTTTGGGAGAATATGCTACACACTATTACAACACTACCTAGTATGATATACACTATCACTCAAGGAAGTTGCTTGATAAATATGAAGTCGTAGGTACATACAGATTGTGTTGGTTTGAATTTGACCAATGAAATACACCGAAAAACCCGGCACAAATGACAGTAGTAGGGATCAAACCAATACATCTAGAGGATCAGACCAATTCCTGAACTGCTTTCTAATAATTACATTTATCACTTATGGTTGTCTGAAAAACTGGTAACTCCTAAGCGGAAAGTATATGTTTGGTAGGTAAGATTTTTAATGGTAATTCGCCTTACAGTTACGGACAAGCAGAAAAACACGACACGTACGATAGAATATTATGGAATGTTTACCGCATTCCATTTTACCTACTCTCTGTACAACTATGCGAGATTGACTAAGCTTGTAGCCTTGATCAGGCGTTTATATAGTACGAGTGAATAAAATAAGTAACTTTTACTTATGTACTTGCTAAATGAGACAATAATTCAATAAATGTCTAAGATTGGAAACTACTTTTTTACATTGAACAGGCCAGCGCTTAGCTGCAATGAAGCCTATGGTAAAATGTCACTCTTGACTTGAAGATACCCATATTGTAGGTGGTAAGGAAAACGGAAGCTGGAAGGGCATTCTATATCTTCGTAGTGCGAATTAGAAACGTTATAATTGTAATTGTTTTTTAAAAGAACATTTTCCTTGTTTTTTTACAAGACTTTATTTACTTTATTTTCCTTTTTCTCTAACCAGGTCTACATACTTACATGACAAAATACGATATAAATAAAAGGTTTGGCCGAATAAGGCCTTTGCTAGCCTAAAAAAAAAAATGTATGATTTAATTAAATAGGGGTTAACGATACCGACAATATAAATACCTAATATGGTAAAAAAGGAAACTATAAGTAAAATAATAAATTAAAAGGTCAAACTTGCAAACCTACTCGTAGAGCTCGTCGATCGTTCGGTTAAAAATAAAGGTAAATGTAATATTATGTAAAAGAAGGCCTATCTACCCACACGAGGTAAAAGTTGTTTGGAACTTGGTAAGTACGGCACAGCTGCGACCTCCGTTTTCTATACTTATTTCGAGAAAACTTGCTCGAAACTTACAGGCAAGGGTAAGACCCAGATTAAGATAGATTTATTCTCACCTTGGCTATTTACTTATATGTGGCGAAACTTCCGTTTTTTTTTGCCTCAACGTCCGCTTCCGAATAAAAAAAACTTGGGCGACGTGTGTGAGTAAAATCCTTGAAGTCAATAAATAATACTATTACAGTAAGTATAAGGTTAGGGCGGTTACACACTCATCCGAAACGAATCCGTTAAATTACGTTTACGTCATACAACTATTTGTGTTGTAGGTTAAGCACTAAATCCGATTTCAGTCATCCGATTTATTTCCGTCATCCGTTTTTCCGTCATTCCGTCAAATACTTCAGATGTGCTTCGGATTCCAATCGGACATACCTACTAGTAAGCTTTTGCATCTTCGAAAGTACACTGACAGTGTAAAAAGTTGACGCTGGCATTCCTACGAAGCTCGGCATACCGGCATAGATATTCGAAAGATGTCTCCTAAATAGCTTGTATTTGCGAGATCGGATTAGTGCGAAAGCATTATCCGAATTCTGTAAGAGGTTTTTATACCTATCCGTATTTTCATGGATTGTGTTTTGTGTTATCTACTTAGTGTGTATAATTTATTATTCCATTTTAGTTTTCTTGTGACCATGATTAGATTTGTATTTAATTGTAGTAAATAAATAGAGATGTTAGTGTGTAACCGCCCTAAATTGTTAATTGCTCAAATAGTTCTAATTATTAACATCTGGTTAAAAGGTTTGAATTTGCATTTCGTGATACTGCATTTCCGCTTTGTGATGTATTAATATTATGCCTATTGAGTAAATCAGTAATCTATGGCTAATCTCGATTTGTGGGATGAGGGATATTCAATATACATAATTTAATAACGTTGGTTAGTCAGGTATTACGTATTATTAATTGATAGGTGTATCCGTATAAATTAATTATTGAAACCAATAAATTTTAACCTTTGAAACGATTAGGTAGGTTCTAAATATTTGGGATCATATTTGATATTGTATTAGTTATTTACCAACGCTGATTTTAACGCAGTATCAAACTGCCACTAGGCCCTCAGGTTTACAGACGTTCAGGTAATAACTACACAGTTTCATGTTATAGGAATCTTAATCAAAATCATTAGTAAAAACTGTTCTGTTAAAACTGACACTGCACATTCACACGGTACAAACAATAAAGGTTTTTTCACTACTCTTGCTCAAAAACATTGTCATATTACCACCCCACAGCGGGGCTAAACAAGCATTTCAGCCTCTAGGGGCTAAAGTCATTTTTTTTTTTAATTTTTGTCTGTTATGAGTACTAGCCAAGCACTAGCCTACTTTATAACGAAGGAGGTTTTATTCGTAAATAGAATCATCATATATAAAGCCCTGATTGTTGTGATAAAAATAAAAACTTGCAATTAGAATGAAATGCAGCGTTCTTGTCTGTGGAATGCGTTCATTTTTTTATTAATTTTATTGAGTTGCGAATAGAGCGAGATTTGAAGACATGGGACATCCTGTACGGTGTAATACCTTTGCCTTTTTCTCATATGAAAAAAAAAATTAAATTAATAAACGAGAATTTAAAAAACAATTGGCGTGAATAATACACACTGGATTTAAAAAAAAAACATTGTAAATTTGTGACCGTAACTTACATATTTTTCAACATTAATTGTTATTGTTGTCTTCATTTAGTGAGTTCATTTAGTGAGTGATTCAGTTTATGGTGATCCTAATTTGGAGATGGATGAAATTTTCAATCGGTTACCATTAAAGTCTAGACGCATTTACTTAGATACCTACCTAGTTAAAGTGGAGAAAACAACAACGAATGGATTCACTTACGAAAGGAGTTTTTTAAATTATTATCTCCCACTTTTACCTCACATACTCGTTATTCATCTTCACAGTAGTCGGAAATTATGTTACCTACCCGGTAAAGCATCTCAATCAAATCTAATATCCAAAATTGTAGACTTTGTACATTTTTTTACAATTTTCAATTAAAATAAATCATTGAATATTGTACTAAACTATTTTATTTTCTCGCAATCGCAGTGAAAAGCAGAGTGTAACACGTGGGGCTAAACCCATTATAAACTCGGTTTCTATTTAGCGGCCCTCGCCTTACGTCTCGGGCCCTAAAAATACCTCGTATATAATGGGTCTTTTTAGCCCCTTGTATAACAATCTACTATTTATATATTTTATTTTTTCTTACGATGTTTTATGTTTTATTTCAAATAAATCGGAAGAAAACTTAAAGTTATTCAAAAAGCTGAATCAAACGCGGAAGTCTTGGGGACCGTTAGTTAGTTAGTATAATACCGATGAATGATATCAACATACTTACTACAATAGATTGAAGGAGACACGGTCGGTGACATCGGTAAGCTCATTGTTCCGATATAATGAATTCGAATAGGAACCTTTTTAGGATATCCGAACTGCGTGTAACAAGAATCAAGTCTTCTTATATTTCGTTATCTATTCGTTCAATGGAAAATATTTGTCCGAACATATCTGTCGTACAACGTAACGGGGAATCGCAAATGGTATTGTGATCTAACAATACTTCTTTACGTTCCATTTATTCTATTTACACAAGAGTGGTTCGCGGGCAAAGTATCTTGGAACAAGAAATGGGTATACTATTTTTCTCGTACAACATTGGTATAGTAGTAGATACCGCAATTATGTATCAATCTATATATGTGACCTCTGCCTCCGCTTCCGGAGGGCGTGTTCGAATCCCGTCCGTGGCATGCACCACCAACTTTTCAGTTGTGTGCATTTTAAGAAATTAAATATCACGTGTCTCAAACGATGAAGAAAAAACATCGTGAGGAAACCGGCACACCGGAGAATTTTCTTGATTCTCTGCGTGTATGAAGTCTGCCAATCAGCATTGGGCCAGCGTGGTGGACTAATGGCCTAACCCCTCTCATTCTGAGAAGAGACTCGAGCTCAGCAGTGAGCCGAATATGGTTTCATAATGATTATACAGTTTTACATATTAGGTACACGCGTGAAATTCCGTTTTTTACAAACCCCGTGGCAACCATGGTTTTTTTTGAAAAAGTGGTCTGTTGTAATTCATTGTGGTTTGGCCGTGAAAAGGTCACACATTTATAATATTAAGTACTAGCAGACGCCGCGCGGTTTCACCCGCGTGGTTCCCGTTCTCGTAGGAATACGGAGATAAAATAACCTCCCCCGATAAATGGGCTATCTAATACTGAAAGAGTTTTTCAAATCGAACCAGTAGTTCCTGAGATTAGCGCGTTCAATCAAACAAACAAACAAACCTTTCAGTATAATATTAGTATAGAAATATAGATGAACGTCCAGTGCAAGATACAGGCCTAATCATAGTCAGTGTATCCTATTCATATAATAAACATTTTAATGGAGGTCCAATTTCGACTACTGAGTATAGTGGTCGCTCAGTGTCTATTAAACCTTCTAACGCAACTAATTCTATTACTTAACTGCCATGTGGCACGGTAACTTGGTACGTGCAGCCTTGCCCCTCTCGCGTCTCTTACCCTCCCGCTTCACTTCTTATTTCCTCACACTTTCACTTGGCCTTTCTTGATTATTTTTATCTTTAAACTTTGAATACTTACTATTAACTAACTACGAGTGTACCTAATACATAAATAAATATTATGTTTTACACTCGCAGTTAGTTCATAGTAAGTATTCAAAGTATATCATATTTAATGTGCTGAATGGCGTGCACTACCCCTGAATTCATTTGTTTCGAAAAAATGTCATAAATGAAGAATCGCTCGACCGATTTTGTGAAAACTTCACAAAAACCATTTACCTTCTAAATATTTCAAACAAAGCCTAAACATTTGGTTTGGATAGAACCCGTTCTTGAGTTATATAAAATTACAACGAAAAGTGGCATTGATTTTTATATCTATACTAATATTATTAAGCTGAAGAGTTTTGTTTGTTTCTTTAATTAAACGCGCTAATCTCAGGAAGCTGAAGTGGCAATGGGCGGGGCACATAGTTCGAAGAGCCGATGGACGTTGGGGTCCCAAAGTGCTGGAATGGCGACCCCGCACTAGTAAGCGCAGTGTTGGCCGACCCCCCACCAGGTGGACTGACGACATCAAGCGAGTCGCAGGGATTCGCTGGATGCAGATGGCTCAGTATCGTGATGTTTGGAAGTCCCTACAAAAGGCCTATGTCCTGCAGTGGACGTCCATCGGCTGATATGATGATGATGATGAATCTCAGGAACTACTGGACCGATTTGAAAAATTCTTTCAGTGTTAGATAGCCTATTTATCGAGGAAGGCTATAGGCTATATATTATCCCCATACTACTACGGGAACGGGAACCACGCGGATGAAACCGCGCGGCGTCAGCTAGTATTAGTAGTAATATATAGATTTTGGGCGTACCTATTGTTCTTCACTGAATCTATTCTTAGGCGATAAGGAGTTGCTAGGGTAACGTAACGGAGAAGGATCTTAAAGGGGGCTCCTGTCGAGAGGAAAATCGAATTAGAGATAGCTATGAACAATTCACAAAGGCGTAGTAAAGTTAGAATGAATAGAATCAAATCTATGTAACTATATACAGGGTGCTCGGGAGTATTTCCAATGTCAAGGTGTTCACGAGTTCACTTATAGGAGCCGAACTACATAACTAATATTTTTTCAACTAAAAAATAAAAGATTTTTGATTTTCTTTCAAAGTAATTGAAATATATCTGACTATACATGTAGTAGAAACACGCCTTTATATATCCTTGAATTTAAAAGTTTGCCTACATCATAATTATAAAGATGCGTATAAGGGACACATTTTACGATCTATGAACAAAATAAATATTATTTACTCCGAAAATATTACTTTTGGTAATATTACAACACATGTTCATTGAACATTTTTAATTAATTTTCGGTAAACAATATAACCCCAGAGTTACGGGAAATACTCCGCAGCATCCTGTATAATTGATATATTGATAATAATATTGTTATATATTATTATCAATATAAATATATAATAATCTAAGCAATAATGTTGTTAAATATCAGACATTATTAATTTAAATATAGTTTTAAGTGCAGTAAAATTTCTAAAACTATTTATGTAAGAAGAGACGCATCAAAGGTGCTCCAAATATATTTTTTATGTAACAAAATGTTAGATAATGTGAAATGCTAATATTTTCATTTCTCATCAATTTCAAGCGTTATTTTTATACATAATATTATGCAAAATTAAACAGGCGGATGTTTTTTGTATCATGTTTGTTTCCAATACCATACGACACGACAAAAGATCGTCGATATTTTGCATGTAGTCTAAGATGGTAGCGGCAACTTAGAAGCAGAACAGTTTATTAATACAACATATTATATTTATTTATATTAACTTGTATTCTTCATTGTCAGTCTTTGCCTTATTACCAGCATATTTAATGGCCCATTACAAGGTCAAACTTTACTGAGAATTTCTTGGAAGAAAAAATAACTCAATACATCGTACTCGTACTTCTAAGCCCGACTCAGAACTCTTTATTAGGCCTGGTCTAAAAAGACTTTAGAAACGTCATAGAATCGAACCCGCAGAATCTCGTGATCGTGATACGAAGCCACATAGGTTAACAACTGCACCAATATACACGTCTTTTCCCGTAATGAAAATTTAAGAAAATTACAATCATAATAAATATATTCATTTAAACCTAACTGTCTGAGAGGAAACCTGCATACAAGAGAATTTTCTTAATTTTCTGCGTGTGTGAAGTCTGCCAATCCGCATTGGAACAGCGTGGTGGACTATTGCCTAACCTATCTTATTCTGAGAGGAGACTCTAGCTCAGAAATGAGATGAATATAGGCTGATAATGATGATGATGACGATGATGATGAAACCTAACTAGTCTAACTGACTGCCGATTTTCATCCGTCATTCCACCGACACACATAGTACAATGGAGACTTGCCAACCTGCGCCAGGACGAATTTTACAAGCTGCCTCTTTAAACTGGTTTATTAATTGACAGGTCGCTCTGCGGAAGAATTCGAGCTAAATGTCAGTTGATCACCTTCCCGGTTTGGATCCACAACCGGTATGCGATAGATATATTGTTTGCATACACAAGTTATAGTTTTTATGTGGAACTGTTGAAACTTTTGAGTAGAATGCTGGCTCTTCTTAGCAGATCCTGCCTTTCGAAACTGGTAGAGTCACTACAAACCGAAACCTGACGTTTCAAAAGCTTGTGTGAACTATGCCTACCTACTTCAAATATTTTTTTTAATGGAATATTTGTCATATGATTTTTTTAATATGACCAATATTCTCATTACCCTCCAACTAGTCGGGAAAGACTGTATTAGGAGTGGGTACAACAATAGACCAACGAGGCGGAGATCGAACCACCTCTCAGTGATGAGTCCGACCGACCGACCGATGAGTCCGATCATTGATATTACGAGTATATGAAATATGAGATCGTAATTTGTATTTATTTATCACCTGTTGCGAAACATTTTATGACGACTCTAAACACACTCGATGACGTAATTTTAAAATATTTATAACAAATTGATGGCAACTGTCTAAATATTCATTAGATAATGAGACTGAATACAATATGGAACTTAAGCTAACTTATCCTAATAATTATACAAATCATGCCCACGTGGAATGGTGGCAAGAATACTGACTGCATTGCCGCGCTGGACAGCCAGACTGATCCTTTGCGCAAAAAATGAGCCAGCCCTTCTGTCACCAGTCGAGGCAATGAGACTTCAATATTTTTAATTGTTTGACTCTATAACAGCAACATTAGCAATTGCCCAATTGCGTCCGTGACGTCACAGCGTCCCTATTAGAGTGACCGCAAATTAAGCAAATGCCGGACGTCCATCAAATTAACTTCGGTCTTGTTCTAATCAGTAAAACCGCAGTTAGATTGAACATTAAATAATTTGAGTCAATGAAATAACTCACAATTCGTTGAACTATAATTGAGGCAATGCGTTGCAATCAAAATATTTAATTACATTACAAAATGAAACTTGAATGCGCAACAATTTAGACTTTCAAATTGCTAGAGTTATTGTTTGTATATTTTAAAATTTTTCTTTGGCAATTTGTTTAGAGGGTAGTCACAAATATGAATCTAATAATAATAATGATATGAAAACCAAGCTAAAACTAGAGCGTAGTAAGATCGTATAAGTAAAATGATTTACAATTCTCGTAAAAGAAGAAAGAAAATAACGCAACCCTAATAAAATTCTTGCATTAAACTTCCAAAGTCGGTGGTTTTCAACATTCATAAAATAACAATGTAAATGATATGAAAACAGAATACAAAACAGTTTGCGAGGTCTTTGTTGAAGTGCTGATATGTGGGGAGAGCCTTTGTTCTCAGCGAAACGTATCTCAGGAAGCGGCAAGCGAGGCTGTTTTAGATACAAAAGGGTAATTATTGTACAAAACAATCTTTCTACAATAAAACATTGATATACGTGAACAGCTGTATCAAGGTTACAACGTACAAGATTACATATTCACGTGTATGGAAGATATGATGCTTTTGCGGAATGTTTTAATCGTGATTTCTTTAAAGAAAATTAATATTCGAGAACTGGGATTTAGAACTACTTATTTTATCTAAATAGTAATTCATGAAATGTGCTAATAACGCCGGCCACACACTATCAAGTTTACCGTTTTAAGTCTGCATTAAGGAACATTGGCAGCAGTGCAAAAAATTCGAAATCATACTCATTACCCGTGTTACAGACGTGTAGTCTTAAGCATAGTTTTAACTAAACAGACGAATTGTTCTATACATAGCATCTTTGCCGGTGAAGACGAGGTCCCCGATATCTGACGTCACCCGGACGTGGGCTTACTAACTCACGATCTCGGGGGCGCCCAGACTGATACACTCAGGCCAAAACATCCTTCCACAACGGCTCTCTTAACCGAGGTCTGAGTCTCAGAGGAGACGTCCTTAGAGAGTCGTTCCGCCCATCTATTATGCTTCTTCGGGCCTCATCAGACGCCGCTGAGGTCACACTAATAACTAACAAACTAATAACTACGGTACATAAACAATAAAAAAACGAACTGTTTACAGTATAGTTTTTTTTAATGATTTTTATTGAAATTTCGATTAGATAAAACTGTACAGTTATAACTGAAGCTCTGTAGCCCTTCTAAGGAACGTGTAAGGAAGTAACTTTATCAAAATCATTCGATATTTTGATATTTTTTCAATATTTTTGACTTACAGTAAATTTGTGATCGTAAGTGCAAAATTCGAGAATAGCTCGACCAATTCGGGCCACAAAGATGATTCTTATAAAGAAAAAGAAACGTAAAAATCGTAAAAACAACTTTTCTTTTTCCATGTAAACGAAAAATGAAACCTTATTTCTCTCACACGCGTCACGCCATAACTAGGGAACGACTTATCGATTTCATTTATCTTTTTTATGTTTTTGATACTTTGTAGATATCTAGATTTCTAGAAATTGGGCAAAATATTGTAAAACTTTAGAAAACTTAACGACTACTTCACAGATGTTTGTTACTTCATGCTCAAAAGCCGAACGGTTCTGGATGAAATGTTGTTTTTTATTCTTTTATTTCTACAGAAGTGGAAACAGCGAGACACAGGTAAATTAATAAAAATAATTGGCATCATTTTTCAAGCTAAATAGTGGTTGAAATTATTATTAACCCGCACTTTATCTACAAATACGAGTAGTTAAAACTTCATCACAGCTTACAGCAGAAGTTTACTTCATTAGCCACTTCAAGCACCTAAGATAAATGTTATTGCTTCTTTAGCGAGTTGTTGGAACATGTCCAGGTGGAATGGGACAGTTATCGTTAGATAAAAGTCATTAAAGTATCGTAAAAGTTGATCACGTAAAGAAAATAGACCATTTACTAGGATACCTAAAACAGCAAGCTTAACTTCAAGAGATAATGTAAAATCTGATTTTTAAGATGCAGATACTTGCAGATATTGCGAAAGTCATTTTAATAGTACTATAATTTGACTGTAAAATATAATGACATAGATAAATAATGCATGAATGAATTGGTTTAAACGTAAAATAGCCAAATGGTTTCAAATTGTAGGTAATATTACTTCCACTGTGGACATTTCGCAAGCATTGCTTATACTAATGAGAAGTAGTTCACCTTCTTACATCAATTACTTACTGCATAAAAACACATTAATTCTCTCTGTTTGTAAATTTTACTAATTTATTATAATTTCTTAGTTGCGATATTTTGCGTAATACCTACATATAAAGGTAATATCAGAAGTATGCTAACAATCAGAATGATCATTTTTAGTTTAGGGGAGTAGAGAAGGGAAATCTAACTAGTCCGTTATGTTAATGGTTAGCCTGGTGGTAAACAGAGATTTATCTACAAGCTGATGTTAAGTGACGATGAAGTTAATTATGTTTCTAATCAATCAGGCTACTGTTTAATCAACCAGTAGGTACATTTGACTGGTTTCTTTGCAACGTCGTTCTGGAAAGCTTAATTGCTTGGCAGTACTTCGTTAACAGATGGTAGGTAACTCCCCACGATAGAACAGAAAGTCTCGTAAGATAATAAGTCGACTCAAACTGGGAATCGAAGCTAGAACTCGGCTTATCTCTAAGAATTGTCTAACTATAACAGTAGCTTACTATCTCATTATGTCCTATACACATATGAGTTAAAAAAATGGGTAGTTAATGCACTTGCAATCGCTCACCAGCTTGAGCATTATAAATAAATTCCTGATGATCACTCAAATATGTCCGTCGAGACTAAAAGATTATCAGTCAACTTACTTACACCTAGTCGTTATTCAGTTCGTATTATGTCTACGCAAATAGAAATCAACAATAAGCTATGAAAACATTCACTGCTCTGATACCACCGGACCATGAATCTCACTAATGAAGCAACACTCAGAGGTCCATACAGGTAAAATGCTAGGTCAAAGAGTGAAGCCAAGCATAGTCGTGATTATAACTTAAGTAATACTTTCAATTTCTTAGCAGTAGACGGCCTCGGTGCACCACGCCTCGCGTCGCCACTCACATACCATACTTGGTCGTGATCTAAAACAGGTTTGCCAACTGCTATGCGCAAATAGCTATTATAAATAACTTTATAATTATTGTCAGCAATAGTAAGCAGGTCCCAATTTTGGATATTTGGTCCGAAGTATTAACAGCTGCTTGTATATTTTAGAACGTGGTAATAATTGTTTTAATTACGATTTCATAAGTTTATCGTATCTAGCTAGTCCTCCTTCTAACCTAAGCTAAGTCTTTCTCAGGAGATTACTGTAAAGACCTTCCTCTCATGTTCTTCTAGCTCTCGGGCTCGACTATAGTAGAGGGTTTCTTCACCATTATCAGCCGATGGACGTCCACTGCTGGACATAGGCCTCTTTCAAGCACATCGGTTCTTCGAAGACTCTCGTCTTCAAGCACTGAGGAATTTCGGACGAAAAAAATGTCGTGCAGTCTCCCAGCCGAGCTGGATTCGACGATTCACCTCTTTATCAAAATATTGTACAGAGTTCACGCTCGTACAAACCTCTTGACAAATACTGCGGTCTCATTAGACAGTCATGTGTATTGTGTATATTAGAAAAAGACAATATGGGAATCCTTTTTTTCACGTGTTTATTTTGTTATTTGTAACAACAAAAATTATTGAAGACAATCAAACAAATCTCCGAAATTTGTAAAAAAACAAGTGACTTACCGCAAAGCGGTACAGTTATTGTTTAATATAATTTATTGTTCATAATATTCACCGAATAGGCTTTTATGTTGGCAGGGAAGTTGTTTTACGATGTAAGCTTATGTTGTCTACTCACTGAAGTTAAATTAAAGTCTCGCTTTATATGTTATGGTGTCGTAAAATAGTAGAGTAGGGAAAAGTACTGCAAAATATGAAACTTGCGGACGAAATATAAAACTTGACAAAATATGATATTGCCCCGTGGAGTTCAGTTTTTATATTTTTGTGTTCTTTAGTAATGAAGCAAAGTGAGTTACTCTTACGATTATAAAATAGTTGTTATTACTTCAATCAAAATTAAAATTGAAATTAGAATATTTTCATTTGTTGTTAAGAATGCCCCATGCATTGTTAAGAATGCAAATTATAGTAATTCTTTATTTGCTAGGACCATGTTCATCGATTTAATATTTAATTATTGGAATTAGCAGTTAATATTATAATAATATTTTTAATATTCATACACCTGTCAAGGTAGAAAGTATGTATATATTTTAGGAGTTCTAAAAACCTACTTTCTTATGAATAAATGGATTATTATTATATAAATACTAGCGGACGCCCGCGACTTCGTCCGCGTGACACTCGATGTAAACTTTCAACTATCCCTACCCAACGCTACCCCTACCCTACCCCCTACCCTACCTTACCCTACCTTACCCTACCCTACCCCCTACCCTACCTTACCCTACCTTACCCTACCCTACCCCTACCCTACCCCCTACCCCTACCCTACCCCTACCCTACCCTACCCCCACCCTACCCCTACCCTACCCCACGCCTACCTTTTCCTGAATTTTCTTTGCTATAAACCTCACGGAGCCCGAGACCTTTCCAACGAATGCAAAACCGTGGAAATCGGTTCGTGCGTTCTGGAGTTATAGCATCAGGAAGGAAAACCCGACTTATTTTTATATAGTAGATGACCTACCAAGTTATATTCGCGTAGATCCCGTTTCTGTACAAATTGTTAATTTAAATAGATCTATGTCAAGTTTTATCCAGATCCGATATACATACGTACATCCGATATACATATGTTCTGGTGCGATTGTGTAACAAACATCCATCCTTACATATACATGCAAATGCCACATTTTTCAGATACATTAGATAAAAATAATGAAATAACTGATAACAACGGATAAAAAGATTCTGGCTTTTATCTATATTGTAAACTCTGGGTCTTTTATCCAAATATATCTTATTTACTGTTTGTGTGATCATAATAATTATCCAAAATTTGACATTGACAACAATACATTAGTAGGATATATATGTGCACCTAAAATCAAAATAATTATATTATACGTTTTGTATATTTTATATCCAAGTTTGTTCTGACACTCAAGGTATACGAACAAACTTGTCCCAAGGAATAATCCATTGTCTTTGAAGGGCGTTGATAATTAACTTAAACTCTTAAGAGGCTTAACGTGATCAAGAATTTTAAGATTATTTTTAAGCATCGGCAGCAAATATCGAATATTATGATTCAATGAATGAAACCGATTATTATGGTGTCGTAAAATTATATATATTTTTATATCTATTATCTAGTAAACAAACTTCAAAGATTATCATATCAACTTCCTCTTATCCCCAACTAAAACTGAAATATCCGAAAATCCTTTTCATAGATCATCAGGTAATATCCTACTGAGTAATCTATTACTCAGTAATATAAGCTGATGAAACCGCTTGGTGCAATTACCATTTATTTGAGGTGTTTGTCGATAATTTGTCAGTCAGTAAGTAAGTAACCCTTTTGGATGATAATAGACAGACAGAAAACAGTGGAAGGAGTTGGACGTTCTATATTATAGGTGTAGCTTAGTTTTTTTTATGTTTACTTCCTTAATAATTCTTGTAATGTATATAATAGTATTCTGTTAATATTGTAAATTGTAAATATAAATAAATGGCTTTATTATATTATTATTATTTTCATAAGTAATCCCTTCACAGTATAGTCGTACTTATAACCTCCAGTCATATAATAAACAATCCTACAAATTGGTACATATATGTAATCCATAATACTACTCGAAATTAGAGTGCTCTTATGATCAACAAGAACCTCTTGAGTATATATCCAATAGCATCCTAATTTATAGTAAAAACATCAACTGCAATTTCGTTGCCAGATATCAAAATATATAACGGTAATAAGACGATACTCCTGTACTCGAATGACTTGGAAAAACCTTTTGTATTGTAAAATTTTTAACGCTCGAATGTCAGAACAAACTTGTCCCAAGAAATTGGGTCAGCCACTTAGCTGGGAGACATCGATAACGTACTTCAACTCTCAAGTGGCGAAACGTGATCAACGTTTGCCGGTTTTTTAATCGTGGATATCGAAGTATTGTGTATCTTAACGAACGAACGAACGAAACGAAACGAAAACGAACTATTACTTGATATTTTTACAGTTCAAGAATTTACGTAATATTAAATACAATAATCTTTGAGAATATAATATTAATGAATCTATTAAGTAGACAATATAAGGTAGTTCTTATATTATTTTGATTGTTGATTCACCTCATCCTGAGCGTTACCTCAAAGGACTTTCTTGCTAGGAATATGGTCTTATGCCAGTGAAACCTGCACACCATGTTCCTTTGACTTCATGGGCAAGCATACCCTACAAACTGCGACATAGTAAGCTCAAGGTTCTTAATGGTTTTCACTACGTATGTACTATGTACATAAAGTATTATTATGTATAGTATTATACGTTAGTAAAATCATGTAGTTATGGGTTTAATTTTAAAGAGTCTCAATAGCTCAACGGTAAGAGTGGTTGGATTCATCAACGCTCCGTTGGTCTATTGTCGTACCCACTCCTAATACATGGCTTTCCTTTCCCGATATGGCAAATATTCTTATTTTTTAAAAAATGATCTGCTAATAATGGATTGCTAATAATGGATAATTCCGATAATTCCGATACATCATAAACGTATAATCCAATGAAGATTTTAAGGTGATATACAAAAATATTTTTAGTAAATGACGAACCGAAAGAATTTAACCCATTAATATTTTATCATGGGCAAAACCGTGAATCACCTTATTAAAGAACGTAAAGGACACTGACCGTTACATTAAAAAAACCTGCTACATTGGTGATTCATTTAAAGGACGTCAGTTATTGGTTCTGGTTCAAAATACCGTTTTTTTGTCATCGAAATAATGTTCAGTCTAGCTAGATTTTTTGTGTGACATCATCATCATTATCAGCCGATTGACGTCCACTGCCGAATATAAAACTCTTTTTAAGAACTTCCAAAAAACACGGTTTTGTGTCAACTGCATTCAGAGACTCCTTGCAACCCTTGATTTCCTCGGTTCAGTAGGGCGTTAATAAAGACTAAGGTCTCCGGTGCAGGATCTCCAATCCAGCACTTTGTGACCCCAAGACTCTGGGCTCCAGCACTTTGGGCTCCAGCACTTTGTGCTCCAACACTTTGGGCTCCAACACTTTGGGCTCCAGCACTTTGGGCTCCAGCACTTTGAGCTCCAGCACTTTGGGCACTTCGAACTGTATTTTGGGCACTTGTATTTTAACTAGCGAAAAAACAGACTTTACTTTGTTTAATATTTATTTATGTAACAATACTAATAGTTACTTGTTCAAAATCGTTTTAATAAGAAAAACATATAACATAATTATACCTTTAAACCCCACATTACTTTATAAAGTAGCAGGTAATGTAAAACATATACATATTTAAACAAAAGATGTTATTAGAAGTGCTGTGTTTGAATAAGTAGCACCTAAGCCTTCGGGCGGTGGAACAAAAACCCTTGTTAGAATTAGAGAACATGACACAGGGTAAATCTATAATAGCACAGCTACAACCGAAACTGCCTACGGCTTTATTTGGATTATAATATGTATGTATCATTTGATACCATTGCCTTGTCGTGCGATACTGTATTCTGGATAAATAATTCTTACAAGAAATAAAATCGCTATCACAACTATGATCATGATCACTGTTGGTATTGTTATTATCTAAGTAGATTATTAATAGCGTTGCCATAATATTCGTTTCCGTGGCAACTATGTTTTGTTAGAATTAAAATGTCACATTTCAATTTTGGCATCCTGTAGAAACAAAGTTCAAATTCGAATAAGATGTGTAATAAGCGACAAATTCGTCGACGAGTTTAAAATAGAGGAATCACCTCTGATCAGATTTCAATAAACCTGATCATAAACTTAAAAATAAAACGTATACCTACTATGCATAATTCAACATCTCTTAAAACAAACAAATTATTTTTGCAAATTGAATAGTAGAAAACAGATAGTAAACAAATTGAGTTTTATGTTGTTGGACATATCATATCAATCGTTAGTCTTATAAATACCAATTCTGGCTATAATAATTATGGTCATCCTAGGTAAACTTGAAAGTTTGTATGAATGTATGTTTGGATGTTCGTTACTCTTTAACGCCTCAACTACTGAACCGATTTGGCTTAAATTTGAAATGAAAATAGATTTTACTCTGGATTAACACATAGGCTAGTTTTCACCCCGGAAAAATCCATGGGTCACGCGGAATTTGTGAAAAACTGAAGTCCACGCGGACGAAGTCGCAGGCGTCTGCTAGTTGTTAATAATTTATTACAGTAACTATCAACTCAAAGCCTCTACTAAAGTTAACATTACATAAAGTAACTTGATATTGTGTCGGCGGTATAGCATAGGAATTCCCATCTAACGCGTCCTTCCCCGGGGCTGTAAAAAGTAGAAAATAAGATATTTTACGCCGGAACAGGAAACCTTGTCGCGTAATGGGTATTATATTACTTCTCATACAAAATATGTAACGGAACATACTAAGGGATTTTTTATTCGATTATTTTCTTTTATTATATAAAAAGTAATATAAAGAATAAGTACAAACCAATTTGATAAAATAAACTTGAAAGAATTCCTAGGTAATTTTTTTTAAAGAATATTTGCCATATCTTTTAAATATGACCATTCAATATTCTTATTCTCCTCCAACTAGTCGGGAAAAATATATTAGGAGTGGGTAAGACAATAGAGAGACGTGATAGCCCAGTGGATATGACCTCTGCCTCCGACTCCGGAGGGGGGGCGTAGGTTCGAATCCGGCCCGGGGCATGCACCTCCAACTTTTCAGTTGTGTGCATTTTAAGAAATTACATATCACGTTTCTCAAACGGTGAAGGAAAACATCGTGAGGGAACCAGCACATTAGATAATTTTCTTAATTCTCTGAGTGTGTGAAGTCTGCCAATCCGCATTGGGCCAGCGTGGTGGACTATTGGCCTAACCCCTCTCATTCTGAGAGGAGACACGAGCTCAGCAGTGAGCCGAATATGGGTTTATAATGATGAAGACAATAGACCAACGGGGCGGGGATCGAACCACCACCCCTCGGTGATGAGTCCGACCACTCTTACCGTTGAGCTATTGAGGCTATAAAATATAGGCGATTGAATATAAAGAAGTTAGTTTGTTTGATTGAACGCGCTAATCTCAGGAACTACTGCTCCGATTTGAAAAATTCTTTCAATGTTAGATAGCCCATTTATCGAGGAATGTTATAGGCTATAAAATATCCCCGTATTCCTACGGGAACGGGAACCACGCGGGTGAAACCGCGTGGCGTCAGCTAGTCTGATGATAAATCTCGCCGTCCTTGATACATCACATTTCTTATACGATTGTTTCATAAAAACTGTGTTATGGATCAAATGATACAATAAATATATACACAAGTACCTACCTAAGATAGAAATATAATGCTGAAATAACGGTAATGTGTACCCAAACCTTTTGTTTTTATGGAATAGGGTACATAAGTACTACAGCATATTATAGCAGATAACAATGGCTTGGGTCTGACACGTTTTTCTTTTACTAACTTGCCTGTCTATCTATTTTGTCCTTATCTTTAATCTCATTACGTAGGGTTGGCTCTCCTCGTCTGTAGCCGACGAGGCGATCTGTCTTGTGCTGTCAGCTATTACGATTCAGATTTACGGTGAAACTGCGGGTACATGGTAAATTCACTCAGTGTCAGTGAAGAAAACACTGTGTATAGAGATAGCATAGATATATGCTATCACAGTGTTTTCTTAACTTATTATATCATCATAATACAATGAATACCTTAGTTAGAAAAAACAGTACATATAGGATTTATTTTGGCCAATAAACTTGTGCTTGACTAAAATCATGCCTGATGCAAATCGATGATGATGATGGGATGAACTTGCCTGAATTGTGCCTTATTGAATTTGGTCAAGTGTTGTAATTGTCACAGTCAACCATACAGGAACTACTGGTCCGATTTGAAAAATTCTTTCAGTGTTAGATAGCCCATTTATCGAGGAAGGCTAGGCTATATATTATCCCCATATTTTTACGGGAACAAAAACCACGCGGGTGAAACCGCGTGCCGTCAGCTAGTTACCAATAAAATAAGTAACTATAACAACCTTCGTCACAAGAGAACAAAAGCCATATTATTTTACTATTTCGATATAAACTTTTATCGATAGTTTTATATATTCGAACGTATGGCACTTTTATCCCGATGTGCGCTCAGTTTAAGCCTTAAAGAAACGTAAAGAATCATAGAGACGAGCACGTTTTGAACTCGAGTATCACTCGGTATGCATTCCCAATTCAAATGCATATTGTGAAGGATTCCGTTTGTGAACTATTCCTGTGATGTTCACTTTGGGAAAATATAGTTTCGGAAGGAAGGGGATATGCAAAGATAACTGCCTTATCCATGGGTGACATATAAAGGTTTGATTGACATCTTTTATTAATTATATTATACTTTTTATTTTTGTCTCCCCGTCTGTTTTCAATATTTTACAAACAAAATAAGTATAGGAAGTTTATATCTATATATATATATAAATGAAATGCTGTTCGTTAGTCTCGCTAAAACTCGAGAACGGCTGAACGGATTTATCTTATCTTGTCTTGAAATGTTGGTGGAGGTATAGGGAAGGTTTAAAAGGTGAGAAAATTTAGAATAATTGCCGGGAAAACCATAAAAACAAACGTTTTCTATTTCCCATACAAATGTTTAAGGGTAGGGGTAGGGTAGGGAAGGGTAGGGTAGGGGTAGAGTAGGGATAGGGAAGAAGTGCACATAAGTCAAAGCAAAGCTTGACCGGGTCCACTAGTTACTAATATAAATGCGTCAGGTCAAAAAGTTAAACAATCCTGGATGATATTTGACATAGAGAGATATTTAAGTGTTGAATAAAATTTAGTCTATAATACTCACAAATAATGTGGCTTTCTATTGGTAAAATAATTTTCAACTTCTATTCTGTAGATCCGGAGATTACCCCTACGACCTCAAAATTTGACCTCTTTATAATATTAGTACAGATTAAAGCGGGTGAAACCCCAGGAAGCAGCTAGTAAATTATTATATGAAAAATGTTATATTATACAATAATTATTCAACATACTTGCATTCCAGCGATAATTGCATAAAAACTATAATCATTATCCACTTTGATAGTAATTCTAGTTTGGCCGGATTGTAAACAATCTAACAATTTATTCATTATTTTATTTTTGTACTACATTGTTTCGACTAATTCGTATCAATTATGCAATTTGTAACGACCTGCCGACTGCAGTTTCGACACGTTTCCCGCTATTGTTCAATAGACCGAGAGCCTACCGTAGTCAGACCTACCTTATTTTAGGAAGGATGAAAATTTGTCAGCACATACTCCTGCATTAGGTCAGTACCAACGATAGCCAATTATGGATCGTGGTGGCTTTGAAAGGTGGCAAAGGCATGTCTCAAGGGTACAACAATAGACCAACTGGTCGGGGATCGAACCACCACCCCTCAGTGATGAGTTTGACCGCTCTAGCCGTTGAGCTATTGTCTTCAAATTGTCCAAGTATAAAACGATTTTTACTGAATATCATGAGGAATGTCTACATTCTCCAGATCATTAGCTTTGTGGCAACGCTTCGCTAGAGACCTTTAAAGTTTTCTTTAAAAAATCTTTAGTGGTGTTTTTCGGAGGGTTTCCGCGAAGCTTAATAAACTGGTGACTGGGGATATGATTTTTCATATAATGATGAGGACAAATTGAAATAATACGCTATATACCTACTCGGACGGTTACTAACCCTTAAAACCGGCTATCTTTCAAAGCCACCAATCCATAATGGGGATGATGACGAGGTTTGAATATATTGATTTTTATGATACATTCGGGTAAATGAGGTCAATGTTAACTAATTTATACATAAAAAGCAAAGATTGTCTGGATTGTTTGCAAAATAAATGAGATTATAAAATTTCAAAATCTATTAAAAATCTTTTATCGTAATTAGATGAAAATTCATACAGTTTTAACTTCCTTACATTATATATGACATTTTTTAATATGTGAACTATAAACATAAACGCACAAATAACAAAGATATTAGTAATTTTGTTTGAACGCACATACAAATCTAACGATCATTACATTGCCTACGACGTCATTAGTTCGTGCCATTTTGTATGGGCCGTTTTTCAGGGATCCGCGCCAGTGGCGCAAATCTGCCCCTTTAAATCTCTGTAGCTCCGAAAGTAATGATCGTAGATACCCTGTTCCTTTTACAAAATTGCTTTACTATTAGCATACTTTTAATTTATATACAATTTAAAAAACTGTCATCATCTCTATTGGCTAACGAACTTACCTATAGTAGTAGACACATAGGCTGTCAAACTTGTAGCCTTTCTCGAAAGAAGTTTATCTGGCTATCACAGACTCTTGGTGCACAATCGGCGGGGCCAATTCTTACCATATCTTACTCGTTTCAATTTCACATTCTAGTAGTCATGTACATGTCACTAACAATAGTTATTGTGTACGAGGAATTAGGTTTTTGTAATTTTGAATAGCCCATTGGCGTGGCGGTCATAATAGTGTTTTGCAAGAAAGATTCCTGACGTAATTCAAGACTCAATATCTCCGCGGTTAAATGGTTGGGAAAAAATCTAAGGTTGAGGATCGATTCCGGTTCAGTATAGAGTACTTTTTTTTTATTCTTTACAAGTTAGGCATTGACTACAATCTCACCTGATGGTAAGTGATGATGCAGTCTAAGATGGAAGCGGGCTAACTTGTTAGGAGGAGGATGAAAATCCACAACCCTTTCGGTTCGGCATCGTACCGTAACGCTAAATCGCTTGGCGGTTCGTCTTTGCCGGTAGGGTGGTAACTAGCCGCGGCCGAAGCCTCCCACCAGCCAGACCTGGACAAATTAAGAAAATCTCAATCTGTCCAGCCGGGTATCGAACTGAGGACCTCCGTTTTGTAAATCCACCGCGCATACCACTGCGCCACGGAGGCCGTCAAATTTTCCTATAGTTGGAAGGGAAAGGAGTTTTGGTCATGTTTAAAATGCCTCACATTTTCTAAAAAAGGATATCATAGAAAATGGATTTTAATAACTCAGAATTCAATTATAGTCATTTTTATAATTTTTGAAAGTATTCTAAAAACATTACCAAACGTTTGTATTTCGATATAATGTTGCCCTACCTACATATGAAATTGGAAAAAACTAGCAAATATTTGCATAGCCACCAAAGTTATGTCATACTGGGTAATAACAAAATGTAAAGAAAAATAACATAACCCTGTTAAACGAGTATTATTTTATTTCCTATTCATAAAGATTTTCTCCGTTCTTGCAGTAGCGTTTAGCCACGCTCTAAATATAACGGAAAATTATTACGTACTTGAAGATAATATTTAAATAAAATATTATATTTATTAAAAATTTGAAATAATAGGTTGAGCAATATTTGAGACTTCTTTAAGTTATATAAATTACGAGATTCATAAAGGTTGTAAAATTCTAAATACCTCATTTATTTTAGCGTAAAAAATCGCCTGGATTACGTCAGCTTTAGCTCTTAAAGAAATCGCTCGCTTACATTCCGTACGCAACTACGTAAGCTACTTGTTAAACCAGCTTACGCGTTGAAGTCTTTAGCGTCAAATGATATCGACTTCCTTCTCTACGATATACTTACGAGTACCTACGAGTGTCATACTGCTCTGCGATTACAAATTGTAGGAAGAATAATTGGAGAATTTCATATTTAATTAGCGAACACCCACGATTCGTCCGCGTACAATTTAGCTTTTCACAAATCCCTCAAGAACCATGGATTTTTCCGGGATGAAAAGTAGCCTATGTGTTAATCCAGAATAAAATCTATTTCCATTCCAAATTTAGGCTAAATCCGTTTACTAGATGAGGCGTTAAAGAGTAACAAACATCCAAACAAACTTCTATACAAACTTTCGCGTTTATAATATTAGTAGAACTAGCGGACGCCTGCGACTTAGACCTCCTTAATCTGATCCTCTCAAAAAATCCATTTTTAGCGGATGTCTACAACTATGAACTACCTCTCTGTCAAATTTCATCTTTCTACGTTAAGCGGTTTTCGAGGTATCGTCATGAATGCCCTTTCGCTTTTATATATATATACAAAAGAAGACTATAGCGGAAGCCCGCAAATCCTTTTATGTGAACTACTTTCTAATGAAATAAGTTCAGAGAACATCTGTATTTTGTGGGAGAATAATGCTCGTTTATTGAGTTTCTGATTTTATAACGTTTCCTATATAAACTGAGATATCGAAATCTGATATATTCCCGATATCAGTGTGAATCGCAAACGTGCTAGAATTTAGCGAGAGTGTAAAAATAATATGAAATAACTGCATGCCAGACGGCACGATCGCTGAAAGTCTGAGACATTCGCAAACTCTTCACGTCCAGATAAATGCAAGGTCGTGCCTTCACAATTGCAGAATTTTTATTATCAACACACAGAGTAAAGATGATACAGAGTGAGTCTTTACAAGCAGCGTGGTGAAGCCGGTAAAACCCATAAAAACAAAAACGTCGCGCGTCTCCTTGGCATCCGCATATACAAACTTTTTCATAATTTGTTTTTCAAGATTTAACACTAACAACAATTGCGTAAATTAATATCAATAATTACCAATAAAAATACTCCATCTTATTTTTTATAAACAGTTTATAAATTAAAAACGATAGACGCCATTTTTCTTGATAACAACATTGGAAGTTACTGATGCTGCGACGCTTCGTGTCGTACTGACTCGAGAATGTATTCGTTTTCGAATTTTGTATTTGGAGCGCCTACGACACCGTCGTGTACCGTACGCTCCATCTGCCTATTATTGATTAATCTGTGTATCAATAAAAGAAAACTAGGCTACGTTAGTGGTTGTTATTATAGTTATACGTCATTCCAACGCGGTATATTGGTCGCATTCCGGAGATTCCTTTGTAAACCGCCCGGCCGTCCACTGACCGCCTGCGCCATTTTGTAAAATATCACACGTTTAAACTGTACTGTCCTTGCATACGTTAGTAAACGCGATTTGACAAAATGAACTATCGAATAGTTCATTTTACCTACAGCATTCCAGGAGGTCAGATTGTCCGGCCGCCATGATAGGTACATTTCAATAAACGTTTTGCGATTTTTTTTAATCGTACTAAAATGACTTTTCGGTTACTTATTGGCACGCGGCTTTTCTCGCGTAAAATGTATTTGACTCGAGAATAATATATATTTTATATACTTACCGACTCCTGATAAAGTTTATACCAAATTAAAGCATGTAAATTGTAATAAGTGTTGAAAACAAAATCACTAAGTTCACATTTGCGATATTAGTAAGGATTAAGAAACTTTGGCTTGGTAAATAATGGCACTAGGATGAAAAAAACTAAATGTATTGGCGTTATCGAAGATCAATCGCGGATCTCTTGGCTAAAAGCTAATTAATTTAGTTTCTATCTACTGTATGTTGTGTCTACTATTATGTTTTTTTGATAGAACAAAATTTGGTTTACTTTAGACTAATCTGAACTAAACCTCACTCACTGTTTACTGATTATGGCACTGGAACACACAAATATTACTGACTATGGCACTGGAACTAAATCCATTAAGAAATTGATAGACTTGGGTTTGGTTATTGCTAAAAACCCACCACGCTCTTCCAATGCGGATTGGTGGTTGATTTTGAAATGATTATTATCATATTAATGATAACGGGATCGATGACTAACGACTTTTATATTTCCAGGAATCGAACTCTGGACCTCGTGGTCTGAAGACATAGGTTAACCATTGGACCAACGAAGCAATTTCGACTATTGCACAGACTTTGATAAGCTCACAGCAAAGGAAATTGCAATCAGAAAGATGAATATATTGTCATGTTTAAAAAAGACTTGGCTATTAGTACCTACTAGAAAAAAAAAAATATATAATCCGATTTTACCAAAGACTTATTATGATTTAATAAGTGAATAATCATAAAAATAAATAATTAACTTGATGATAATGATTACCGATTTTGGGGAAAGTGAACGGACTGGTTACGTTAGAAAGCAATTGTTCGTCATCTATTGATATTTACATTCGAAACCTGTGAAATAACTGCTAACTTTCACACAAACTACGTTTCGCTGTGAGGTTTTTATGGTAAAATCGATATTATAAAATGGTATAACGTATATGGTATAATAGTACAACCTTTTTGAGATGTCCGTCTATTTTAGTATCTCATACTAGGTATAAATCACACTAATATTATAAAGGCGAAAGTTTGGGTGTAAGTATGAAAGTGTGTAAGTATGTTTCTTCCTCTTTTACGCTGCGGCTACTGAAGCAATTTGGCTGAAATTTGGAATGGAAATAGATTTTACTCTGGATTAACACATAGGCTACATTTCATCCCGGAGAAATCCATGGTTCCCGCGGGATTTGTGAAAAACTGAATTCCACGCGGACGAAGTCGCGGGCGTCCGCTAGTTTTATTACACAGTGAATATTATTATTTAAGTAATTATTCTTTTAGAAAAGGTTTTATATGAGACATAGTTAAAAAAGAATTACAGAATATATTTTAGTAATTAAATTAAATATAATATTGAGCCATGAAATTACCACATTGCTTCACGAATTAAATAATATACAAGCCGGATAAAGGTACTTTCATTTATACTAATATCATAAAGCAATTTTGTGAGTTTGTGAATTGGTTGTCGGTGGTAATCTCTAGATGTACTAGACTAATTTTTAAAATTCTTTTTTTAATAGAAAGCCACGTTATTTGTGAGTGTCTTATGCTATATTTTACACATGTATTCCCACGGGTACGGGAATTACGCGAGTGAAATCGCGGGGCGTCTGCCAGTAATATATACCCGTAAATGTAATGTATAAATATAAACTTGTCTTTTGTTTCTTCTTGAATCGTAATAAAATAAACAACGTAAAACGACTTCATAGTGGCTGATTTTATAGGCAACGCTGACCGCAGTCTGTGCAACCTCGATGTGACCTTTGGGGATATAGTTTAATATTTACAGCTGGCCTTTACCGTGCCCCGAAAAGCCTATTAAGTTGATTTCGTTTTAACGATGATGTGAAGATATTTACGTAGGATTCACAACAGAAGCGATTACTTTATTTCAAGGCTTTACTTTATTTCCGATAGGTGTGTTTACATCCGAAGTTTTGCACATTAAGCATGTTTATGTGTCCAGTAATCATTTTGATAATGCCCAATTTTGCCTTTTCACATTTGTTCGGTTGAATTTTCTCTTTCACGCAAAGCGTTAGTTTGACGGCCTCCGTGGAGCAATGGTATGTGCAGTGGATTTACAAGGTTTTCTGTCAATTGGTTCAGGTCAGGCTGGTGGGAGGCTTCGGCAGTGGCTAGTTACCACTCTACCGACAAGAACGTACCGCCAAACGACTTAGCGTTCCGGTACGATGTCGTGTAGAAACCGAAAGGGTGTGAATTTTCTTCCTCCTCCTAACGTGTAGCACGGTTCCATCTAAAACAGCATCACTTACCATCAGATGAGAATGTAGTCAAGAGCTAACTTGTAAAGAATTTAAAAAAAGCTAGCATAAATGAAATATTTACTCCCTCCAATTGTTCGTTTATATGTATTTGGATGACGAAAGAGTCGTCTGTTGAGGCAAAGTTGCGAAGTTCAATTTACGCAAATTCCATTTCCAACATTACGCCAGATCATGTACGGGGCGTGTCAAGAACAAAACAAAAAGAACGGAGGCATTTTTCGAGGGGTAAAAACGCTTACGAACAAACTGCGTCAATTTGCTGACACTTTTAGTTTTGTCTAAGGATTTGTACCGGATATACCTATGCCACAATGGGGTGAAATTGTATCGGCATTTGTACTTGCTACCACAGAATAATACCACATTTAAAACGATAAAGCTTCTTCTTCTTCGTCGTTACACTCTTGACGTGTCGTCGTGGTCGTCATTTGGGTGTGGTGGCGATAAAGCTTACGCTGTGTGTTTGCTATAATAGTTAACAAAATTTCTAGTAATAATAAACTAAATAACTACTATAGTCGGGATAGTAAATTTTGGTTATGTTTTTTTAATTTATTTAAATTCTTGTCATTGCAATTGGTAAGGGCATATAATAGTAGCTACGAGGTCTGGATATCGAGTTAAATATCAGCAAGATGCTTTAAAAGAAAGAGAATATTAGTCATGTTTTAAAAACGACTTAAAATAATTTTTTTTTTTAAAATAAGTATATAATTTATGAGCTTTAAGAGCTCTAGAACAATTTTTTTAAGCTTTGTTAAAAATTTTAAAATGTTATCAAATAAATGTTAAGTATTGTAACATAAAAGTTTTCTAATGACGTGTAAATAAAAATTATGTAAGACCTGAAACTTTGTAAATTTAATAAAATGTTACGACACCGAGCCCAAAGAGTTTCATTTCAAAAATAATGTCTTTATTCGATACGAAGTTTGTAAAACACATCCAAGCTTAGCCTACGCGATGCAACGGAATTGGCTCGGTTTCAAGGCTTCCTGCCAAGGTTCAAAGACATGGTAAGAGTTTTTTGTCCCGCCTATAATGCTATCATTCTTCTTGAGATAAGGCAATAAACGCCACTTGAACGCAGAGCTCATTTATTTAGGAAAGCATTGCAGTGGACTTCTTTTTAATTCCCCCGCCGCGGATTCCTTTCATTATGTAAAGTTGAATAGATGGGGGACCTCTCCAATAAGTCTTGGCACTTTTAAAGACTGGATGACTTTCTATTTCTTAGTTTCTAGAGACATCTTTTCCCTTTGAAATTAGAACTTTATGTACATAGTTACTAGGTACATAGGTAATTACCTAATGAAAATACAATTACTCTAGGTATTAATTCATTCATTCGTTCATTATCAAATCACATTCGGCGAGTCGATCGAGTCTCCTCTCAGAATGAAAGGGGTTAGGTTAATAGTTCACCACGCTAGCCCAATGCGGATTGGCAGACTTCACACACGCAGAGAATTAAGAAAATTCCCTGGTATGCAGGTTTCCTCACGATGTTTTTCCTTCACCGCTTGAGACATGTGATATTTAATTTCTTAAAATTCACACAACTGGAAAGTTAAAGGTGCAAGCCATGGACCGGATTAGAACCCACACCCTCCGGATTATGGAGGATGTGGTGCAGATATTATTAAGTGTATAAAGGAGGCCAAAATCTAATTGATATTGTCTGATGAGTACCAATAATATACGGAAAATTGCGTTATTAGAGACAGCGTTCTCTGGAGACGGGCATCCTATTCGTGTATTCCGGGAAAAAATATAGTTGTTTAGAGCAAACAGGAAGATTGTACTTACACATATGCTGCTTTAATTACAAACCTTGTGTTTTGTGAGTAAAAAAAGGAGGTAGAAAGAAGGAGAAAATTGTAGGTAAGCTGATTTTTCAGAACATTGTAGATCTAAATCGCCTGCGGGAATAATTTATAATTAGAATATATCTATTATTATTATGAAGTTTAGTATTATACATTTTTTACGAAGCGCAGAAAGCGTAATGGTGGTCGACCTCCTCCTATCCTAGGACCGATGACATCACTGATCAAGTAACAGGGTCTCTGGATGCATGCTGACCGTTGGATGTTTAGAAGTCCTTAGAAGTGGCCTACATACAGCAGTGGTCTGCTGATAATGATACTAAAAAATCAAAAAGTGAAAAATCATTTATTTCAATTAGGCTTAGTTTACAAGAACTTTTAGAAACGTCAAACCATGTTATTAGATTGTGGTGATAATTAGTCGAAAAACTAAAATTAAAGAAATAAAGATAATGATTCTACTAATTAGAAATATGGAAAACATGACATAGTGAAAGTGTGTGCATCTGTCGACTGTCTGTCTGTCTAACTATGTGTTTTGTCTCACGTCAATTCGGAGCGACGAATTGACGTGATTTTATAAGATACTTGAAAGGATGGAGTGACATAGGCTACTTTTTTTAGGATAGGGGTAGGGAAGGTATATAGCAGGGACAGGGGTAGGTTAGGGGTACGGTAGGGGTAGTGTACGGGTAGAATACGGGTAGGGTACGGGTAGGTTACGGGTAGGGTAGGGGTAGGATAGGGGTAAAGTAGGAGTAGCGAAGGGTAGGACTGGGGAAGAAGTGCACATAAGTCAAAGCTAAGCTTGACTAGGTCCGCTAGTAATGCTATACAATTAATATTAGCAACACCTAACCATAGTAGCTACTCTAGAAAGTGCAGTCCATATAGATATCATTGAGAAACTTAGGTATGTCTACCGAGGAAGGCCACAGGCGACCTTTATAGTTCGTGAGTAAGAAATAATTAATCATATTCCACGCACATCTCAGTCCTTCGGTCCTATTCACTCACAGAAAGTGGCTCACGTAACAAAGAACGGTAACCCAATACGTGACGAGAAATATGATGTATTATATTATATTATTCTTTATATTATTCTATTGCGGTACACCAATTTGTTGTCTGATTGGTTTTGACAGATCGTAATACAGCGATGCCGGAGGAAGATATTAGTGTGGAATACAGATCGACATAATGGTACCAACCAACAAAGTACTTACTTGGTCAATACTTTGGCACGGACATGTCACCGTAAAATTGGAAATACTGTTAGTTTATAGTCTATCTTTTTATTGTGAGCCTCAACATACGGCTTACAATTTAACATGTTATTATACGGTAGATTGTGAGGGTTTTTTTTTATTTGTATGTAACTACACAAATTAAAAAATACCTAACCTAATCATTGGTTTCTAAGCCACTCATTTTCCGGTTCTTGGGAGTATGTAGGAGTTTACAATCTCGCGAGATAGATAAACTAACGGTATTTACGATTTTACGTTGACAGACAGATCCCATAGTGGGGAAAGTCCATTACTGTCCATATAAGCGAGAAAAATAACCTGCCTAACTTGAACTTTTTAGTTGAGTTTGAACACAATACATTTAGTTTTCATTTGCTTCTAGATAGTTAGTAATATAGAGTAGTACTCCGCATGCATTGCAATGCAATGTAGAGAAAAAAGTGATCTTTTTTTATAAACAGGAAAGGCAGCCTTATCAGTCGGAAACAAGTCATGCACCATCGGTTCAATGGTTCACTTATAGAAATATCAACATACTGACATTTATTATATTTATATATTATGGATTATAGATAGACAAAGTAATAAACCTAACTCCTTCATTCTGAGAGGAAACTCGTGCTCAATAGTGAGCCGAATGGGTTGTTAATGATGAAGTTATAAAGACTATAGATACATTAGTTTGTTTAATCTAAGCAGGGTAGAGCACAGGTGTCTATAACACAAGTCCTTCCTTAGTTTAAATACTATAAAGACTTATCCATTAATAGTATTAGCTATATTTTTATGATACGTAAATATTAAATAAAAAACTATAGAAGATAGGTAGCCTCTATCCTACAAGGTCACTTTAAGATAGAATGATTATAATCAATCTATCTTAAAGTTTCCCACCTGGCTAACCGAGGATATAAGCGGGTTGCAGGGAGCCGCTGGATGCTGGCGGCTCGAGACCGTTGTGCTTGGAGGTCCATACAAGAGGCCTAAGTCCAGCAGTGGACGTCTATCGACTGATAATGATGATGATGAATGGTTGTAAAGAAAAATAACACTCAGAAATTATAATAAATCACTTCCAATTTTTAAATATCCTCTTTTAGGCGTTTAAAAATATGCCGGGATTTTGCAATCCTATCGGACGCAAAAGCTACAATAAGAACGTTTATTCGGGAAGGTAATACATCACGATGATCCGGCTTGTTTTATACCTACGTGTTTTTAGCTTCACCTAATCCATCACTGTACTAAAGATATTGCTTAACGACGTCGATACATAGCGAAATGTGACTTGCTGGTAAGGATTTTAACGTGATAAAGTAGGTATGTTGGATGATGGAAGGATTTCTCAATGAAATCATGGTCTAATTCCCTCAAGAAGCCTTTGAGGGAATTAGACCAGCTTTCATCTTCATAATGTAAATAGATTGTAACTTATAATTAATTTAAAGCGTTAATAATCATTATTATAAAAGAACAACTGTCGAGTTTCTTGCCGGTTATTCTCACTAGGAATCTGCCTTCCGAACCGGTGGTAGAGTCAAAAGTACTTGTTACTAAATAAATGAATTTGATATTACTGGTAGGAAATCTAGTTCCACCAAGAAAATAAACAGTTATTAATTCTTAAATTGACCCAAAAACAAACCTCCCAATTATAAAGTAACGTTATGCAACTGCTAAAGAAATGTCCTAAAAATACTTTTTAGTGACTTACAATTCCCAAGCCATACAATAAATAGTCGTAGTAATAAAGCTTGTAAGGCCTCATTCTTTTACAATATAGTAAGTTATTCAGTATCATTCACAAACAATAAAATTATTTACGCTCAAAAAGCAATACCTTGGCCTAGTTAAATAATTACCAAGCATTAAAAACTCTGTGGACAGTGAACTAGAAACGCGCAAACAGATATCGAGTATAATAATAGAACTATAATAGTATAGCTATAACCTGCGATTTCTCTCGCGTATATTTTAATAGAAATCACTGTTCAAAGTGTCGCACTAGCGTGGCTCGTGTGAGCCATACTCGAATTTGGCTTACGCTCTTCGCGCGTCTCAAAAGATTTATTTAACAACTATCAGTAGGTATTACATTTATTAGCTTTCAGTGTATAGTAAGATTATAAAAGCTGAAACTTATTTAGTCCATGCTCCTATCATAAAGTTCGATTGGCAACTTTGGAGATTGGGAGTAAGCAGCTTTCAACGATCTAGACCTCAGTCCAAGTGAAGTGATGAAGCTTAATTTTAATTCCCCAAACAGCTTTTATAAAATAAAGGTCTTTTCATCACAGGCTATTAAACTAGCACAGTCTACCGTTTCTCGTAAATCTGGCTATCATATTATTAAGATTTGACAAAACTTGCGAACTTAGAGGAAAGTAAGCTCAACGCTAAAGCTAAGTAAGCTGAACATTCATAACTTTAGCTTACCTAATAGTAAGAGCTGTGCTATCCTATGCGGGATGGCCCAATGCGGATTGGCAGACTTCACACACGCAGGGTATTAAGAAAATTCTCTGGTGTGCAGGTTTTCTCACGATGTTTTCCTTCACCGTTTGAGACACGTGATATATTATTTCATAAAATGCACACAACTGAAAAGTTGGAGATGCCCGGACCGGATTCGAAACCACACCCTCCGGAATCTGAGGCAGAGGTCATATCCACTGGGCTCTCATATAAACACGGCTAGGAGTATAAACAAGTCCAAGTAAATATACTTAGATATGCTCTTAGAAGGCTTAAGTACTTGATTCTTGAATGCATCAACTATTCCTTATTGTGTTTCTGCGGTTTTGTTGCCACAACACTAGATCAGATAGCAAATTCAAAACTATTGAATAACATACAGCATTGTAACAAGGTTTTGACCTTATAGTTTTCAACCTCTGTAATATAAAGTATTGTTTCTACAGTTTGTAAAAAAAAATTAATTGAAGTTTTTTGAAAAATCGAGCTATGATTTAATGAATAAAGTAAAATTTATGTTTTACTATTATTTTACTTAAAAATCGTAAATATGTATTTAAAGTTATCATCTTCTAGATACACGAGGATCGCGACTTAAACATACGGCCGATAATTAATATTAATTTAACTCTAACATACTCAAGCCACCTAGCCTAGTCCCGGCAACTAACTAATTTTTCGTTTTTTTTTAAATATTCTTTATAACCGGCTCTTCCTAATGATATTATGTTAATTCTACAAAGTCGTTTTACAATTAAACAATGTGGAATGCCCTTCTGGCGTCAGTGTTTCCTGTCTGTTTATCCGGACTAATAATTATGTGAAATGATTAAAATTATTTTAATGAGATATATGGCTGGGAATTCAATGTTCCCGCGGAGTTTATGAAAAACTGAATTTCACACGGACGCAGTCGCGGGCGTACGTTATAGAATAAGTTTTGACAAAATATTGCCTGTTTCTATTCAATATTTAAACTATTTTCATGCATACTATATATATAAGTTATTTATCGCAAACGAAGTCACTAGCGGCACTATCTGCATTATCTGACTATAAATTAGTTGAATTTTCAATTTATATTATTAATTTGAATTATACACGGGTTGAAATCCAATGAATTAACAGTCAATTTCCAAAATTTATTCCAAAATTGCTGAAGTATTTTGCATTTGTATTAGATAAAGTAGACCGCACGCCTATGGGAATTATGTAAATGTTATTCCAAGTCATGAAAACTTAACAAGTCAGGCTAAGTGAAACTGAATACTAACTTAACTCTACCTACGTAATATATCGAGTTTAGTATTATAGCATTAAGTGCTAGTAAAAATTTTAGTGGAACAAAATGAAGTTGACAATGATGATGATTTAATACATAATACTCACTGAATAAAACTCTAATTGCAGAATAAATTAAATTACATATGTAAAATTACGTGCTCTCAATAAACTTCCTCCAAAAAACGAAAAACATGGTGGATCATAAGCCCTCCTATAAAGAGGGAAGCATGGTCCTGCAGTAGGTTGATAATGATGATGATATAATACATATGCACTCACTGAATAAAACTCTAATTGCAGATTAAATCAAATAACATAAATGTGAAATTACGTACCTACTCTCAAAAAACGTCCTCCGAAAAACGAAAAACATGGTGGATCTTAGCTCCTTAGCTTATAACCCCTACTATAAAGAGGGAATCTTGGCCATGCAGTAGGTTGACAATGATGATGATTTATTTATTTATTTATTTTATTTATTTTAATTCTTTATTGCACACAAATAAGATACAATAAAAATAAGAGAAAAAAAAATAGAAAAGTAAAATGCGCAAAGGCGGTCTTATCGCTAAAGCGATCTCCTCCAGACAACCTTAAATGAAATATTTATTGATTTAATACATATGCACTCACTGAATAACACTTTAATTGCAGAACAAATCAAATTACATATGTAAAATTACGTACTCTCAATAAACTTCCTCCAAAAAACGAAAAACATGGTGGATCTTAACTCCATAACCCTGTCTATAAAGAGGGAAGCATGGCCCTGCAGCAGGTTGATAATGAAGATGATTCAAAACATATGAACTCACTAAATAAAACTCTAATTGCAGAATAAATCAAATTACATACGTGAAATTACACATTCTCAAAAAACGTCCTCCGAAAAAGAAAAATGTCTAATAAATCTTTTGACGAAGTTATCACGGAATTTGGAATTTCACGAGTGTTAATATTTCGTACACGCACCGAGACAGGTTGCTGAATGTTCGAAGAGAGCTTGCGTAAGAATCGAAAACAGCGTGGATGGGAGGCGGATACTACGCGACCTCGAAAACGATATGTGACTCATACAAGACATTTGACTCCGAACAGTTTAGAACTTTACTGTTGACGTTCTGACGACCTTTTCGAGTCACTCGTAAAAATACAACCTCACAAACAAGCTTTAGCGAGCATTGAGTTCAGGTAACAAAAGTATGAGTCAGTCGCTGCATATAAAACCATACTATCTGATGCCCACAACTCCATATGCATTTGGGTTTTTCTATCCCGCGGGAACTCTAAATCACGATCAAGTCAAGTTTGTCTAATAGGGATAATGACAGTTTTTTTAAATTGTATATAAATTAACAGTATGCTAAAAGTAAAGCAATTTTGTAAAAGTAACAGGATATCTGGGATCATTACTTTCGGAGCTACAGGGCTTTAAAGGGTCATATTTGCAGTGCTGCCACGGATCCCTGAAAAACGCTCCATAGTTTTAATTTTTTGTGTTTGTTTGCTTGAGCACATTTTTGATATAGCTATGCGATTTCTTGTCTTGGATACATAAATCTCGGGATGGCTTACATACGCGACCACGGACACGGTATATAGATACATAAATGTATAATGTCACAAAATTGAGCATAATTTTGTGTTTACTTACATTAAACACTAGCTGACGCCGCGCGGTTTCACCCGCGTGGTGCCCGTTCCCGTAGAAATACGGGGATAATATATAGCCTTCCTCGATAAATGGGCTATCTAATTCTGAGAGAATTTTTCAATTCGGACTAGAAGTTCCTGAGATTAGCTTTCTTCAGCTTTATAATATTAGTATAGATTGTGTGTGCTCAGTGGAGTCGCTAAATTCGGATCACTTGATGCGGTGATTTTGTAAGCACGTAACACATCTGTAGTATAAAATAATCATCGGTACTGAAGCGTTCCGCGGTATATCCACCTGGACTATTACATATTAAACTCGATGCACTCCGGTCCCCGATACGTGCTCTAGTTCGCGGAAACAAATTTGCGATTGCAGTGCGGCCTACTTCGGTCTACACGAATTTTTAGTCAATAGACAAAATGTTACCTCAGTTTTTCTCTCACTGCAGATACTGCGTTACAATTACCACGTAACAGTTACCACAAAATCGAACAATAAAGTTGAGGTAAGTACGAAGTAATATACTTATTTATTTTGTGGTTCACATTACAGATATAATAATACTAGCACAATTACAAACTACAGTTTTTCACAAACCATGCATTTTTCCGGGGTGAAAAGTAGCCAATGTTTTAATACAGACAAAAAAATATTTTCATTCCAAATTTAGCCAAATCGGTTTAGTGGTAGCGGCTTTAAAAACTAACAAACATCCATACAAGCTTTCGCTCTTATAATATTAGTAGGATTAATAGAAATATAGCTTTACATCAAATAAAAGAACATAGTTTTTAATTTCGATCAGATGCAAAATAATATATTTAAACAATAAATTAATGGGTAACTATCAATTTAAATTTATTTTGTGGACTATCTTAAAATATTTTGATTGAAAATAAAATCTTTTATTTAAAAATGTTATTCGTGATGAATTTTTAAAATGTTTAAAAATTCATCACGATCAATTTTATTGCAGTAATTGTACCTAGTATAGTCGTTCTATGAAATTGAAATCCTTGAAATTGCAGTAACTAAGTAACTGCCACAAACTCACACGTATATAATTTATATTAAATTTTGCAGTGAATTATTTCTGATGAATGAAGCTTCTGATTAATACACAAGCAGATGTCCTACTTCATGTTAAATGGAAACCCATCGCCTATAAATAGGCAATATACGGAATCCTTTAAAATGTTCTACCCGGCACGTATCGATAGAGCAAGTAATGAAACCTTACATGCGCCTCCATCTACAGCATTGCTACTTGTGGCATCCAATAGCATGGCAGTAATACTTCCTCCTATAATTTTTCATTTCTTTTTTTAAAGAATATTTGCCATATCTTTTTGTCACAATTCTGTCACAAAGAGCTCTATTCAGTCTCTTTTAGAATTTTAACTATCGTGAGTGTTATTAATATTAATTGATTATGAAACACGGCTAAAACTCACCCGATACAACGGATCGTGCCGCGTAGCAAAAACCAGCTCATGACTAAGGGCCCCGTATCTGTTCGAAACTAGTCGGGCATACTCTGGCGTTGTATCGCGTGAGTATTATAGCTTGGCTTCGTTCGTAACACTCCCGATGTTCCGCGCGGTCCGGGGGGCATGTAGCAATGAATGAAAACCCCACGACTGATGCACGTCACTTCTCCGCACGCACGATTTCACACCCGCGCAGTCTTTCCCTCTGTCGCCCGCATATCATGGTCTGGCAAGTCCGTTTATGAATTTACCAGACTATAGCCGTGTTTCATAATCAACTATTCAATCTCTACTTATTTCTCTAATTTACGAGTATAACACAGATAAATGTCTGATATCTGACAATTTCAACCCTGAAACCCTGACCCTGATGTGTCTAGATAAACCCTTATACAAGTTGGCTAAGTCATTTAATCTTACATTTCTCGGCGGAGCACTCGATGTCGCAAAGAATTCCATGGTGACTACGAAATGCAAATTGCCACGGCCGAGTCGCCGCGCCGAGCCGGATCTTACTGTGACTGGGTTTTATTAACACTGCCGATGCTTTGTTTGGTTTGATCTTGGTTTTGATATATAAAACAAAGGCACTTTTTTTCTGAAGCCTTATTGGTGGCTTTTAATAATAAACTTTAAAGCTCGAGTGATTTATAGTTCATACATAAAGTCCTCTACATTACTTTAATCTCTATCAAATAAAGTAGGTAACAGAAGGTAATCTAGTAATTCTTCAAGATAATTTGTCAATCGCTTTTTTATTATAATAGTAAATGTGATTCAATTTGGTTACATCAATCATCATACCATTACATATATAATAAAAAAAATATATATAAAAGACTTATAAAAACATCTACCTAATTGTATCTTGCAAGAAAATAGTTTTGCTCAAGGCGAAATAAATCTCAATATAAAATTTCTATAAAAACTGAAACGTGACAACATAAGTTAGTAGTAACGTGAAAATTAATAATAACTATATTGGATTTTAGGTGGTTTTTATCACTATTTTTGAGATAGATGACAATACTCGTTTTGCTTTAGCAAAGTAGATAGTACTTTGCTAAAGCAAAACGAGTATTGTTACTCAAAGAAAAGCTTTACGGGTAGGTGAGAGCTAGCTAGACAAAAACTATCTATCTATAGCTATCCTATAATTATTTCTAAAACCAGTTTCTGTGCTGAATATATACTTACACTCCTAACTTTACACCATATATGTGGTCAATTTCATAGGAATCTGTTGAGCCGTTCTGGCGTTACAAATATCTAATTAATATACTATAATATATAATACTACTATAATATAGTTAAAGTTATTTATTTTGTAAAACACTTGTTTACTGTCCAGTTGTTGATGTTTTAAATAATTAACGTAATTATAATAAAGTACGGTTGCAAGAAAACAAGTCCAACTGGCCACTTGATCACGATACTCAATCATTACGAAATGTTTACGAGTTAGTCGTGATTAAAAAAAACATACAAAAATTCATGCGGTTATGTAATTTGTGGAACGGGCCGCTGTTACACAATGGAACTTTCTCAGTTATTTGTTACTTACTTGTTGTTTTTTTGTTTAAAGGTACTAGGTAGAAGAAACACACACAGCTACACGGATAAAGGCGGAACATCTAAGCGGGCTGTTAATTAAATACGATTTCTTAATCAAATTAATGATTAACTAAAGGTCAAAATATTGAATCATCGCGCATCTTATATATTAATATAGGACTTTCGAATCCTACTACAATATTAATACTGGACCTATTAATTATTTTTTGAAAATGTTACCTAACTCAAAATAATTAATTAAGTTTTATTTGATGAATACGTATTATGCTTAGACAAAATTCTTCAAAAAAGATTTTCATTTAAAGATTAATATGTAGCATAATAATGTAAAAATTGAAAATGGAAAACAACTGTATCTTAAAACAAAATACCTATTAAAATTAATGAATTGTGAACAAATGATGTATCAAATTTGAATATGATGTCAATCGGTCTATTTATTTCAATAAATTTATAATTTCTCGTTTAAAAATCAAGCACTTTATATTAATAATGGCTACTTATTACGTAAGATATGATTACAATAGAAGCGATTTTCCATTCTATTTGTGATGATTGACCCATCATATTGATATTATCTGACGGTAGATCATAAATGACCGACTTTGAAGGTTCAAGACTGACTCTACGGCTCTCTTTACATCAGTGAAATTCGATTGGTCTAAAATATGGGTATCAAGTAGGCACGAGTATTAACAGGCTAGATCTCTCACCGCTACATGAGACATGTTTTAGATAATATTATCTAATTACACACAATAAGCCTATGTTCGTCAACTATTATAAAAAAAGGTTTTATTTAATTTACATAAAAGCAAAATGTCTTAAATAGATCTCTTTCATTATTTCGTTTGATCTAAAATATCATCGCTACCTAATGAGACCTTTATATGTATACCAACGCAGTTCAAATAGCCTATTGTCAAGGCTTATTCTTTCTTTTTGATCTTTGTTACGTATTTCACAAAAGAAAAGTATTTCCTCGTAAGTAATTAAGTTCGTTAAGGGTTTGTAGCGTCGTGTTCGACAAAATTGCCCTTTGCTTTCGTGTCCAGAGCCAAAGATCCAGTGGATGTATCTTATTACACGGTCGGTATGAAGCCGGCTTATATCTATAGCGGTGTACATTGGGTTACTCGTTTTATACGTTGTTTTTATTTCTTTTTCTCGGCATTAATGAAACGGTCGAAGCTATTAACTGTCGGTGCTGTATCCGCAGTTTTATATATTTTTCCTCAAGTGCCATTTTAATCGTAACCCAAAACAAAAATCGGATTTTCTTTTAGAATTACCTTATGACTATAATAGATATTGAAAAAGGAGATAGGAAATGTATTAGCTACACGCCGTGGTGACATATTAGAACAAGAGCCTGATAGAGCCAGACATACATAGGTGTCGTGTACCTCATTTTAAGTTTGTCTGTTGTTTGCTCCTACAATAGATAAGTACGGAAGCTAATTATGGAGTAGCTTTAGAGTTTAGAAGATAGCAGGTTGGTAGGTCTCCAGGATCCTGCTCCAGACCCTTAATGTTCCAAGAATAAAGTGTGTACAATGATATTATATACTGAACGTATACCTACTACTAATATCTACAATAGAGAAAACGCCGTAATACGAGTATATTAACCAACAGTCTAGCTTTAACCTTAATACCTAGGAAGGTAAGGTTACAGCTAGACTGTTGGTTTTTTTGGATGAAAAATATTTTACAATGCGATATGAACAAAACATTAAATTTTAAATTTTCTACTTAATACAGCTGTAAATAGTGTACATACAAAAAGGGATGTGATAGCCTAGTGGATATGAACTCTGCCTTCGATTCGGAAAGCGTAGATTCGAATCCGGTCCAGGACATGAACCTCCAACTTTTCATTTTAAGAAATTAAATAGGTATCACGTCTCAAACGGTGAAGGAAAAACATCCTAAGGAAACCGCCATAAATGAGTATTTTCTTAATCCTCTGTGTGTGTGTGCCAATCCGCATTTGGCCAACTAAGGCCAAACCCTTCATACTCATTTCTTTACTCATTCTGAGTGGAAACTCGTGCTCAACAGTGACCCGAATAGATTGTTGATGATGATGATGATGATGATACAAAAATAATTTTCAAAATTGGTTAAGAAATGACGAAGTTATGGGGTAACAAACATTTAAAAAAAAACCATACGCATCGAACTGAGAACCTCCTTCTTTTTTTGAAGTCGGTTATAAAGAGGTAAATTTAATTTTCATCTTTGTATTCAGTTAGGTATTGGCATGTACCAATCTCCAACGCGTATTTTTTACACACATAAGGACGAAAAAAGTAGGTTACACATATTTAATTTAGGTTGGTAAGTACCGAATAAGTACATGCTACTTATTCGGTCAAGCGCTTGACCAATATCATGTAGGAGTAGCGAGTGGAATATTAATACTTGTCAAATATCACTTGTACTTGTAAGTAGGTAGTTTGAACATACGTACGACGTTTCATAAAGGTATATAAGATTTATTTGTTTTATTAAGGTATGCTAATGATGCTGTACAAATAAATTTTCTTCCTGTGGCTATTCAAATCTTTGATAACTATATAATAATGTAAAAACCACATATTATTTTTAGTTGAAATAAGATTAACTATACTTTAATTTTTTTTTTTTCTGAAAATGTAAACACAACATAAATCTGAAGGAAATCTTAAAATCTGAAAGGAAACTCACCAACGGCACCAGTGACAATCCAATGTGGACGAAATGATACACAACAAAACCACAGACGGTCCAGGCACCAAGAAACAGGGTTAGGAAATTATATAAAATAAATCCACCAGGGTCAAACAAGTCGCACTTAAACAAACCGCCAAAACCGACCACTTAGCAATAAAAAAAAAACAAAATCAAGACATCAACGGAAGGGTTTGCGAACTGCGATTACATACATTTCATAATCGATGTATGAATGTTGTAATATTTACGTAATTTTTTCAGGCCGTCAGATGTTCGGAACGATGCGGTATCGGGAACCGAGTATACCACTCTCGGTGAATGGCAGCTCCGCACTGCTGCCCGTAACGGCAAAAGGTCGTTCGTTACCCACATTCTCTTTCCGCGCAAGCCTCCCCAAGTTGGAACGAGACGGGTGAGATATACACGTGTTTTCCAACGTGTTAAAACGGGACAGAAATATCACAGCTTCACAGAAAACCCGAATTCGAGACTTGATAGTTTCAACTTAAGACCACGCTTTGCTTTGTGAATTATTTGTAAGATTATTATTTTGTACATAGTTTCACAATAATATATGTGAGTAAACGGATACATTATGTTGAAAAGTGACAATTGTTACACTAAACAATGGGTAAAAAGTAACAATGTGATCAAGCATTTCACACGAACTTTTTTTTCTTGATAATGAAATTACTCCGGTTGTAAGAAGTTTCAAGTGCAAAAAGATTAAAATTTTTCATTGCCATGCTTAATTTTACTTTTACACATTACGTAATCATTTAAATTTAAATTGAATTTAAATAATAAAGATGGTACGTTTGCGTTTAAATTACGAATGATTGTCATTCTATTTTACATAAAATCCTTAATATATTCCTATTATCTTATAAATAAATTAACAATATTTCTTACGAACACTTTCTCTATCTATTTTACGACTCTCCAGCGAATATAATTTAATCATATTGTATAACATAACATTAGATACGTGTAATTAATTTTTGTTAGTATATCTTTTTCTCTTCCTGTCTGTCAATTTTTTACTTAAACAATTTGAATTTGGTTATCAGTTACTAGCGGAGACCCGCTACTTCGTCCGCCCTTAAACCTCCTTAATTCGGCCCTCTTGCAAAATCCATTCTTAGCGGACGTCTATTAACTATAAGCTACCTCCCTGCCAAATTTCATATTTGTACGGTAAGTGGTTTTTGACATTTCGGCATGAATGACATTTTCGCATTAATATATTAAAATTTAACTTTGTGGATTATTTATTGTTGAATTATTATTATTTCTATATTTATATATTTTAAAGAGAAACTAAACATTATTACAATAAAAACATGGTCAAAAGCTTAGAGAGAGAAAAGCTTATACTTAACAAAAGCAACTTACATTGAAAATTATTCTTAATCTTAATAAGTTTTTAAATAAATTACATTTTCGTAATATACTAAATTTTGTCTACAATTTTAATTAATTTATTATTACAGTATACAGATAATAGAATTAATCGAGCATTTAGTTAAACGAGTTACTATTGAGCATTTAGCTTAGCGACAATCCATTTATGGAAGCATCCCAAACCTTTGCCAATTACTAGTTATTATTCAAGGCGGAGGTTAGACTCAGACCAAAGATATGGAAAAATAGGGTAACAGTGTTAACCTACTTTGATCTCGGTCATTGGGAGTCAGCGGAATTGATTCAATAGAGCGCAGACTTTGTTATGAGATAAAATTATTTAACACGTTCGCTGCGCTACGAGGTCAATTGATCTCGTACACCTAGCGTCGTCAAGAGTTACGAGGTTGATTGACCTCGTACCACACCACGTAAAGTTTTAGTATGAGGTCAAAAAACCTCGTACCACACCAGAGGAAAGTACAGAAAAATCTGGGCCGCGTGGTCCCGTTCCCGTAGGTATACAGGTATAAAATATAGCAAGCAATATGGCCTAAAGTTTTTCGTATTATGTGTAAGCATACATTATCAGTTAGGCCCCAAGAGATTGGTATATCTGTTACATTAGGTCGGCTCATATCGAATTTGAAATGATAATAACCTTGCAACTTGATTACATGATTGTGTACCACGCCAGTATCTAATTAGATTGAATCTATAATTGACATACACAACCATTTCTATGTGTTTCAACACAGTTCAATAATCTATACTAATATTATAAAGCTGAAGAGTTTGTTTGTTTGTTTGGTTGAACGCACTAATATCTGGAACTACTGGTCCGATTTGAAAAATTCTTTCAGTGTTAGATAGCCCACTTATCGAGGAAGGCTATAGGGTATATTATCCCCGTGTTACTACGGGAACGGGAACTACGCGGGTGAAACCGCGCGGCGTCAGCTAGTATTTAATAAAATGTAACTAGTTACTTTTTGCCCCGTTAAAATCACCCCAATTAAATCTATACTAATATTACAAAGCTGAAGAGTTTGATTGTTTGATTGAACGCGCTAATCTCAGGCATTACTGGTCCGATTTGAAAATTACTTAAAACTGCTGACAAGCATCGGTAGCCAAGCTCAAAGCAAGCCAAACAAGTACATGAGACGCAACACCAACGTATCAGGTTGATGGATACAGACTAGAACTTCGAAGGATGTGTTCCTTGCATGCCCTGTGAAGTCTTGCAGTCAATGATATTTCTTCACTTAGAATCAAGGTGGGCCAGGCTTAGTTCGGTTCGTCATGCTTGTTTAGTATTAGTACATTATAAAACAACAAACGAACAGTCTCCACTCAGTTACCCATTAATCTTACTGAATGCGTGTTATTTTTGACGACGACGCCAACATCAAAGCCCAATAAACCTTTAGAACGTACACTAATGGCGTGGATTTTAAAAAGCGAATGGCGTTAAGGTCCCAAAAGGATACGCAGTACGCACGCAGTCGGGTTGGGTCAGTTTTTCGCAGCGAGGTTAAGTAGGCACATTACGAAGAACAAAATGGCGCGTTATAGAAAGACCCATTACTATTAGCTATTTGATTGGGTATTTTGTAACATTTTTGGGCGATGACACTTGAAGTTGTTATTGATATTAGGCTAGATTGGGGTAAACGTATACCTATTATGAGTGAATGGGTCATTTAGACCGATAGAAACGCCGATAGAAACGGTTGTACGCCTAATTTGAATTATTGTTTATTTATTCAGAAATACATTTTTAGTCACTGGGAATCAATATTTTATGTAGCGCCACACCCTAAATCATATCAAGTTGAAGCATAGTTGTTGAGATTTAAAATTTTATTTCAATTACATTAAAATAAAATTAATTTGCAATATTTAATTTTTACTTTTCAAAAATAACAATTAAAAACCTAGAAAACTATAAGATAATAAGCATAGATTTACAAGTCGGTACAGAGTAGGTATAATAAGTTTCCTGGTATATAGAAATTTTGACATTTTACTATTATTAATTAAAGTTAGAGAAAAGTGCCTCATAACGAGAAAGACTATGAAGATTTGAATAGTATTATTATTGATCCAATACGCTATCCCTAGACTGATGTCTAGAGTCGAGACCTTCATTGCGACATTCAGCATGAGCTGTACAAACACCTACAACAAACAAGTCTAGGTATATTGCACAACTTGAAGATAAATATAATAACGATTGATTAATAGACTGTTTTGAACTGCCTCGTTCGTTCGTTGGTCTACTGGTATGTGATCGAATCCTTTTTTTTTAACGTAGTGAAATCCTCATGGATACCTTCTCGTCACAGGGAGGCAAGAAGGTTATGTCGGACTTCAACCGACTAAAACCCCACGGTGTTCCGACTCTCCGCCTGATGACTAAGCCACGGGAACTTTTCATAAACTATATACTTACCGCAACTCAGACAGCGGCACTCGTTATCAAGCTCTCCTGTTGTGGTATTGAAATCGCTTCGGGAACAAAAACGTCAACAACTTGAGGATTTTTGTCCAGTGGGCGACAGATTCCCCGTATCTGTCACACGGACGTCCTCGTCAAGGAGGCAAATGGCGGTCGTAAGCGAGTCGCCTCGTCCTGCTCTTCTACGACGAATAGGATGACACTCCAAGTCAACCTCTCTTAACCTTTCCGCCGCCTCCTTCTGTGACATTACAATCTCACAGAATGAGGCTATGTGATCGAATCCTGGGTCAAATCAAGAATACCTACTGAGCTTTTTCAATAAAAATTCATAGCTCGGAGTTGGGAAGTTGGTATTCCTATACCATCGTGCCTTGTAGAACACGTTACTGGCTCTCTAGTGAACCGTTAAACTATGCTGATGATGATGATGAATGTACTGTTTAACCCAGTTTTCTTACATTATCATTAACAACCCATATTCGGCTTACTGTAGTGCACGAGTCTTGGTCCACCATGCGAGTGGATTAGCAGAGAGAATTAAGAAAATTCTCAGGTATGCAGGATTCCTCACGATGTTTTTCCTTCACCGTTTGAGACACGGGATGTTTCATATCTTAAAATGGACATAACTGAAAAGTTGGAGGTGCATGCCCTGTAGTTTAGAACGGATTCGTACCTACGCCCTCCGAAACGAAGGTAGAGGTCATATCCACTAGGCTATCACGTAAGTTTTCTTATACATAATATACTCAGAGCCACAATTATCCGCCCTCTTTATTATGACGCGAGTATATTAAAGTGGGCGGATAATTGTGCCTCTGAGTATATAATTGACGGAGAGCTGGCGCACCTGAATTTAAATGAAAAACTGTAAAACAGTCCAAAATATCGCAGGATATCCATCCTATATTCTGTTGCCCTACATCCATAAATTTAAAACATTATTTTACTATGCATATAATTTTATCGTATAGGTACCCCTTATATCAGTGCTTCCTGATTGGACTGATTATCATGGTGGCACTTCTATATATAGGTAAGCTCTACTATTATTTCTCCAAAATATTAATAATTTACTAAAAAATTCGAGGAAATCCTATTTACCCATGGGACCTGCCTCCAAATATTGGAAAGCATTTTACGAGAGCAAGTTGAAGTGTTATTCGACAAGTTTTTGACATTTTGTCCATAGGTTACATGTCTAAACGTCACTTTGTCTAATGTTAGTGAAAGCCCGCGACTTCGCGTGAAATCAGTTTTTATATAATATTTTCCTGCATATATTTTTATTTTTGGAACTCAATCCTAAAGATCTAGATATAGGACGTAGCGCAAAAAACGCGAACACAAAAGGTTGCCAATGTTGCCTTTAAAGCTCATTCTAGTCTAGGGATTTAGGGGAAATAATAATAAAAATCGTCAGTTTGTCTTGTATTAAAACTGTTTGCCTACGAATAGGAGTGTGGATAGTAATTAAAACAAGACTTTAAGACCTTTATTCACAATATGTTTTCAGTCAATAGATTCTTTTAATATCAGTCTCTGTAGCTAAGTGGCACGTCGATTCTCTTTCTACGATCGCAAACGCTTCGAAAACTAGAAAAATGAATAGGAATGACAGATTTTGATCACGTGACCTGTCGATAGCATAAGTCATTCCCATACATTTTTCTAGTTTTCGAAGCGTTTATTTATTTATTTATTTATTTATTTGTAACGAACAGCGTTTAACAAAATATGTATAAATAATGTAAAATAAACAACAATAAGGCCACATATAGTTACAAAGAAAGTTACAATATAAAGTAGGTATAACATATTATATCACAATATAAGGTAGGTAGGTAGGTGAAAATGAAAAATAATTTTTTAAAAGAAATGATAGTGAATAAAATAATATTATTAAGTTAATCTATACTAATATAATAAAGCTGAAGAGTTTGTTTGTTTGTTTGTTTGTTTGTTTGTTTGTTTGTTTGTTTGTTTGTTTGTTTGTTTGATTGAACGCGCTAATCTCAGGAACTATTGGTCCGATTTGAAAAATTATTTCAGTGTTAGATAGCCCATTTATCGAGGAAGGCTATAGGCTATATATTATCCCCGGATTCCTACGGGAACGGGAACCACGCGGGTGAAACCGCGCGGCGTCAGCTAGTTATATATAAGAAAAATAGTACAAAATTTATTTAAAAATTCGCAAGTTGAATTAAAGTGAATAAGCGTGAGTGTGTGCGTGTGTGAGTGCGTGTGCTCGTGTGTGTGCATGTGTCTAAGAGCATGAGAAAGAGAATGGACGTGTGTGTGGGTTTGAGAATTGGTGCATAAATTAGTTAAGTTTATTGAGTTTGGTATGTGTTTTTCTGAAAGCGTTTGTTCATTGAGGTGTTATTGTCTTCGGTGTAAAGTGATAATTTCTTTTTTTAACTGTGCTTTAGATAAATAAAAAAGATCTAAATGGGAGTAAGTCTTATTATATTTTCGAGATAGCCGTACCAAAATTGCGTTTTGGCCATAGTTGGAGTTTGATTTAGGCGCAACTAGTAAGCGAGTGTGCCGGGGCCTAAACGATGAAGCATTTAACGAGAGAGCTGACAGTAAGCTAGGATTTTGCGATCGTAGAAAGAGAATCGTCGTGCCAATTGGCTACAGGGGCAGGTTCACTTTGGGTATGGTGAAAGTGTTATTTATAATTTTGCGGATTGCAACCGCTATTTAATTCGCGGTGTTTATATACGAAGTTATCATAGACAATATAGATTATGGTAGGTATACAAATTAAAATATTCACAGATTAAAAATTATTCAGGTAATAATAGGTATAATAGGTAGGTAGGCAAGACTGCACTAGCTACAAAGTTGTACTTTAGCGTGAACACAATGGATTACCTTCATCATCATCATCATCATATCAGTCGATGGACGTCCACTGCAGGACATAGGCCTTTTGTAAGGACTTCCAAACATCAGGATACTGAGCCACCTGCATCCAGCGAATCCCTGCAACTCGCTTGATGTCGTCAGTTCACCTGTCGGCCGTGGTCGGTCGGCCAACACTGCGCTTACTAGTGCGGGGTCGCCATTCCAGCACTTTGGGACCCCAACGTCCATCGGCTCTTCGAACTATGTGCGCCGCCCATTGCCACTTCAGCTTCGCAACTCGTTGAGCTATGTCGGTGACTTTGGTCCTTCTGCGGATTTCCTCATTTTTGATTCGATCACGCAGAGATACTCCTAACATAGCTCGTTCCATCGCTCGCTGTGTGACTCTTCTTCTTATGAGGCCCACAGTTAGCGACCAAGTCTCGAAATACCATAGGTCATCACTGGCAACACGCACTGTTCGAAGACTTTTATGTTCAGGCACTGAGGAATTTCGGACGAAAAGATGTCGCGAAGTTTCCCGATTGGATTACCTTATGTTATAAAAATATTACATACCTAGTTAAAGTAATTTGTGTAATAAAAATATTCCTTTATATTGAAAAAAAAAATATACAAGATTTGTACCACAAATACACGTAAGCTCTACGCATTTGCAGCGTATTTATGCTCAATTAAGACGAGTCAATAAACAAACACTGAATGTTTGCTTAATTTGATTGAAAAAGGAATAAAATAAAAACCCAACAGTTTACGCGCTGGCACGTTTGTTTATTTGTAGAAAAAACACGCAATTGGTTACATGTCGCGGTTGACTCGATACGTTATGACGTGACGTGCTAAACTCAGTTTACTGGATGCCCGTTGAAATTTGACTCAAATTTAATAAATTTAAAAACATTTGTTAGTTTGCAATTGCGACAGTAAAACTTGACGTTGAAAATTCATTTTATTTACATAGTTTATTGCATCTATTTATAAGATATGACGCTGCGCGGTTTCACCCGCGTAGGTCCCGTTACCGTAGGAATACGGGGATAATATATAGCCTATAGCCTTCCTAGATAAATGGGCTATCTAAAACTAAAAAAAATTTTGAAACCGGACCAATAGTTACTGAGATTAGCACGTTCAATCAATCAAACAAACAAACTCTTCAGCTTTATAATATTAGTATAGATAAAACATTCATAAATCAATACTAACTGATTTTTTTTAATCCAATATTTTGACTAAGAGCAACTATAAAACAAATAGTAATTCTGAAGTTTCATTTTCCACACGGTATTAAATTGGGGTCGAAATTTGGAGAGAAAACCTTTATAAAACGAAGGTCTGGTCTTCATATTATGCTCTAACTCTGTATCATACATTTTCGACCCTTTGTCAGCCGCAGTGCCGTGGCTTGCCTTGAATGGGGCCAATAATCGAGCGGCAAATGACGAAAATCTCATTAGTAGTTTTTATTTGCTTTTTTCTCCGGGAAGTACCAAAGATTTGTGGAATAATTTTACAAATTTTTGGTTTTCACACAAAGGGCCCCTGTGGTCTGTGGACACCGTATCATTGATACAGGGTCCCAATGATACGGGGTAGGTAATAGTTGTTTATATAACTGCCATTTAATTTCCTTTTACCTACACGCTTCTAAACAGCTCCACAATTTATGGAACCAACAGAAGCCTTTAGTCTACATTAATTAAGGCTGGGCTTGTATCGGCTCCCACGTAAATGGCGATGTTGTTGTTTTGTCCTCCCTCATTAGTGCTTTTAAGAGCTTTATGGGGTTCTTAGCGATTTTAATGAAGAGAAAATCACTATTGGTAAGTTTTTTTTTTTAATTATTCACTCATTAATGGTTTTACTAGACCGTGCAGCGCTGGATTTAGATTTCCAATTATACGTCGAATATCTATATGTAGATAGGTTTAGCTTGGCATGTAAACACATCATTATACTGTGTTTATATTATACTAGCAGAACCTCGCAGTTTCACCCGCGTGGTTTCCATTCCGTGGGGATACTGGGATAAGTATAGCCTATGTTAGTCTCTGATGATGTATGCTGAACAAAAAATCAAATGGAGCAATATTTTTATACGTAACTAGCTGACCCGACAAACGTTGTTTTGCCTTATAACTGAAAATGAAAAATTTTGGACCACCCTTATCATTTAGGGATTTTGAGACTTCCATATTATATTAGACAATAGTGTAAATAACAGCGCAAAGCGCAAGACGTTGCATTTGAAACTTGTATTAAAGTACCAGCTTAAAATAATTAAGTAATACATTTTTTATATGAAGTAACTTTCACAAAGATATGAGTAGGATTATGTTACTAAATTGTTAGCCGTATCTCTAGCTACGAGTGCAAACGATGTGTAAACTATCCTGTGGTGCATTGTTGTTAATTATTATTCATAATACATTAAAACCTTGAAAAGGCATTAACGGTTTCAAAACAGCAATTATTTTAAATCTATGACACAGCCGCAACGTTTTGGTTATTTAAAATATGTACCGCATTTCATCATCATACTTTTTGTAGGGTAACCATCAGACATGGATTGTTCCCAAAAATAAATCTGCTATTTTAAATAGCTGTATTTGAAATAGGTACAAAATGTGAGTACAAATGTTGTTTGTCCCCAAAAATAAATCTGCTATTTTAGATAGCTGTATTTGAAATAGGTACAAAATGTGAGTTTGTTTGTTACTCTTTTTTTTACCTGCTCAATTGGTAACATTGGACTTTTGCATACAGTTCAGTTCAGTTCAGTATAGAAAAAAAACACATAAATTAGTACATACTTTTACTTTAGAAGAAATAATGTTCTCAAAAAAATTATAAAGCGATAAAAACAGCTCCAGGTGATGTTTTTATTCATAAAGATATTTTATTTTTACATGTTAGCAAAACCGTTTTCAAATGCATTTATGGTCACCATAATCATCATCATGTGTCCACTAAGTTTTCAGATCGAAAAATAGATGTAACTTAGAGGCAGAAGTTAGCATGACGATAATACTGCCACGTACGAATTTTACGAAAATATTAAGACATGTTATCTACAATCTAATTATATGAATTGCCACAAAACTTATGAAATACTAACAATTAATACGTTAAGTATCTTATTACGTAACATTCAGCATTTGAAGCTACTAAAAAAATCCGTATTTTCGAACCGACGTGGTCGCCCTACATTTTATGAAACCGGTCGCTAATTAATGCAATTTATTTACACATAATTTTTTGCTACAATGAATATTTTTAATTAATTGAGTTGACTTTTCCGTTTATCTTATTCGACATTTAATTTTTAATATCGGGATATGAACAAAAATACCAAATTTACGAAAAATCGTAAATAAATACGTTTTATATTATTCATATTTAAAACAAGATGCTGTTAAACATAACAAAAATTATAGCAGCATTGATTACTAAGACAAAACACTAAGGTTTAAACCCGCTGTATTACTTATTTAGCTTAGGAACCTTCTAACTCCATCAGACCAAACCGCACCGGAACCCGTCACTCTGCATTGGTGCAGCATCGTGGGTCCAAGCTCCATATCCCTCTTCTCCTAAATAAGCTTTTACTGAAGTAATAATGAAGCTATAGAGTTTGTTTGTTTGTTTGATTGAACGCGCTAATCTCAGGAACTATTGGTCCAATTTGAAAAATTCTTTTAGTGTTAGATATAGATAGATTTATCGAGGAAGGCTATAGGCTATAAAGTATCCCCGTTTTCCAACGGGAACGGGAACTATGCGGGTGAAACCGCGCGTCATCAGCTAGTGTAACATAAAATCCCAGTTTTCATAACAATAGACGCAAGCAGAACGTAGCTCAGAAACGTGTTCAGAAAGTAAGTAACATCTGAAAATTTCGTATTTAGGCAGGCTTTACCTACAATGTTTGTTCTCCCATTTTAGTGCCGGGGCATAATAATGATGTTTGAGTTATGAACTCACTATTGTTTTGTTGGATACTCCGAATGTGTTATGAGGGTTTGTTTTCGACGACGCTATTCACGATGAAATATAAAAGTTGAGGAACCATTCCTTCTACTTTTATATTAATCATTATTCAAAATTCTTCATCATTTATTTTAATTAGGCTTAGTTTACAAGCACTTTTGAAAGGTCAAGATTATGTAATTTAATTTAATCTAATGGTTTTTACTGACCAAGTAAAAACCGCTCTCCATGGATCGCTCCACGAATGTGCTAAGAGCCACACTACGGGAGGAATGGCGACGGATAGAGAGGCTTGCCACCACACCCAAATGACGACCACGACCACTCTGTCAAGAGTGTAACGACAAAGAAGAAGAATGGTGGTAATAATAGTCGAAAACTTAAAATTAATGTTACGAGTATTCCAAACGCGCCTTGTTCCGAAAAGAGCCCACAACAAACTCAGCCATGTTTTTTTTGTTTACCACCAAACAAAAAAAAAATCTCGTGCCGCAGTGCTTTGCTGACCGATTTTTATGAAATTTGGACGACAGTGTTTTTGACGTCTGGAAAATTTTAAAAACAACATGATTATTAATTTTAATTAATTTAAGTTTTTTAAGAAATCCGTAACTTTTAATAATTACTATCGATGTATTTACGGTCCCTTATTCCATGTACTAGTCCTACACGAAATTAATATTGTTTATATTTTTGATATCAGTCAACTACCCTATTGCCTATTGCATTTTAATTCACGCTAATGTAATTCACTCTGCGTCTTACTAATATGCATTTAACCACACTACTCTAGAGGTACATGCATGGTGGTATGTCCAACTGATTGCATTTCGACCACGGTGGCCAATCTCATTATGAGACTAGATATCTACACTAAAGTAAGGTTGATTGTTGCCTGTTGGTTTAGCCTTTATTGAAACTAACGGAAGCCCGCGACTCGCCTAAAATTCTGTTATTAAAAATGCCGAGTAACCAAGGATTTATCCGGGATAAAAGTAGCCTATGTTCTACTCCTTAGGTCTTTTTGATTTTGATACCAAATTTCATTCCAATCGGTTCATTAGTTTAGCCGTGAAAATGTAATAGAGTGACAGATAGCTAGATTTACTTTAGAAGGGATAGTCTTAAGATTAAGCACGTACATAAGTCTCAGTAGTTAACTGCTGACGTCACAAAACTTTTCATTGCTTCCGGGTCACGGCTCCCGACAATTCTGTTTTCCAATCAACATTTTGCTGAGATCGTGACTGTTATTCTAACTACAATAAATTCGATAACACCATTTAGTGAGAGTCAACGTGTTTAAATCACTTCAATCTGCAAAATTCTACAGAATTTGTTAATCCTCCAGATTTATTCAATTCAACTCGTATTTTTAAAGTCAAATTGTAAAACTAAACTTGATTAATCATCATCATTAACAGGTGGAAGTCCACTGCTGGATATAGGCCTCTTAAGCACAACGGTCTCGAGCCTCCAGCATCCAGCGGCTCCCTGCATCTTGCTTGATATCGTCCACCTACTGGGGTGTCGACCAACACTACGCTATCCGGTGCGGGGTCGCCGTTCCAGCACCTTGTGACCCCAACGTCTATCGGCTCTTCTAGCTATGTGGCCTGCTCATTGCCACTTTAGCTTCACGACTCGCTGAGCTATTGATTAATCAATACAATTTATATACAACGGAAGTGTCCGTCTGTGATTTCACGATACTAAAATAGAATCAAACTTTTTTTTAATTTTTATCTGTCTGACCTGTCCTGACCTGGATCTGTCTGTCTTTTATACCAAGCTAATTCCTGAAACGGCTGAACCGATTTAAACGGGGCTTTCGCTGTTAGATATAGGAGGTTATTGAGCAACATTTAGGCTACTCTTTATCTTGAAAAAATCTATGGTTTCAGGATTTATGAAAAACTGAATTTAAGCTAACGAAGTTGCGGGTCTCCGTCTTCAAATAAACAAACGCCGTTCTACGTTGAATAGAAACAAGCGTTACATTGCAGAAGTTATGAATATAAATAGGGAATAATTGATTTTGCTAATCTGTAGATTAATCGATCAACTCTAAAGACATCGTCGAAGAAACAAGATCATGCATCGAAGCTTTTCACGCGACGACAAACCATGATTTTTTAAACAATATTAATTACTAGCTGACGTCGCGCGGTTTCACCCGCGTGGTACCCGTTTCCGTAGGAGTAGGAATACGGGGATAATATATAACTTATACTATTTTTTCATAAATTGGCTATCTAACATTGAACAATTTTTCAAATCGGACCAGTATTAATCTAATTCCTGAGATTAGCGCGTTCAAACAAACAAGCAAACTCTTCAGCTTTATAATATTAGTATAGTTATATGTTATAACCAATATTACCGTTCTCCTCTATTTTGTCTGGACATGTATGGAGTGTGTACAACATTAGCCAAGCGGGCAAGGATCGTAATTAGAACCCATGATCCTGTCTAGTCCGACCGAACGGTCGAGTTACTGAGGCTTCAAATTCAAAGATATCCTACTAAAAAAAACTTTTATTATTATATTTATATCATATATTAGACGCCCGCAACTTCGACCGCGTGACCTCGTGAAACCCGAGCGGGTAAGCTTTCACCCCCTCCTGTTAATATTTTTGCATGTTTTATATATAATCATTTTACAAAAAAATAACTTGAAACGTGAAAGAATTATTAAAAAAAACTTCAACCACTTTTTAACCCTTTAGGTACACCTAAGATTAATATTGATAAATATTGAATAACATTATTAGAAGTTTATAAAACTTCATAGTATAACTTAATTAAATAATTCAAAAGTAACAATTTCCGACAACAGTGAGCGACGAGTTTGTCCCCTCAGCGACTTATTTTATGTCATCGAAAGCAGTGAATAAATAAATATTTTCTTCAAACAATGAATCCAATCCTCTGGTCGCGACACCCTGACACGGCGAGGCGTTTTAGCGATTAAAATGCGACAGGCGTTTTCTTTTTGTGACTGTACCTACAACATGGAAAATTTATTCTTTCTAGCTTTTCAAAAGTTTTCCTTTATCGATACTAATTTCTTAATTAACTAGCCGACGACTGCACGGTTTTACCTGCGTGGTTCCCGTGCCCGTAGAAATACGGGGATAGACTTTGGGATAGTGTAGCTTCCCAACGATGAAAGAATTTCGCAAATCGTTCAGTAGTTTCAGAGCCGATTAGTCTGCCAGTCAATGCAATGAGAAGTATTACTTTGGGGTTTTTTTTTTAAATGGGCACTTTAAAAAAAGCGCTTTAAAATCTAAATGTTAGGTAAAAGTACCTACTAATATAATGAGTTCACCAAAAAAAAAATCCGGCATCCAGATTAAAGTGTTGAAGCCTTTGCGAACTTTCGCGAATATTCCTATAGATATTTTAAATATTAAGTATTTAACAAAAAACTTTTCAAATCGGTCTAATTATCCCGTATTTTTTTTGAATATACAAGGTTTTAGGAATTTAAATGATATGAGTATACTTCCAGTACTTATACGTATATGGAAAATACACTCGGAAAAAGGGGAATTATAAAAATCTTCATATGGAAGGAAGCTGTTCAAACGTCTTACTTAATATAATAAATAATTATTTTAAGGTATTTTGTTATTGTAGCGATTTTCCAACACATTTTTTGTACTCCAAAGTCGACCTTTTTAAGTAACTTTTGGCAAGCACTTAAAAGTTTACCTGAAGTTGGGTGAAAGTAAAGTTTACTTAAAAAAAGCTTACCTGTAAATACCGGCAAAGCCTCTACTTAATATAAAATACTTTGAATATCTAAATTTCCTAAAACTTTGGTTTGCTTTAATTAAGACTATCATTAGAAATTAATTATCGGAAGGATTCTTTTGCCAAAGCAGCAAACCAAATAACCATTTAAACAGATTTTAACCGCAGTAACTTCTTATTGGTGTTAATTAATTGAAAACTAGTTTTTGTGAAATTTTAACCGATTTCAAAAAAAGAGGTTTGATAGGATATACCTACATAACAGTCTATTGTAAAACCTGTTATTGTCTATGGATTTTTGTTGCGGTACCTAATATAACTTTGTTACGATTTGGACTTTTTAATAGTTCTTCGATTAATAAAGAATGTGTTATTGTTTTCACTGATAGCATAGTTTTTGTGAAATTTTAACCGATTTCAAGAAAAAGAGGTTTAATAACATTCGCATAATGTGCATAATGTTGGAGCTGACATTAGCTGTCAAACTCTCAGCTTTTTTTAATTGAGGAGGATCTGGCCTTCACAAGCTCTTAGTTCATAAGGTTAAACGAAATTTAACTTTGACTATACCGGGTAAACAAATTTCTAGTACGATAATTTCCGGAAAACCATCAGTCCTCTGATATTCCAGATAAATATACAGAGGTTTGCACGTTTGTCGACAGTTTGATATCAATACAAATCTATAATATAAAAATGAATGAGAAAAATTCGAATAATTGCCGGAAAAATCATAAAAATAGCCCTTTTCTTTTTCTCATACAAATGTTTTTTAACTAAAACGTAGTCAATTTGAGCTTTATTGTTATTGTATAAAGTTCATATTAATAATATTAGAAAGGGTAGCGTAGGTTTAAGGTAGGGTTTGGGTAGGGTAGGGGTAGTTAAAAGTTTACATCGAGTATCACGCGGACGAAGTCGCGGGCGTCCGCTAGTTTTTAATACAAATCGTTTACGTTTTTAAACTAAAAATAAAACATTCTAAATGTCAATAAATGCTAAATAATAATAAATGATAAATGGACTTTAATAATGCTGACAATTGTTATTGCAAACGCGTAGCGAACTACGGAAATCAACTCCAGTTCACTTGTTTTCTATTTAAAGCTGTGAAAATTACATTTTATTGTAAAGGAAATTGTTGCCCTCAAAAATTTATGACACGAACTTCCATTTACACATATTATGGCCCAAAATTTATAGGCCATTGTTGAACTTCGCCTAACGTTATTGTAACATTAAGCTCAACTAATTGCCGAGTGTACAATTTGAATATTCTAAGCCTCAGGGAAATTACAAAGTCGTTTGAACTAATTTGTAATATACGTGTACAATAAAAGGGAAGGCGCATTAAACTCTTGAACAGGCAGGAGGACTTGATGACCTTTCTCGTTAAGAATATCCGCTGCGAATAAGATATACTACGCTATACTACGATACTATAAACTAATACTTCGATACGATATACTAATACTTCGATACGATATACTAAAACTTCGATACGATATATTAAGCTATACTACGTTACGATATATTACGCTCTACTATGTTTACGATATACTACGCTATAATACGATACGATATATTACTTTGATCGCCAATTAATCGTGCAGTGTACCTACAATGTTATTTTTAAATTATTTGTAAATTGAACAGGTTTATATCTTATGGCAGGATATGTGTTATTTACAGTCTATAAAGGAATTTAGTTTTTAGTTTTACAAAAGGATAGGAATTTAGTTTTCACAAATCCCTTGGAAATCGTGGATTTTTTAAGGGATAAAAAGAAGCCTATGTGTTAATCCAGGCTATAAAGGTTTAAGTAGTCAAGTCATGAAAGAGTAACAAACATTCATATCATTAAAATCATCAGTTTTCGCAAATCTTGGGAAATCTTGGTTTTTTTTCTTGATAAAAAGTAGCCTATGTGTTAATCCAAAGTAAAATCTATTTCTATTCCAAATTTCAGCCAAATCGCTTCAGTAGTAGCGGCGTTAAAGAGTAACAAACATCCAAACATCCATACAAACTTTCGCGTTTATAATATTATAGTAGGAAGTAGGATAACGTATAATGATACGCCAATGATCTAGAATATATAATATTTGCAGTAAAATATACCTTGAACTGTTAAGTGAATAGCGTAGGTACACATTTCGAAATAATGAATTATCATCCAAAGAATTAACTTATTCAAAGTTAGATGTAATTTAAGAGCGTAATATTCCTCCTTCCGCCTCCAATAAGACAAATATGCCTCCAAAAGCTTTTATTGAAATCGGCGACTTATGTTATAGCAAACGGAACGATTTCACCGAGGTTAGCTCAATGCCAGCATTAATAAATCAAACTCAAAATGTATGTTAATCCATTCCACCCCGAAATTATCATATGGATAAAAACGTTTTACATTTCGATAAAAACGGTAAATGACAAAAGAATTATACAAAGAACTGATTTAACGGGGTGTTCACATTGGACCATTTATATGTCTAAAGCGTTTAATTATGAATGAAATAAAAAATTATAACTTTTAATAATGTAATGGTAAATATTTTAAACTTTCCATAAAAGTAGAATAGCTAATATAAATAGTGTATTGAGAAAAACAAACCGAACGGAATTACGAACAAGGATTCTCGGAATCAGGTCAAAAAAAAACTTGATGTTTCACAAAATAACGAATGTTTTTAAAATTATGTCTTATTGATTGTTTCTACGACGCAAAATTCTTCGTACAATACCAGTCTTCAGAATAAAACATTATCATATTAGACTTCATCTTAATATACATATAAATGCGAAAGTTCTTTCATCACGATATCTCGAAGTTGAAATTTGGTAGGGAGGTAGTTCGTAAACAGTAGACGTCCACTAAGTACGCATTTTGCGAGAGGGCCGGATTAAGGAGATCTAAGGGCGGACGAAGTTGTGGGCGTCCGCTAGTATGCCGTATATTAGCTTATGTACAAATAAACTAGTACACTTTAAACATGCGTGAAAATAAATAATAAAATATTTCTAAACCAAACAACAACACTAATAAAATGTTTGTCACCCCTGGCTAAAACCAAAGCACCTATAAAAGCACAAAACTCGAAACGAAACCCTGCATATCACAACAAAAGCAAACGTCGTATTCTACAAGTATGTTGTCAACACCTGCTCTTCCGACAAAAGCGCTTTATACAGCACTTGAAGCATTCGGAGAGATGTGTGAACTGAGTCGCTTTCAAGCGTCGCACTCTGCTAAACATCAATCATGCCCTTTTGTGCGTCTCACCAGTATTTGTGCTAACCTGAGGCTGTTACCAAAAATATCACTAACTTCGAATGAGATACATTTGTGTTGCGTGGCTTTTTATTTATGTACAGGGTGTCCCGTAGTTAATAGATAAAACGCAAGTGATACACCACCTAATTTCAAATTTCAAAGCCTAGTATTCCTTACATTATTAAATTTAACATGTTTTACATTTAATAAGAGAAACAGTTTTTAACTTATTTTTTCCATGTTAGTATGTTAGTGGATCTGTTTTAAGTTTAGTATGTTAGTACGTAAGTTAGTCTTATTTCTAATTAATTAAATTCATTTAACTAGTAAGGCGTGCGGCTCGAGACCGTTATACTTGGAGGACCATGCAAGAGGCCTATGTCCAGCAGTGGACTTCTATCGGCTGATAAGGTACTAGTAAAGACCCCATGAAAACTCAACGGTATCGGCTGGAAGGGGCCAATAACCAATGTACCTCTTCCAGCCGATACCATTGAGTAACATTTTTTTGTCAAGTTGTACTTTTTTCGGATTTTTTAATTTCTATCTTGAATCAGTCTTTTTAATGCTGGACTGGTGTAATTAATATTTTATGCATCTGATTTTAGTTAAATGTTGCGCAAACAACAGACATTTTGGTTTAACTTGCTTGCCAGGGACTAATATACTTCTAAAACGTCATGGACTGTCATGACTGGAGGAACAACCATCAAACTTTAGGGTTTAGAAACAATACATACCTATTCATAAATATGCTAAGACGACATTGAGGACGGTTCACAAGTGTATAACTTGTTAGTAGAGTTAGTTAAAGGAATTTAGAGCTTATTAGTAGAGTTAATCTTTCAAAATCCAATGAAATCCTTCTTGAATATATTCAAAGATTTGAAAAGTTCTTTTAAATTCAATAATACAATCTCAATACAATGGAACAGAGAGAAAATTGCATTTTTAAATAACATTCTATAATTGAAACGAACTCTGAATTCAATAAGGAATAGGTAAATATCCCTCGGGCTTCAATTTCCATTATAAATCTCACCGATTGGCGTGGCGGTGCGCGTAGAGGCCAATCCTTGGCAATCTTATTTTCTAAGTATAACCTAGTTTTATGAAATAGGCTCACGCTTGACCACTATCTCAATAGGGTAGTTGACTCAAATCAAATTTAATTTATACAATATTAATTTCGTATAGTACATGGAATAAGGGTCCGAAATATGTCGATAATCTATAGTAAAAAAAAATGGCTAAATGTGTTGCTAAGCACAAATCTCGAGAACGGCTGAACCGATTTGTCTAATTCTTTTTTAAGAATATTCGTTGAAGTACGACGATGGTTATTACGAAGAGTTTGTTTAGAGAAGGGGTAGGGTAAGAAGGGTAGGGGTTGGCTAGGAGTACAGTAGTGGTAGGGTAGGGGTAGGAAAGAAGTGCATACATCAATGCAAAGCTTGACCGGGTCCGCTAGTAATGAATAAAATTTAAGGATTTCATTTAAAACTTAATTTAAATAACCTTTAATTTTTTTTAATTTTCCATACGTCAAAAACGCTGTCGTCCATTTTGTAACGTCACATTGTTACTTGATGTACTAAACGTCCAACTAATTATTAACTAATATTTTTGTCCTGACCTTAAGAAATACGTTTGGTAAGGATTTGTTAACGTCATGAAACAAAAATTAAAATTTTCATGTAATCACGTTTCAAAAAATATAATATTTTTTTTCTCAACGATATTGATCCATTTATGACCATTTAAAATAAGTGTCAACTAAGGCTAGTTTTTAAATTGTCATAAATGGATCAAGCCACATTTCCACTTACCATCAATAGGCATTGCTAGTGGAACGCACTGGCCTAGAACATTTCTATTCAATCTTGTCTTAAAGACAATGTAAGAATCAGGTGAGCCGTGATAGTCTAGTCGTGAGAAAACCTGCATACCTGAGAATTTTCTTAATTCATGTGCGTAAGTCTGACAGTCAGTATTGGACCAGCGTGGTGGACTATTAGCCTAACCCCTCTCATTATGAGAGTAGACTCGCGCTCCACAGTGAGCCGAACATGAATTCGAGTATTTACGAGCATGTCTAAGTCCAAAACATACAATAAAACTTATTGTACAAACTAAATTACACGTACCTACATTATTGTCGCGTGAAAAATGTACTAACTTCGAAAAACTTGTTTTATGAGGGAAATGCATGCCTGGAGAGTGTCTCGTATGTTATTTATGTGCTCATTATGTTTTTATGATGCCACTGAGAAACGGAATGTTTTAATTTTTACTTGGAATTTGTACCATAATTCATTTGCACAATCCCTTCACGTTTTGAACAGTTTTATGCCTCACTTGGGTAAATTATCGTCTTTGTTAAAAATAAACCACCCTTCAAATAATATACTTTTCCAATACACCGTATCTGGTTAGTTATATTAGGTATGTCAAAAAATAAATCGCCTTTAAAAATAATATACATTTTACCTTTCCTAAAAATATGCGTTAAAATAAAGAAAATTTCATAGTTAAAATTTTAACAGCACTTACACAAGAATTACATGTTTTTTAACTTCATTTATATATTTTTTTGATAATAGACCATGTCGATTAGGACCTACATCATGAAACAAGTCAAGTTTAAACTTAAAAGGCCATTTTCGAGAGCCATTGCCGCTTTATTATTTCAGCAGGTCTCAGAGAGGAGGAGGAAATTTTCATGTGCTAGTTAAAATTGGTCAGGCGATGCACTCACGTCAATTCATCAATTATTTTTCCATTTTCCTGTTCGTACAGTGGAACATGTTCAGCCCGTTGGGATATTCCGCTCTCCGTATAATTGGTACATCAATATTCGTCCGTGTAAACGTTTTGCATATTTCACAGTTCAACTAGCACTGAGCTTTGAATTCGGAAACTTACATGAGCTTTTTGAATTCAGAATGGGAAATAACACAATTTAATTAAATATGCTAAAATAAAGAAAAATTTAACTTTAAAATTGGTTGGTTGGTCCCGGCTTTTATGGTTTAATACTAGTTTCACCGGCTTCACCACGCTGTTTGTAAAGACTCATTCTAAACATTCTTTATTCTGTGTGGCCCAGTAGATAATCCAAAGCGTTAGCTTTATCTTTTTAATTCTGTGTTATTCGGTGACGATAAAGTTTTCAAACGGTGCAAGAATTTTCAAAATCAGTTGTTTTTTAATATAATAGTAACGAACAAAAAATTAAGTTTTACCTCTTTATAATATCAGTTGAGAAAAAAGGTCTGTCCATTAGTTCTTTTGTTTCTTGATTCTCTAGTCAGGCTGTTCGCATTTTTCATGTAAAAATAATTCTTTTGAAATTGCAAATAACGGGAAATCAACAGACACCACAGATAACTATAGAAGAAAAATTGGTTCAGCTCTGTGACTGACATGTAGTGGAAACACAATCAATCACTCCAATCCATGGTATTGCTCATAGGAATCCAATAGCTTACGTAACCGTTAGTGGAAAAAGCAATTTGGTCTTCCACTCAATTTAGTCGACAAACAAAAATATCGGAGAAATAAATATAACTCAATCAACAAAATTCTGTACATCTGTGTACCGTGGGCGTGGAACAAGGCTGGGTTAAATTGAATCCCCGAAGTAATTAAGTTATCCGCCGGCGATCACGTAACGATTTTTAAGCAATATTTGCTTAGAGATTTAATAATTAATACAGATTTGTTGCTTATCATATAACTTTAAACAATCATAGAAGTGCTAAAACAAATCATAGTGTTCAAATCGTAGCCAAAGAGTGAAAAACCAGACCTTATATTATCTATTTTTGTGTCATCATCATCATTATGTCAGCCGAATGGACGTCCACTGAAGGACATAGACCTTTTGTAGGGACATCCAAACTCGGGATTCGCTTGATGTCGTCTGTCTTCCAGGTAAAAATTCTCATTTTTTTTCTCTCCGTAAGAACTATCCTCGTACCTACTTCAAGGACTATGCTAAAAAAGAATTAGTGAAATCGGTTCAACAGTTTTCGAGATTTGCGCTTTGGAAGAATTCAAGATTCATTTATATATTAGGTATCGAGTTGTATAACTGTATAAATAGTTACACAGTTATACAACTGGACGTCTAAAAATGTTGAAAGCAATCCCAGTTTAAAATAAAGTCAATTTCATTAAGGGCTTTGCAAATACACTCGGAAGGCTTCGGTTTCCATTATCAATTGAATCAAGTCAACAATCCGACCGAAACTAGATTTAGATTTGTTTAACCGTACACAAATGCACAATGGGGCTAAAGTGAGTTCCCATCAACTGTCACAGTTAGGGAGTAATTAGAGAACCCACATATATTTACTATTGAAATAATAAAACCTTGTTTATCTAAGGGCGTTTGGAAGCCCGTTTTAACATAAAGAAAGTCTGCAATAACTTAATTGATTACTGTTATTATTTTATAGGTAAGAATTTAAATATTTTGATGATTAGCAAGAGTTCAGGAAAGCAACAGACAACCTTCAGGCAGATGTTTTCTCGTGCAACGAATTTCAATTATTGCAATTCAACGCGAGATTGCTGCCTGCGTGATAGGTACCAAAGGCAGCAAAGATATTACCCTATATTTTAGGTGTAGTATGGTATATAGCAGGGTAGGCGAACCTTTATGCATCAACGTGCCATTTTTTCTAAAAAATGTTTAATGGGGTCATTGGCGTGCCATCAAATAATTTTGACTTTCTGATTATTTGGAGAATAACAATAATAAATACTATCAAAACTCTTTATGAAATAAAGTAAACAAAAGAGGTACATTTTGGAATGTTTTTATTACACGCATAAATTAAATTATTGTAAAATTAGTGTGACTTCTGTTGCTGCAGGTTAGATGACAAATAATTTATGTCAAATACCTACTTTACACATGTTTTATGATCGGCGATGTGCCCAAAATATTGTGTCGCGTGCCATCAATGGCACGCGTGCCATTGGTTCGCCTACCCTGGTATATAGCCATGATAGCCCTGTGGATATGACTCTGCCTCCGATTCCGGAGGGTGTAGGCTCGAATCCAGTCCGGGGAATGCACCTCCAACTTTTCAGTTGTGTGCATTTTAAGAAATTAAATATCACGTGTCCCAAACGGTGAAAGAAACATCTTGGGGAAACCTGAACACCAGCGAATTTTCTTAATTCTCTGCTTGTGTGAAGTCTGCCAATCCGCATTGGTCCAGCGTGGAGGACGTGTGAAACGTGATGGTTTTAGGAGAAACAGGTTTCAATGGAATTTAAGTTTCAAACTCTGTTTAGATTTTCTATTTCTAAGTCATAATATCGTAGAAAACGTCAGTCACTTAGTTCTGTGTCAACTCTTCACTAGAGATCTTCAAAATGTGATATTTAACGGTTTTTTGAAAGATAGCCATGAAGCTTATTAACTGGCGACTCTCTTAATTTTAAAACTGGAAATGTCTGAAATACACGTCATACCTACTACCTATCGCGCAAAGCCACCATGCTTCAAACTCCAGATACATACATTTGCATCACAACCTGCATACATTGTGCAGATATCAATTCTACCTTCATACAGAGCCGTGCATGTACATATAATACGTAGTTCTGTTTGTTCACGTCCCAAGCCCTGCGGGTGCCTGCAACGACCATCTATGCTTGTACAGACATTGATAGGTCGCGAGTTTTACAATACATTTCTCTATTTGGTAAGCCGTCAATAAATTTTTCACTCACTCGTTGAAATTGCAACGTATATCGGCAGGCATCGATGGCAGTTTGTCAATTACGCTTGCTGGGCAATATGTCACGATATTGGAGATTAAAAAAATAAATTTAATTATTAATTGAAAATAATAGAATGCATAGTGGTTTCGGGAATTAGCGTCAACAGATAACCAGAACATTTAAAAATTGGCTGTTCATTCTTTTAATATTCTCATTCTCAATTTTTTATTGAGATCTTATATCATCATCGTCACTTTTAATCGATGGACGCTGGGTACAGGCAGTGGCGTGCATAAGATTTTTAACTAGGGTACGCACTGTTTAAATTGGAAATACCTTGTCCAACGCTCTGTTCAAATTCTGTGGTCCAACACAGGTTTGTATTGAGTCCATTGGGTAAGTAGCGCTTCTTTTCATATATGAAGTGCACGCCACTGGCATGCACTTCAGACCTATTGCGAACACCACGGTATTATGCCGTCTGCATCCAGCGACTCCCTATAACCGTTTGTAGTCATCATTGCACGGGTTTGGCAAGTTCGTTGATGACACTGCCATGATATGCGAGCGACGGGGGGAAAGACTGCGCGAGTGTGAAATCGCGCATGCGGGGAACTGAGGTGCATCAATCGTGGAATTTTCATTCATCGCTACACACCCCCCGGCCCGCGCGGACCATTGGGAGTGTTACGAACGAACTTGTTAAGCTATACACTGCGCTTTTTAACCCGGTGACGTCGCCGGTAAAGAGCCTACGGCAATAACGCAATCAAAAAGTGCTATTCTGTCGGGCGCGAGGTTGCCATTCCTACACCTTGTGACCCTAACGTCCATAATTCCTCATTAATTATTAACTGGCCGACGCCCAGCAATTTCTCCCACATAGTTCCCGTTACGGTGAGAATTTAGGGATAAATTACCTAACAAATGAACAAACTAAAAATGGCTATGTCGTAAGTCTGTACGCCGCAGAAGTAGGTGCGAGACGATTACCAGTAAAATCTCTCTATAATTTGCTTAAAGACCTTGGCCTCTCTAGAACTGCAGCTAGTTCTATATTAGAACGGGTATCCAAAGCTGCTCTAATAGAATCTTACTAAATTTGGCTAGGCAGGGAGAATAACACGAGCGGAGGAGGGGAGTGTTAATCGATGGTGAAGGAATTCCTTAACCCTGCATCCAGTGGTCACAAATTCGGGACTTTGCTCGGAGTTTTTCTTTCTACCACGCGATAGACCCGGTATCCGCACGGTTAATCCATGGATTGCTAAGATATTCGTCTCTCTAGCCTGTGACATTAATAACGTAAACTTTCGTAATACAAGAATTTTCAACAGTGGTTTAGTGATCCAAAAATGAAACCCTCTCTATATTAAGTATAGATAAGTATTTATAGATATACAAATTCCTAAAACACTTTGCCATATCTATCTATATAGATTATCTATATCTATATTTATACTTATAATAAAAGTGGTCGAATTCTATACATTTATATAGACCATTTGTAACAACACCAAACGTTACCGTGGCATAACTGACCAGCGCCATATATACTTATAATACGATACAATGTTTTTCCAACTAAATGCTTTTCCAACTTTCCAATGTTCCTCCAACTTTTCAGTTGTGTGCATTTTAAGAAATTAAATATCACGTGTCTCAAACGGTGAAGGAAAACATCGTGAGGAAACCTGCACACCAGAAAATTTCTTAATTCTCTGCGTGTGTGAAGTCTGCCAATCCGTATTGGGCCAGCGTGGTGGACTATTGGCCTAAACCCTCTCATTCTGAGAGGAGACTCGAGCTCAGTAGTGAGCCGTATATGGGTTGATAACGACGACGACGACGACAATGTTTTAAAAAAATTTTGAAAAAAAAATATGAAAGATATTCTTTTGAAAATACGCTAAGCCGTCTTTAATATTACCAAGTCACTCAAAGAGACTCATGTTAGACCTCTAATAGCCTACTTTGACAAAGTGTATCTCGCTGCAGATAACATCTACGTAACAGCAAAGACGCTGTAGCTGCAGCGGTATTAAGTTACTCACAGAGAGATTAAAGCCAAGTTTACCTCTTGACGATCTACTGAGATCCTTTCTGCAGTTATATCAGTGTACACCCTTTACTAAAAACATTAGATATGGGACTTTATACCATGCAAATGAATTAAATTTGAATTCGATAGTCTATACTCCATACTAATATTTTATAAGTAAGGTTTGTGGTGTTGTATGGGGTAATCTCTGGATCTACTGAACCGATTTTGAAAATTCTTTTACCACTAGATAGCTACGTTATTTGTGAGCGCCATAGGCTATCTTATCCCCGTATTCTCACGGAAATGGGATCTAAGCGGATGAAACCGTGGGATGCCTGCTAGTATTACATAAAGCCGTGATAGCCCAGTGGATATGACCACACCCTCTGATTCTGGAGGGTGTGGGTTCAAATCCAGTCTGGGGCATGCACCTCGAACTTTTCAGCTGTGTGCATTTTAAGAAATTTAAATATCACGTGTCTCGAACGGTGAAGGAAAACATCTTGAGGAAACCTGCATACAAGAGAATTTTCTCAATTCTCTGCGTGCGTGGTGGACTAAGGCCTAACCCCTCTCAATCTGAGAGGAGATTCGAGCTCAGCAGTGAGCCAGATATAGGTTGATAACGATTACATAAAGAGATATGGGAATACATCGGCTTTCTTAAATAAATAAAGCTGCAGTCATTTGACGAGAAAAACCAGTGAAATGACAACCGCTTAATTTTGAAGCACGAAAAGCCGCTTTAATTGTCCCATTTATAAAGCATTCAAGCACCGCACTCAGCGGTAATCATTGTCAATTGCTTTCTATGTAAACGAATGGACGGTTTGTTTAATTTATTCCAGCTCTCTGCGCAACTTAAATGGTGAAATGTTTTTCCGACGCGCAACTAGATTAGTGATTTAATATTTGTTTTATGGTGAAAACACCTATTATTCAGTACTAGCTGACCCGTTAAACTTTGTATCACCTAATATAACAAATGATTGTTCAGCTATTTCTTCATCATCATCATCCTCAACTTAATTATAAAAACAGTCAACTCTTTCTATACTTAAGAGTATACGAGTAAAATCCTTTTCATGAAAGAAGTCCCCCAGACGCGACTGAAACCGGTAAGTGGCACAGGTATGCCTCTCTGACCGAGATATTCGTTGCTGTGACGTGGAGGCCCTACAGCAGCAACTTGCCTCGATTGGTGACAGGAAAGCTAGCTAGCAAAGGATCAGGCTTGGCTTTCCCGTTGGCCAGCCTGGCTGATATTTTGATGGCGGAAATTCAGCCAGTATTCTTGCCACCAGAGATATTATGGTATAAGGTAGCTTAGTTATTGTATTATTTCTTAATAATAAAGTCTAATTAGATATTTTTAACATTTTAAGCACCCGTGCCGTGATAGCCCAGTGGATTTGACCTCTGCCTTCGATTGGCATCGGTGTGGGCTCGAATCTGGTCCGGGGCATGCACCTCAACTTTTCAGTAATTTGCATTTTATGAATATATTTACGTAAGAATATATGTATATATGTATATACTGCCTACTGTTGTTGTATTTGCGTTAGTGGGTCTTAGATAAACATAGGTATTTTCGTTCTCCATATTTTTCCTTAGACGTTTCATTGTTATTGGAGTGCTAGCACATCGTTCTCCATTCTGCCTGTCGGCTGCATCTAACGCTTCTTTATTGCATACATTTTTCCTTGTAGCCTTATATATATTTCTTGAATACTATTGCATACACTCAGAAACGTAATTAATTTCATTTTTTTTTATTGTTTACAAGTTAGCCCTTAACTACAATCTCACCTGATGATAAGTGATGATGTAGTCTTAGATGGAAGCGGGCTAACTTGTAAGGAGGAGGATGAAAATCCACACCCCTTTCGGTTTCTACATGGCATCGTACCGGAACGCTAAATCGCTTGGCGGTACGTCTTTGCCGGTAGGGTGGTAACTAGCCACGGCCGAAGCCTCCCACCAGCCAGACCTGGAGAAATTAAGAAAATCTCAATCTGCCCAGCCGGGGATCGAACCCAGGACCTCCGTTTTGTAAATCCACCGCGCATACCACTGAGCCATGGAGGCCGTCGTTCTTAAAATGTTCATCATCATCATTATCAACCCATATTCGGCTCACTGCTGAGCTCGAGTCTCCTCTCAGAATGAGAGGGTTTAGGCCAATAGTCCAACACGATGGCCCAATGCGGATTGGCAGACGCATAGAATTAAGAAAATTCTCTGGTATGCAGGTTTCCTCTCGATGTTTTTCCTTCACCGTTAGATACACGTGATATTTAATTTCTTAAAATGCACACAACTGAAAAGTTTGAGATGCATGCCCCGGACCAGATTCCAATCCACACCCTCCGGATTCGTAGGCAGGGGTCGTATCTACTGGGCTATCACGGGTTACTGCCATTAACACGGCTCATTGCCATCACGGCCTGCCATTATGCAATATTAATAGGTAATGTAAACAGTTACATAATCCTATTGTCTGAACAGCATTGCGAATGTGCGATACAAGGATGAGCGCAAATCCGTTACGTCAGCCATGTTCAAGATGTCTCTGCAAGTGACAGCCGATATTATCCATTTCGTAGCCCGGAGCATATCAAATCTGTTTCTATAACAGTAGCCATTCGTATTGGAAAATTTTAGAATTGCCATGTTTGTGGCAGACTATGAGAAAGGATGTGATGTGATCAAAGAAAACTATATGGGTACCATCAAAGGTAATAGACCAGCTAAAGAAATTCAAAATTCATCTATTTCAAGTAGGTTTCAGTTGACAAGCACTTTTGAAACGTCAATTGACTATTTGTAAAGATTCTACCACCGATTCGGAAGGCAGGTTCTGCTGAGTTCTCTTTCCATCAAGTATAGTAAAGTAGTTTCCATGAAGTAGTTTTATTATATCTTATCTTTCATCATCATCATTATCAACCCATATTTGGCTCACTGCTGAGCTCGAGTCTCCTCTCAGAATGAGAGGGGTTAGGCCAGGGTTTCTCAATCTTTCGGCTCCACGAACCCTTTTTAAAATTTCCAAGTGACAGCGAACCCCTTACTAACTAACGACCCCCCCCCCCCTCTAAAGAAAAAAAATTATTTGATTGTTGAAGAAAATCAGATTTTTATTTGAATAACACATAAAGTACCAAAATAAATATCTTTGTAATATTTATGTGATGGGTGTGCTTGTTTCTTGTCGCAAATGGATGGAGATTTTTAACTCTGTCTCGGTATCAGTTATCAAGCCACCATTACGTAAATCTTGTCGCGAACCCCCTGCCGTCGAATAGGGAACCCCTAGGGGTTCGCGTACCCCACTTTGAGAAACCCTGGGTTAGGCCAATAGTCCACCACGCTGGCCCAGTGCGGATTGGCAGACTTCACACACGCATAGAATTAAGAAAATTCTTTGGTATGCCGGTTTCCTCACGATGTTTTTCCTTCACCGTTTAAGACACTTGATATTTAATTTCTTAAAATGCACACAACTGAAAAGTTGGAGGTGCATGCCCCGGACCGGATTCGAACACACACCCTCCGGAATCGGAGGCAGAGGTCATATCCACTGGGCTATCACGGCTCTTATCTTTCATTAGAATCGAACTAGAAATTGTACTAAGTAGTAGTGTAGCTAGTCTGTTTGCCTGCTACTCGTACTTGACAAATGTCACCATTGTTTTCTGTTTCTATCTCTACTTCCTCTTCTGTAGTGTGTGTGTCCATACAGTGAGTGAGTGAATACATATTAGTACTACCTACTGATAAAATACTAAATTACTGGGTTATAATTCGATGGAACCAGCTGCACGCTCGAAAAAAGATGACGTTATGCGTCGTTCCCTCGCTCTTTAACGGGTTGCCAACTATTTTACAAGAAATAAAGTATATTCTGGTCTATGAAGATTATTAAACAGTATTTTGGAAAAACGAACATTTTCTCTTGAAAAATGCGACGTTGTCACGTTCAACTATCGTCAGTAAACCGACTTTACAGACATCCGATTAGTTTTGTTCCAATTTTATTTTAATAATACCAGTAAATATAACAAAACGTATTCTAAAGACTAGGCAAACCTAAACTTAATTAAAACATAATGAAGTCGCATTAAAATGTGGCAAACGTACCCCAAATTTTATACAAAGATCTATAAAATGGCCGACTCTTGCCCGGCTCAGTTTGGTTGTAATTTTAGTGAAAGCTTAATTAAAAATTTTGGACCCGCTCTTGCGGTTTCTTACGACTCATAAAGTTGGCTCAGTTCTTCGTTAACCGAGGCGGCACTTAAGCGACTTTTCTATGCTTATTTTAACTGTGATTAGCTATTATGAGTTTGTCGTGATAGTCTAGGATGTGACCTCTGCCTTAAATTCGGAGGGCGTAGGTTCGAATTCGGGCATGCACCTCCAACTTTTCAGTTTAAAAAATGTGCATTTTAAGAAATTACTAACCACTCAAACGGTAAAGAAAAAAAATCGTGAGGAGACCTGCACGAGAATTTTCTTAGTTCTTTGAGTGTGAAGTCTGCCAATTCGCGATGTGGTATACCAAGGCCTAACACCTCTCATTCTCAGAGGAGACTCGTGCTCAGCAGTGAGCCTTATATGGGTTGTTAATGATGATGATGGATGATGATTGATGATGATGATGATGATAATGATGATGATGATGATGATGATAATTATGAGTAAGACGTATCATTAAGGTACTATCTCCAGTAAGTGATCGACTCTGATTTGCACTCTTATAGTCATTTGCTTCTACCTATAAAGGAAATTTAAAAGCAATACGAAAGAAAGTAACTATTTCTAGTTTTTTATTTCACAACAATACTCGTGGTTTCCAAAATTAGGTTACAATTACATAAAAAGTACGTATTATCTATTATAAGTATATCCATTGATTAGCTCAATGGCGAGCATAAGGTAAAATTAACCAGATTGGGCAAATCTGTACGTAGGTACTTGATAAGCTTAAAGAAAAACATCTCTTAGGGTATGCAGTACTTTAATGCACGTATGAAGTGCACGCCACTGGATTATTACCTAAGCAGGAGTGCGAGTGCGTGATATTTTTTTATTTATTCTTCGCTGTACATAGTGTAGAGTAGAGCAAAATATGAATATGATCTCGTCAATATCTGAAACATAACAAAATTATTATCTATACTAATATAATAAAGAGAAAAGATTTGATAGTTTCCAGTTAGCCAATTGTACATTAGTTTTTAAGTTAATTTCTTGCCTGTAATTATTATTTTTGGTGTACAATAAAGTATATTTCATTCATTCATAGTTTCTTTGTTTGCATTGAACAAACTACTGAACCGATCTGAATAATTCTTACACTTTTGGGAAGCTACACTATTTTATCCCCACATTCTTACGGGAACGGAAACTACGGGTGAAACTTCGTGGCTTCTACTAGTTATTTATAAGTAACATTTTTTACTTACATACTTTATAAAAAAACCGCTGTTTTTGGGCTACTTTAGCTATAGGTAATAGAAAAATTTTGAAGTAACAAATAATGGGAAAACCTATTTGTTACCTAGTTTTAAGTAATTGAATGTAATTGCAATGATCGATTGGTTATATCACCATATAGTTAAACTTTACAGAGAGGTATTCACTTAGTGAAAAACGTTTTTAACCGACTTCCAAAAAGGAGGAGGTTCTACGTTCGGCTGTATGTATGTTTTTTTTTTTAAAATAAATAATTGTTAATAATACTGTAAAAAAAACTTACTGAAGAGTATGTTACAAGCGAGATGTTTGTAAATTTCATAGCAGTGAATGCGATAGGTTTTTGAGATCTGGAAATTAAATTATTTTACATTATAAAAAATACGAGTAAATGTAGTAATGATAAGTATAGATATTCTATTTTTCACCAAAACAGCAGACATGCATGAGTGCCTTGAAATGCCGACAGTCAAGGAAGAACAAAGAACGCCATAAAACACAAAAGCAGACTACAAGAACACACAAATAGTCTTGCCAAATTGCTTATCACGCCTGGTAAGGCCAAAAGACTAAAACGATTCACTGTGGATGAATTATGTGGTGGACAGTAGGTAATATCCGAAAAAAGGACCACAACACGAAGAGTCGCTTAATGGAATGACCATTAACTAAAAACATTATATTATGCTATGAAAACGATTTGGCTTTGCTTGTAATAATAAGCTGTACAGAGAGAGGCTTTTATATTTGAAACTCAAGGAGCTTCAGCAAACTAGCAACATCATACATTATTCAACTGACGTTGATGTTCCAAGGTGCTGAAATGGCGACCCCGCATCGGAAAGCGCAGTGTTGGTCGACCCCCCAATAGGTGGACCGAGGAGTCATGCGGATTGTAGGAAGCCGCTGTTGTGTTTGGAGGTCCATGCAAGAGGCTTATGTCTAGCATTGGACGTGCTGTAATGATAATGATGAATGAATAAGGTTTTTTTTCTTATAAATGATTGAATTTTGTTACCTCAGAATGATAAAAAGAAGAGAACGTCGGCAACGTGGGCTTGTCTTATACCACCCACTATTGTACACAGCTGACGATATGTTTTCGTTCTAAAAAGTAAAGTTATTGTTCATAATTAATGTACAAGGCTCTATACCACGACAAAAACTCTATGGTTACCATATTTAGGTACCTATGATAGGAACATATGAGTTGGCAAGCTTTTAAATTTTATCAAATCACGAAGGTCTGGCGATCACAGACTCTCTATGTACAACGTCGTTCCAAAAAACTAGTTCACAATTTATTTTGTTTTGAAACGAACTCGCAAACGAATTCAGAAACTTTTAAAAGAACGCTACAATCTACAGCCAAAATAAACCAACAAAAAATACATTTTTGCAGCATCGGCTCTTTGCTCTTTCTTTTTTTTCTTTTACATCATAAGCACTTGCGTCTATATGGATACCATTGCACATGGTTATGTAATGAAATTTAAAAAAAAATCAATTCATAAAACTAATACGTATTTAATTCATTCATTCAATAACAACCCAAATTCAGCTCACTGCTGAGCACGAGACTCCTCTCAGAATGAGCGGGGTTAGGCCAATAGTCCACCACGCTGCCCAAATGCGGATTGGTAGACTTCATATGCGTAGAGAATTAAGAAAACTCTCAAGTATGGAGGTTTCTCACGATGTTTTTCCTTCACCGTTTGAGATACGTGATATTTATTTTCTTAAAATGCACGTAACTGAAAAGTTTGTGGTGCATGCCCCGGACCGGATTCGAACTTACGCCTTCCGGATTCTCATCAACTGGGCTTTCACGGCTTTATTGAGTACAATACTATTGAGTACAATGGATATACTAATTATGTATTGGGTTGGGTAAACGAAATAGCCATAAATAACATCGTACTTACGTGTATGTCCTATCAACTAATCGATTTGAAGGCGGTATACAAGGAAGGGAGGCTTAAAAAAGGTTTTTGTCATAATACACAAAAATAATTAGGTATAATTTTAATATACTAACAGCGTGAAGAATGTCATCAGCATACCAACACATGGCCCCGACTTGAATCAATATCGATGCCAAAAATAATTTATTGCTTATTGCCACTAATGGCTCCAGCAACTGAAAAGGTAATATTATTTTTTATATATAATTTAATTTAAAATAGGTGAGCTATTATACTCATCTTGTGTCTTTAGGCGAAAGTCAATCGAGCCTTTCTAAATCAAGTTAACTATTTGTTGATTGATTACCAAGACTGCGATCTCACCTTATATAAAGTCTACTGTACCGTCATGAAGCTAAAGATGATAGTGGGCTATCAGTGGCGAAGGATGGAATTTAGAAGAAGGTTAGCCGCCCCAAATAAATTCATACAGCGTGATACAAACTATGGTTTCTCATATATCTAGATACAGTACAACAATGAATATGCATGTATTTTAAAGGTAACCCGGCGGGAATTAGCTTGCATGAACTCTTCGCTGCTGGTGGGCTTACTTGAAAGAGATACAAGTATAGTTCGAACAGTTACTACGCTGTATCATTCGGGAACGCGAAAACGTTTGGCACAATGTGTTTGCGGATAGGATGCAGTAACTAGCCTCGGCTGAAGTCTACAACTAGACCTGACCTGAGGCAATGCAGAATATAAAATTTGACCTCGACCCGAGATGGGAATCAAACTCAGGATCTCAGTGAAAACCAATTCAATAACGACTTCGCCAAAAAGAAATGGTCAAAAGATGACTTGATTGATATAATTATCGTAGCAAAAAACAATTTTTCGTAGCTTAAGCAAAAAACCAGAAAATAACACGTTTTTTATAAAATTGACTAAGCTACCGAACATAAATGCAGAGCTGTGTATGTTCAGTTTGTTTTGTTACATTGTTAAATAACTAAATATTATTTTGATTTAACGTAATATTACAAGAGTACTTGAAGTGCTTGATGTACATTTATTTATTTATTTATATTTATAAGATAACAATATATAATAAAACAAAGTGATTCACACGTAGATATTCTTAGGATTAACATACTAAACTATGTTTATGGCCTATGTTGTGTGATGGTATAATGATTGTAATAATAATAACTTAATAAATAAAAACACGCAGATTTAAACAAAAAAAAATCAAATATTTTCTAAATCGAAATAAACAAACAGACGAGAAATATAGAATCAGATAAATGGTAAGGAAATAACGAAAAGAAATAAAACGATACTTAATAAATAAAATATATTATGTACGTACCACTATTACAAAGGCAACACAGCAAATGTTTATAGAGCTCATCACAATGTTAATAAGATTAACAACAGAGAATGCTTCTTCCAAGCTATTGCAGTAACTAAAAGATAAAATGGATAAAATTCAAATATTTTTGCAACTTACTTAAGCCATGTGTTCATAAATCGAAAAAATCTGTTTCTGTTTATCCCGGGATAGCATAATAAACTTTAGGCTGTTGCTTCAGACACAAAATTAACAAAACTTAATAATAAATTAGTATTTGGTACTGTTCCACGTGACGATAATCTAGTTAATGCTGAAAAGGAAAAAGTATCAAAATATTTGGACCTTGCTCACGAGATTACCGCCATTTGGAATGTTGAGTCAACTACTATTGTTCCGATAGTCGTTTCAGTCAATGGTCATATAGCGAAAAGCTTCGAAGCTTTTACTTAACTGCTGGATCAAGGATCGGATACAGAACGGAATTCTTGAGACGACGCGTATTGTGAGGAGGTTCCTCTATCTGGAACCCTGACCAGCGGTTGCTCGGGCAGTCAAATTTTAAAAACTAAGAAAAAGGACTAATAAATAAATGAGAGAAATATGAATTAGTAATTGGAAACATTATTCCTAACAACATCTAATAAATCGTGATTGAGAAACAAAACATTGTCTCACAATTGATACATTTCCGGTCGGTACACCTAAATTTCGTTGCAATACCTTATAAGTCGTTGATGCAATTTGATGTTAGAACGAATCTCTTCATAATATTCATCATCGGATTTGTCCACAGATGCCAGTGACTCCAAACGCCACTGCAAGATCCTCAACAACAGAGCAATATGGCTTGCCATTCCTGAGAAAAGCAAGTCTGACGAAACCATTATCCAGACACAAGTTACACCTAAAAAATATTGACAAGTTCAATGAACTACTAGCTAACTGAACCTTAAAAAGTCGCTTTCGTTAGATCAAGGGTCAGAAACAGGAGGTAGTAATGACGACGAAGATGACGCGAATTGAGACGATATTCCTTAATCAGGAGCCCTGATCCAGGTGGTTCAGGAGACTCAAAAGCAACGGGAGGGATAGGTTCCATTACTTTGTATATTATTAAAATAAAATGAAAAAAAGAGTTATTGAACGAAATTCCATGACTAATACGCGGTATATTTTGTGGAATAAAGTTCCCGACCAAGCAGAACAATTGCTTGAAGGATAGCTGCCCATTTCCTTTTAGTAAACTTGGATTTTAATAGACCAGGATGAAAGCTCGAGTCTCCTATCAGAATGAGAGAGGTTAGGTCAACAATAGTCCACCACGCTGGCCCTATGCGTATTGGCAGACTACACACATGCAGAGAATTGAGAAAATGCTCTGGAATGCAGGTGTACTCACGATGTTTTCCTTTACCGTTTGAGACACGTGATATTTAAGTTCTTACAAAGCACACAACTGAAAAGTTGAGGTGCATGCCCCGGATCGAATTCGAACCCACACCCTCCGGAATCGGGAGCAGAGGTCATATCCACTGAGTTATCACAGTTCTAAACTTACCTGCATACATTTCAAACAAATAACACGCAACATGAGCAACAGGCTGATGCTTGTCGAAGGGGTACCAAGAGCCCCACACGAATCCGATTTCCGCCTCATGTCCTTGCCAAATACTGTAGCAATACGTAAATATAGGCGTCAAGTTGTAAAACCATACCCCCATAATGTTCACTCCAAAATACCCTGCAACAGTTGAGAAACCCATTATTTTTTTGTATGGAAGCTGGCATCATCGACCACCATGCCACCAGCCACCATGTTGATTTTTTTTCGAAATCGCAGCGTATGATGGAAGGAAGTATAGGATATAAAAAAATGTCAAGTAACAAGTATCCCAAAGTGTCACGTAACTGATATATTTTAAGGTAAAGATCGTCATATTATGAGTATAAAGACGATCTTTTAAATTAAAATAGACTATATCTCGGTTATGTGACTGTGAGGTAGGTACCTATAAAATAATTACTCAGGTACTTACAGCGATGACTAATCCGTAAAGAGGATAAACTTTTTGTCTTGAACTCTTCAGTATCTTGACTAAGAGGAGGCATAGGCCATATGCCAGCCAGTTCTTCTATCAATTTTCCGAACACAGACTTTTTATACCAGAATGCAAACATTTTTGAGACACCTATAAAAACATAATTTAATGACTTTTAAAGAAGGATATAACGGAGACTAGGCTAAACTCCACATCTGATAACGGAGAAGCCGTAGCCTTAGAGCAGGTTCTAAGCTTTAAGCTTTACATGTCAAGGATGGCAGATACACAAAGTAACACTATCGATCATTACCGGAACGACCGCTAAACTTACTAATACAGTTCTACTAATACCCTCTAACTACAATATTGGTCAAGTATAGCGCTGATATTATCAGATGTAAACCAGGATTAACTAGCGTATGGCAATAAAGCAGGTACGTCTTTTTACACTAATACTCCCCCTCTCCACTCGTGTACCTCCCAGCCAAGTAACTTAATTCCAAAAATTGATGAATAGGTAAAGATTCTTACTCAAAACTCCGTAACCAAAAATATGAAACAGCGGTACGACGTTCTCAATGCTCGGTGAGTTTGCAACCGTGAAGAATATGTAAGCAAGTTCAGATAACACATGAAGGCATATGCCGCAAACGGATACGACTAAAATGAATTTTTGGAGGAAATAAGACGAAGCGCTCTTAGGTTTATCGAACGAGAAACCCAAACGCTGCATGCTGAATAGGACTATTTTTAAAGATTCCTCAATTTCGTGCTTGGCCGCCTTCCTTGTGGACTCTTCCATTTCGAAGCGATGTTATTCTTTGACTACGTTTACGTATATTCGTGTTCGAGAACAAAGGATAGTATGTTTAGTATACAATTACATTAATTTAAAAAGAGTAGTCAAAATTGTTTGTTTGTTGAAATATTGTATTTGCTTCAGCTATTCTCATAACATAACTAATTTGCATTAAATTTAATAAACTTACTTATACATGTATATTTCATTTATTTATTAGACTATGTATTATTTAATTTTGTACATAAATATCCATAGTCTGGTAAAACGAATGAAGTAGAATAAAAATATTTGTATACAAACAAGTTCAAAGAGGCGTTCACAAGAATTTTCAATGTTGATGAGATATCGAAGTTTGTTTAAGTTTTGACATTCAAAATATAGGGGTAGGTGATTTACACTCCGCCTCTTTTTAACTAAGTAGGTACTTATGCTTGATAGACGAAGTAATACATTTATTATATACTAGCGGACGCCCGCGACTTCGTCCGCGTGAAAGTCGTTGTAAACTTACTTAGTCGTTGTAACTACCCTACCGTTGCCCTACACTACCCCTACCCTACCCTACCCCTACCCTACTCATTAAGGCTGCACTTCTTTATTTATACCCCCCCCCCCGCGAGTCGCGTCGAGCATTATGCATTAGTATTCACGCGCGATGGCTTAGCGTATTTCTTGTATAACTTTGGTGTTTCTTTACCGATTTTTATGATTCTTTTTTTATTGAATAGGTAATAATGTTAACTTTTTTAGTTAGGGATGAGTGATGAGTGTTATAAACATAAGAGTTGACAAATATAATTAGAAAGCTCCGAACTGCTAAGCTATCGGGAGTTACACGTGTTATTGTGAGTCAACCATAAAAGAGAGACATATATATGCTGTGGTGTTTTTATAGATAATTTTAAGGAGAACATTTCCGTCATACATGATTTCTATGTAGCTTTAACCATTAAGGCTGTACACGCGACGGAAGCTTAAAAAATTGAGTAACTTCTCCCGTTTTCTCAACATTTCTCTTCACTGCTCTGCTCCTATTGATCGTAGCGTAATGAAAAGTATACTATAACCTGCCCAGGAGTATGTAAAATAATTGTACCAAGTTTCGTTAAAATCCGTCCAGTAGTTTTTGTTTCTATAAAGAACATACAGACAGACAGACAGACAGACAGACAGACAAAAATTTTATTAATTGCATTTTTGGCATCAGTATCGATCACTAATCACCCCCTGATAGTTATTTTGGAAATATATTTCATGTACAGAATTGACCTCTTTACAGATTTATTATAAGTATAGACTAGCTCACGCTGCGCGGTTTTACCCGCGTTGTTCCCGTTCTCGTAAAAATACGGGGATAATATATAGCCTATAGCCTTCCTCGAGAAATGGGTTATCTAACACTGAAAGAATTTTTCAAATCGGATCAGTAGTTCTGATTCATATTTGCATTTATAATATTAGTTAAGACGATAGCAGACGCTCCGCGGTTTCACAAGCGTAGTTCCCGTTCCTGTAGGAATTCGGGAACAAAAATATGCCTATGTTATTCGGTGATAAAGTAGCTTTGCTAATGCCGAAAGAATTTTTGAAATCGGTTTTGTAGTTTTTGATTATAAAAAATACAAATCTTTCATCTTCATAATATTAGAGTAGATTAACGAAAATTCTTTCTTTCTTTCTGTCAAATTACCCTCTATAAAATAAACAGGCAATTACCAATACTTTATCAAACATTTTCAAAACAGACCCAATTTATCTTTTATTGAATTCAATTTTAGGTGTGAACTTTGGCTAAGAGACTAAAGTTTCAAAATTTACATTTAACGGAAGCGAAACTTCTTAATTAGCTTCAGGCTTAAAACTATAAACCCGATGAGTCTATAATAAACTTAAAGATTTAGTACTGCTTCGTAATGCTAAATTTCTAGACGAATCTTCTCTGTAGAGCCAGTTCTAACTTAAGCTTTCGAGATATTTCAGAGAAATGTAATTTGATTTCACTTAAATAAATAACATTTTAAATGCTTGGATCGAATGACTTTGACAACTCACACCACAACATTTTTTTATAATTACTGATTAGATTAGTAAGAATTTAATCATGATTATTGTTGTTCCTAAGGCATGCCATTGACGATCAATTATTCTCACGTTTCTGCAGCGCCCACGACTATAACTGATCGTGTATTGGTCACTGCCTGCATGACGGCTCGACTTATGAAACGTCTTCGCTGCCGTTTGCGATGGAATGTTTCGTCATCAAATATATTTAAATAGTCAAGTTTTAACTGCTTGTTAACTAAGAAAAAAAACGAATTATCAATTTTAATTTTTTCTCAATATTCTTCTGAACTTGTAAAATAGTTGTATTATTTAGAAAATTGGCCCTTACTGGACCTAGAAGGCGTGATAGCCTAGTGGATATGATCTCTGCCTCCGATTTCGGAGAGTGTGGGTTCTAATCCGGTCCAGGGCATGTACCTCCAACTTTTCAGTTGTGTGCATTTAAAAAAATTAAATATCACGTGTCTCCAACGGAGAGAAAATGATGGAAGGAAAATGACGACGACTGGACCTTGAACAAACGAAGATAGAAATTGGAAAGAAACTGGATAATGCAGTAGGTACTTAAGTAGGTACCTAATTATATTAAAATGAAACTCTAAATTGAAAAGCTTCTCCTGTTGGTTAAAGGAGTCAAAGTCGGTTAAAGGAGCTATAAAATGAACATACTCGTAACTTTGAAAGCTTTTATTCAACTCAACGATTTACGTAATCCCGCAGATGTATTGAAACGATTTGAGTGAGTTTCAACTTCTTACCGGCTCAAATCAATCCAAGTGTATGAATATCTTATAAAGGTCTTCCAAATAAACATGATAAATAATATAAGTAAAATTTTTACCATTTGGTTGCGAAGTAAATCAAGAAAATATATATTTTTTATTTTAGTCGTTGTCCGACTCTCATGTTTTCCCATCGATCGTAGATCGTTAGATGGGCCTCAAAGCGTCGCGGAATTGTCATTGGTTGCGCACATTGAGTACGTCATCACTCGTAACACATTTCTCTTTATTCATGTTGTGGCTTGTGTTTTTACACTTCTAAAATGAACACGAAGGCATAATTAAGGGATTAAAATTAAAGAAAACAGTAAATATTTTTTTAAGTTCACGTCCACTCACAGCATGCGCTTGTTACGTACTAAGCTATGATGTGCGTCTTTGGGTAATGACATAACATTGTGCGATCTTTAGTATGGAGGGGTCCATCTAGCGATTTATATCGATGCGTTTTCCCTTATTTGCCGTTATTATTTGAGAATATTGGTATTTAGCCGTTATTATATTGGGATTTATATTGGTTCTTCATTTTTATTTCTTTTAATGCCTACTACGTTCGTTTCATGTAGGATGGTGCGGGTGACAGTTTGTTTTATCCTTGATAGTTTGGTCGCGATTCATGATAATAGTGTATTATGAACGTCATACAAGCGACTGTCACCGTACCCATGCTATATGAAAAACACTTTAGTGGATGCAAGAACGCGCAATTACCTACCATTTTGTAGGCGTGGAATTCTGATTGTTCAGATCGTGAACTTCTTTAGTATTCCTGACTAGACAAATTATGAGTTCTCTATACTAGCTTTCATGTCGTTACTGCCATCTATATGTATGCCTATTTTATTCGACCAATAAATTTCCGCCAAATTACTTCAGTAGCCGCAGTGCAAAGGAGGAACAAACATGCACACTTACACACAAACTTTCGCCTTTAAAACATTACTAGCGGACGCCTGCGACTTCGTCCTCGTGGAATTCATTTTTCCATAAATCCCATGGGAACCATGGATTTTTCCGGGATGTAAAGTAGCCTATGTGTTAATCCAGAGTGAAATCTATTTCCATTTTTTAAATTTCAGCCAAATCGCTTCAGTAGCCGCAGCGTAAAGGAGGAACAAACATACACACACACAAACTTTCGCCTTTATAATATTAGTGTGATTAGTGTAATTATTACATATCCGTGATAGCCCAGTGGATATGACCTCTGCCTCCAATTCCGGAGGGTGTGGGTTCGAATCTGGTCCGGGGCATGCATCTACAACTTTTCAGTAGTGTGCATTTTAAGAAATTAATATTAAATATAACGTGTCTCAAACGGTGAAGGAAAACATCGTGAGGAAACCTTCATACCAGAGAATTTTCTTAATTCTCTACGTGTATGAAGTCTGCCAATCCGCATTGGACCAGCGTGGTGGACTAAGACCTAACCCCTCTCGTTCTGGGAGGAGACTCGAGCTCATCAGTGAGCCGAATATGGGTTGATAACGGAGTGTGATTATTAGAATGTATGGTTCGATATATCAACCAGATTCACTTGTACGTAGAAGCTTCGTATAGCGCTAAATGTTTCATACAGTTGCTAACCGGTCATCTTTCTACATTGCGACGGGCGTGCCGCTTTGCCATGAATTTTGTATGGAGTTGACAGGTAGCCGAGAGCGTAAGGTACACAGAACAAAGCCACAGGTTAAATAATGGTTCATACTTTATAATACAAGTACAATGCAGGACATGGATGACCAGGCGTAGCATCATTGTCAGACTATATGTGGTAGGGGCACCAATTTTATTTTTAACAAAAAGAGGGGTGTGATAAGTTTGAAATCGATGTTTGTGTGTGTCTATCTGATCGTAGCTCTCAAATGGATGGAGCGATTTCGATGCAGATTTTTTATTTGAAAGCTAGTCCAGCAGTGTAAGAGTCTCTGCTCTTTTCCAAAATTATGTAATACATATGTAGACATAAACATTTTTTTACATTGAAATGAAAATGATCGAGATCTTTGATCCAGCTCACATGCAACACAATTTAAACTTTTCTGTCATTATAAAAATCATTTCTGGCAAAAAGTCGTTTCTAATAGTTCATTTCAAGACCTTCGTGTTTTTAATTAACTTGTCGATTTTCTGTATTATTTATATACGTAATACTTTTAAGGTTTTTTAAAGCACGTTTTTCTTTTTGGATATGGCGTCGCAAATTATTATAAATTTTTATGGTCATAATAAAATATGGACTCGACGTTAAAATTTTAATTTTGAAATACATTTGTTTTTTAACGTGACGTCTTATAATTCGATGGAGTCGGCTGCATACTCGAAAAAAGATGACGTCATGCGTCGTTCCCTCGCTCTAGGTTTGCCAACTTTTTTTACAAGAAATCAAGTGTATTCTGGTCTATGAAGATTATTAAACAGTATTTTAGAAAAACGAACATTTTCTTTTGAAAAATGCAACCATTCCATCATATGACGTTGTCACGTTCAACTATCGTCAGTAAACCGACCTTACAGACAACCGATTTTTTTCTTTTCAATGATATGGTGTAGTTTATTATCGAGTTAATAAAAATGTATATTGTTTTCTAAAAAAGTCGTGTGCTAGAATGTCACAAAATATACTCGTCGTCATCAACCCATATTCGGCTCACTGCTGAGCTCGAGTCTCCTCTCACAATGAGAGGGGTTAGGCCAATAGTCCACCACGCTGGCCCAATGCGGATTGGCAGACTTCACACACACAGAGAATTAAGATAATTCTCTGGTATGCAGGTTTCCTCACGATGTTTCCTTCACCGATTGAGACACGTGATATTCAATTTCTTAAAATGCACACAACTGAAAAGTTGGAGGTGCATGCCCCGGACCGGATTCGAACCCACGCCCTCCGGAATCGGAGGCAGAGGTTATATCCACTGGGCTATCACAGGCAATATACTCGTATGTGTAGGTAATTTTTTAATTTTTGCTTACTTCACCGCGCCCGGAACTAAATGCGCAACGTTCTCCCGTCATCGTGAAATATGGAAAACGCTTCATCAAACGAATATTGATGCTTCAATTACACGTGGAGCCAAATATCAGATCCGCCCGAGCGAGCTCACCGTTCAGGAAAACGTAAATTGAAAAATAATCGACGTATTCACAGGAGTAAAATGCATGAACAATTTTAACAAGTGACTGCACGTGAAAATTGGTAGGCGAAATGTTAACCAGTGTTAATTAAATTATTTTGTGTTATTTAAATTCACTCACTGTCATAAAATGTTGATAATAATTAATGTAATTTGTCGCATGTCGTTCTAGGCGTGGTACAATCGTAAATAGCTTTTTATCGCGGACTTTGAGCGTGGCGACTGAATCAAAAAATTCCGTAACGAAAATAAACCTAACCCCCAAGCCGTGCATCGGGTTAACACATTTTGACTTTATCATATCCGCAAGTGGTGTGAAACTAAGGGGCAAAACTTATTAAACCAGAGTTCGATTTAAGTTCAACGTATAGACATTTTTTATTTTTATTTTATTTATTTATTCTTTTAATTGTTATATTTAAGTGACTTAATTTTTGTATTTCTCATTTATTCAATAAAAGAAAAAAAAATTGTTTTCTTATCGGTCACCACGCTCAAAAAGTGTAACTTGAATTAATATAAAAGTAATACTTCTTAAATAAAATAAAATAAATAAATAATTATAATTGCATAACTTGATAAAAAATGCTATGCAATAGCTTTACCGCAGCAGTCCCCGAGTGCCACACGTATTTTTTTTATGTATAGTTTTTTTAATTCAATTAAAAATCTAAAAGTTTTATTCTGCTACAGGATAATACTCATATTTAAAACGAGGGGAACCCCGCTAGTTCCTCTGCGTAAAATTCAATTTTTCACGAATCCTCCGGAAAGCATGGGTATTTTTTTGCATTTTCCGGGTAGGTCACATACAGAATAAAATCTATTTCCACACGAAATTTCAGCCAAATTCAGTAACTACGGCGTAAAGGAGTAACAAACATACACATACACACATATTTAAACACGAACTTTCGTCGTTATAATATTAATGTGATGGTGTAATGAAACTAGATTTCCATGTAGTAGAAAGAAAATGGAAAAACATTGACCTAGGAGGTCGGTGTGGAAAAGAAACAATGTCAACTGGTAACTGTCATCTACCTTCTCTAAGATATCCACAAAAGGTTGTCAATAGGCTCCGGGTGTTATTTTTACCCTCAGACTAATTATATAAGGACCTACCTCGCTAGACGTTACTTTTCTGTCAGAGTATATGATCAACGATCTAATGCGAATAAAATAAAAACTCTATAGAACTGACGTTTCATAGTCGTGATCGTGTTCGTAGGTAAAAGAGCTCCGTAAAACTACCTTTCTGTGTACTTAAATGGTGTGTTGTGAACCCCTCTCATTCTTAGAGACGACTCGAGCTCAGCAGTGAGCCGAATATGGGCTTAATGATGAATGATGTGAAAAATTGTCAACAAACAAATGTCAAAGTTAGTGAATTGTAAAACTTCCAAAATAGGAGTGCATTTGAATTTGGCACACATATCGACACTTACTGGCATCTGTTCTTTAATAAAAGTAAATTGAAAACAAACATATAAAATAAAAAAAATACTGTTATGTTATTTCTATATAGAAAGCTTTCTCGTGGTAACTGCTGAGTCAACTGCCAAAGAATAAATAATGGCGGTATTTATATTCAGAACGGGTGCCGCGAAGGCTTTAAGAGTAGCGTTTTCCTTGGTCGGTCCATTTGGACAAGTGCTTGCGTACTTATGCGGATCTCTCAGGTATGCGAGATAAAATTACCCTCAAAATTCTAGCGCATAGAGCGAATTTCAGCACGTAAACACTTTCCGAAAATTGAAGGGTGAAGGGATTGTGATCGTGGTAAGGAATAAAATTTTATCGAAAACGGCCAATACTGAACGAAGCTATCGATAATGTTTGTTATAGAAAGACTATTTTAAGTATTTCATCATCATTATGACCCGATGAATGTCCCCTGTCAGACATAGGCCTCTAAGACTCTTCTAATACCTCGTTTATGAGCTTTCAGCCTCCTCGAGTATCCTTTATGTGACTCCTACAATATGGGTATCAAACAAAATCACAGAAATAAAATAAAAAGCGAAACATAACATCGTATATGCTACCTTCTTATCACTTTGAAGGCACTTTCAAACAAAAAAATATTTTTCATTCAAAATTAGCTAAGAAATGAGGTAGATTTAGATGATCAACAGATTCATGAGAAGTTAAACTTGCAGATAACATAGAATTATAGAAAAAACATCTTAACATAACTTTAATGAAGAAAATACATATATACAAAAACCATCAGCAATTCCGCACATTTGAAAAATGTCTTTACTACAAAATCTAACACAAAATTCTACAAAAAAGTTATATTGAAAATATTAATAATGAGAACATGAACAACGTGCATTGAAGAATATTTTGCTGTGATAGAGTTACATATTTCATTTCGTATGTGAATAGCAATTGCCAATCACTGCGTCTACGATGTAGCGGCCAAATAGAGAGGAAATTGAATCGAAGAACCGAACGAAATATGAAATGAAACTTGGAAATTTCACGATCAATGGAACATGTTATGCTATAAACTATTTCTTCACAAAATCTTCTTAACCGTAGTTATAATATATTTACGTAGTTTTTTTGCCACCATTCCACGTGAGCATGATTTGTATAGTCATTAAGTTGGTTTCAGTTTCCTATTGTATTCTATCTTGAAAAAAAAATACCATACTATTTATTATACAAAAATAGCAAACTGATAAGTAAAATTTTTCGATTATGTATAAGAGACTTGTAAAAGAATCGTATATATCCAATGATATTAAATACTGTTAGATGTGTTACTAGTGCATGATGAATGAGGCGCTCAAAAGAGCAAATAATAAACAACTCAATGTTAGTTGTGGTCAAGAACGAACGTTATTTTTTTTATTCTTTACAAGTTAGCCCTTGACTACAATCTCACCTGATGGTAAGTGATGATGCAGTCTAAGATGGAAGCGGGCTAACTTGTTCGGAGGTGAATGAAAATCCGCACCCCTTTTCGGTTTCTACACGGCATCGTACCGGAACGCTAAATCGCTTGGCGGTACGTCTTACAAAGACACAGCATTGCCGACCTGTGGATCAGATTTCCATAACAAGCCAAAGGTTGACAGGGAATCTGCAGCAAACTAGCTCTCGAGGAAATCCTTGAATGATATGATGATATCAGATACATAAATGGCTCATTGCCTATGAGCAGATTACCATGTCGCAGAAAGTAAATATATAGAAAAAAATGACAGTAATCTTAGTTATTAGTATGATCAAACTAATCGTAATAAAAAATAACTTTGTGGTAATCTAGCTAAACTTCGCTTCTAGTCTACAATAAAAGACAGGAGGTCCTAAAGAAAGCGTCCTTTAGACTATATTTCCATTGCTAATACAGATCTTTTTGCTTAATGAGAGAGCGTGTGTAAAAACGAATTAAAAACATTTTTGCATGAGCAAACATCTAGCTTTCACATTCATAATATTAACATGACTTTGTATACATTGAAAGAATGCTTATTTTCTTCGCAACTTACCGAACAAAACTTTTCTTTCTTTTTAAATAACGTTGTTCTAAGCCGTTAATACTTTAAACAAATAACAATGTCACAAACAACTACAATTTTCCGTTGTATTACGAAGAGCAGTGGCGAAGAGTCCATACAGGTCGATTCCCACCAGGTTACCTTTTAAAAACCCATACATACATATTAATTTTTGTGATGAATATTTAAGTATGGTTGTATGAGAAACCGGACCTTGTATCGGTATGAATTTCCTTTTCATTGGAACGGCTTGCCTTCGTCAAATTTCCATCCTTCGCCACTGGTCCCCAGTAAGGGATTTTGTGTTTCCCGCTGCCCTAATTGATATCAATTAGGCAGCGTCGCGGTCCTTCATAATGGCCGACCGACTAAGAAATTGCTCGCAAATCTCGCTGTCTTTTATCAAGATTGTCACCCCGACAAATTGTGTTTCCGAGAAGTTGGTCTCTTTAATAGGCGTCCCCAATAAACCAAGTACAAAAGATTCAATTTTTGTAAGCGATAAATAAAATGCCAACCTGTCACGTGCATGTCTAAACGAAAATTAGCATCGTAACTCGCAGTGATTGTTTGGAACGAAACGGTTTACAATATAAATATTTTGTCCGTCGCTGAAAAACCCAATTTTTCATCAAAATACCACTGAAATAATGGAGCTAGATAACGTTTTACGGCCTTCGTGGCGCAGTGGTCCTAGGTTCGATCCCCAGCTGGGCAGATTGAGATTTTCTTAATTGGTCCAGGTCTGGCTGGTGGGAGGCTTCGGCCGTGGCTAGTTACCACCCTACCGGCAAAAGACGTACCGCAAAGTGATTTAGCGTTCCGGTACGATGCCGTGCAGAAACCGAAAGGGGTGTGGATTTTCATCCTCCGCCTAACAAGTTAGCCCGCTTCCATCTTAGACCGCATCATTACTTACCATCAGGTGAGTTCGTAGTCAAGGGCTAACTTGTAAAGAATAAAAAAAAAGAGTACCACAAACCGTTCGACATGTTATAGAAGGCGAGAGAGCGCGGGAGGCCAAGTGTAAATAAATATTTTGCAAGCAAATCTTCTTGTATTTGATAAAAATATTTTACTGAGCGTGTCTTTTCTTTTTCTGTGTCATTGCACGTTACATTTTTAACGGTTGTAACAGGAGTTTCACGCCGAAAGCCGGAAATTTATTCCGTCAAACACCAAAATATAATGTTTGACGAGCACATTTTGCGCAAAAATAAATAAAGAAGCACAATTTGTTATCGCCGCTTTGCAAAGACTTGCCGTACGGACAGCTTCAGTGTGCTCATGGCGTTCGAGCCGTCCACATCTCTTGTTGTGTAATTCTTTATGGGTTACTTGGGATAGGCGGGGAGAGTGACTTAAGTGAAAAAGGGGAGTGTTTGTATACAGTCAAAGGATCCTTTAACCCTACACACATCGTTCACAAGTACGTGACTTCACTCAAGGTCATTCTCTGCCATTTTAGGGTCTTGTTTGCTTACAGTTTGATTTGTTAATCAAGTTGTCTTGACAAGTGTTGTGAATCATAACCTTTGTTCGACATTGGTTTTCTTATATTTGTAATCACTTTTGAGTCCTATAATAAATTATACAAAATAAACTTAATCTGTGTTTAACGGTGCACGTTAAGAATAAAATGGTTGTTAACTCAAATAAATAAAAAAAATAATAATTATGTCTACAGAAATGTATGTAGAGCTAGTCCAAATACAAACATCACTGTTTCAATTATCAACAACTGTCTTAACCTTTTTCCTGTTTTTGAAAAATTTGTAGTTTCTATGTTCGTCTGTTTGTATTGTTTTATAATAAATAATGAATTGCTGCCTCGCTAAAACTCCGAAACGGGGACGGATAAAGACATGGTATATTTTATTTCATTTCTTGCTTCGATTTTCGATAAGGATAGAAATGTTTTAATAAAATTTTATGAAAACATTATTGTATACAACAGACTTATTGTAGGTAATATAGACGCATTCTATAAAATAACAATGAATAAGCAGATCATTAAAAGTTATTATAACGTACGTACAAATAGCTCTCACAATACCTTATTATCAGGTAAACAAGATAAAACTTTTCAATGGAAAGCAAGCTTTGCCAACAGACACATTAATTTTTCTCAGTGGCCCGAGTTAATGAACGGGACGGGATAACTCGCTTTTTAAAAATTGAAAATGAAAAGTGATACAAAGAAAAGTCAGGAAACGGACAACCGTTCGCTAAGAGCGTTGGTACAAAAGTGATTTTAATTCTAACTGAAAGTTTACATTAAGGTGATTATCTTAATAGCTACTGAAGACGATGAGCCTCCTGGAGCAGGCGTTACGCTGATATAACTCCTCCCCCCTTAAGCTTGAAGCACGATGAAGAAGAAGGCTGCTGCTGTTGTAGAGGTTCCTGCAACTGCAACTGCTGATGATTCTCTATCGTTGCTGGTAGTCCTCGACGACGACGAAGGTACCACCTCAGGATGACGGCTACGACGACAAGGGTCGCAATAATATATAAACAAAGGGTAGGCCAGCTGGGTGCGATATTAATTGTTGGTGTTTCTTCATTTTGCTGAATGATCTGCGTCTTCCTTAATAATTCATTTAAGTTATCCAGAGGGATGTCTTCCAGATGTAATGTTATTTGTGGGTTAATTTCCATTGAAGTGCTCGTTTGTGGCAAGGGGATGCTTTCCTTGATCTTTACAAATTTCAAGTGAGTTTGCAGACTCCTGCCAGCTATTTCTACGATGCATTTATTATTAATTGTTATAAGGACAACGCCATGGTTCCTTTGATACTGGACGTCATTCCCGCAGGTTGTCTTGATGACTTCTTCCTTTTTTATTATAATAATCCAGCTATTATCCTTTATTTGCTTTATCATATTATCTTCAAAATCTGCGTATGTGCAATTAGTTGGGTTTTCATGTTGAAGTAGCTGAGCGATGCAATCTTGAGAGTTTTTCAGTGATTTCCATTCCAAGTGACGGCAAATGGAGTTTTCCTCGGTGATCATCGAACACGGTTCGTGAGGATACGCGAACTTGTTGCTTCCCAAAATAAGGTAAGGATATTTTGGAATGAGGATAATATTTTGTTGATTGGGAATGGAATATAAGTGAAGTAAACTATAGGGATAGTTAGTTACTAACGGTATTTCCAAAACAAAGTTCAGCGACTCATTGGTGCTGTAAGCTTTAACTATTATAGCTTTTTCTAATAAATGAATGTTTTCGACTGTTGGTGAATACGGTAATCGTAAGTTATTTTTATTAATATCCCTTTCTATTTTAATTAATTCAGATACTAGATAACTAGGATCAACCACGCTCGGATGCAATCGTCCTAAATGAGAGAACGTTAAAGCGTTTTCCAATGTGAGTAATCTATCAAAAATCTGTTGCAAAGCTATCTCTATCTGACTACATATGCTATTTATGTGCAATTGGTTATCTAAAGCTCCATTTTGCTTGTTTAAACCTTGTATTGCTTTAGATAACTTCCTTTGATTATTACTAATATTTTCCAAACCCTGTTTATATTCATTCATGAAATCTGTCATTAAACCTAACGTTTGGTGTTGTTTATTTAATGCTAACCGCTTTATTTGTTGAATTTCGTTTTCTAATCTAATGGCATCTTCTTGATCCATATTTCCAGTAATGGCTTTTACTATTGAACCTAATCCATTAATTAGACCTCTCTTAACTCTAGGCAAATAAGTTCTACCTGCACTAATCATCTTAGATCCTAGATAAACTAATTTACTTTTGACTTTATCGATTAAGTATTCTATTTGTTTCCTAAGAACTAAACTATGTCTATAATATGACGTATTCGTCTGAATTAAATTGAATGTGATATAATCACGACTAATTTCTACGTATATATCTCTTAAGTTGCTTATATTATAAACTATAACTAAGTGATAGGTATCCACTTGGTAATGAGCGGTTGCTTCCTTAAGAATCATCACTCCATTGTGGTTATCTATTGGTTCGATAACAGCGGCGACTCCGAAGAACCAGAGGGCTGCACCGACGGTGAAGACGGTTCTGAAAAATTTCCAGGACGTCTAAGCATTCTGAAATGCACTCTAATAGACTTCGAATTCACATGTTTACCTATTATTTCTGCAATCTGCTCAGGATGAATGTGAATAATCGTATATGGTCCTATATATTTAGGTTCTAACTTATTACTACGAGAACTCTTAGCTACTTGTTTATAAACCTTATCTCCTACTTTAAACGTTGCTGTTTCTGTGTTTCTGTTATTTCTTTCTATTACAGCTTGTTTTTCAGAAGATAGTTTACTGTTTACTAATTTATGTACGTTTTCCATTATCTGTTTATGTTTATTTACGTATTCTTGATAAAATGCTTTAGGATAATGTAATTCTAATGGATTTCTACTGCTAGTATGACCTAGTAATAACTCAAATGGTGTAAGACCTGTAGCTGAATGAATGGTATTATTATAAGCTATGATTGCATACCTCATTAAGTTTGCTGGTTCATCTTTATCAGTTATACGTTGTATTCTAATCATTTCTGCCAACGTTGAATGAAGTCTTTCAACTGGTGAATTAGAATTAGGATTATATGGTGTAGTGAAATGTATATGTATATTATGTAACGCACATATATCAGTAATTACTTCATTATCGAACTTCGGATCTGAATCTGTAGTAATTTTGTTAGGTACTCCTATTATAGAAAATAACTGTAATAACGCTTCTGCTATATGTATACTAGTGGTTGCACTCAATGGTAATGCTTGTGCATATTTCGTAAAGTTATCTATTATTGTGAGAAACGTTACGCCTCCGCTACTATACAAATCCATGAACATATGTTCCATAGGTTTCTGTGGTGTATCCGTAAGGGATAGTGGTAAACGTAAAGGATTACGCTCGTATTTACTTTTAAGACACTTATCGCATTTATTAATAAACTTTTGAATTGTAAGTAACATGTTAGGCCAATGGTAATTCCTATGTAATTGTTTATAAGTTTCTTGAATTCCTCTATGAATGTTCTTTCCTTCGTGATATTTTTTAATTAGTTCTACTTGTTCATTACTATTTTCTACTAACGTTACTCTATTCTTACATCGAATTAGCTTTGGACCTCTGTCACTAAAAATTGTTTTAACTACTTGAGAAAATATAGGATATAAATCTTCGTTGTAAAAATAACAATGAAATATCCTGTCAGGAATAGTATGTTCTTTCAAAAACTTAATAATTTGTGATTCTGTATCGTTAATTGGTATAAAAACATCTTTAATTACAATTTTACCTTTTGTTCTATCATCTACTTTATATTCTGATCCCGGTGATCTTCTAATGTGAAATTGTTTTAGCTGTCGATCTATCGCATCAGATATTTCAGGTATTTTATACGGTAATTCTGACTCTAATTGGATAGATTCTTGTGTCTCTTCTTGTTCACTAGTGATAGGATTTTGAATTGAATCTGAACTGAATTCACTAATGGTGGGATTTATTTGAGGAATTGTAGAAGCATCTATTAGTGTTTCTAAATCTATTCCTTCTAAATCATCTGGAATATGCGAAGTTCCAGGTTGCGGTTGGGTTTCTTGACCTAAAATTAATTCTAATAATTGTTCATGCGACATCGGAACAGTTTCCACGTCGTTGTTGTAAACTATTTTAACTCGCGATAACGCATCTGCGTTTGTGTTTTGTTTCCCTTTCTTATATTGGACATCGAAATCATACTCAGCTAATTTTAATCTCCAACGTGTTAATTTTGAACTAGGGTCCTTAAGGGACATAACCCACGTCAGTGGACGGTGGTCTGTGAATATTGTAAACCTTTTTCCATATAAGTATGGGCGAAAGTATTTCGTTGCCCAAACTATACTTAATAGTTCTTTCTCTATTGTTGAATATTTTTGTTCTGTATCTGACAATGTTCTAGAAGCAAAGGCTACCGGTTTATCCGAACCAACCTTTCCTTGGGATAATACTGCGCCTACGGCAACGTCTGAAGCGTCAGTAGTAAGTATGAATGATTCCTCAAAATTTGAATTTCTTTACACTTTTCAAAGGATTCTATGAACTCGGGCGTTATTAACACTTTTGCTTTCTTTTTTAAGCATACGGTTAAGGGTTTTGTTAACTTTGCAAAATCTTTTATAAATTTCCTATAGTAACCTACAAGTCCTAAAAATGATTTGATTTCTTTCTGGGTTTTAGGCATAGGAAATTGTTTAATGGCTGCTACTTTATCTGCATTCGGTTTAAGACCTTCATCTGTCAATGTATGACCTAAAAATTTAACTTGTTTTTGTAGGAATTCTGATTTGTTTAATTGTATTTTTAGATTATGTTGCCTAAACCTATTAAAAACATGCGTACATTTGTCTATATGTTCCTGTAACGATGTACTATAGATAATTACGTCATCTAAGTAAGTTAGTACACCATCTATACCACGAAGAACTGAGTCCATTAGACGTTGAAATGTACTTGGTGCGTTCTTTAGACCAAACGGCATACGTAAGAATTCGTAATGACCTCTTTCTGAAGAAAACGCTGTTTTTTCTATATCATCTGGGTTCATTTCCACTTGATGATATCCTGAAGCTAAATCTAATGTTGTAAAATATTGTGCACGACCTAATTTATCTAAAATATCATTAATATTAGGTAGTGGGTACTTGTCTTCGATAGTTTTTTCATTTAATTTTCTGTAATCAATGACAAGTCTCCATTTTTGTTCACCTGTAGCATCTAACTTTTTCGGAACTATGTGAACTGGGCACGACCAAGGTGAATCACTTTCTCTAATTATATTTTGTTTTAATAAACTATCAATTTGTTTTTTAATTTCTTGTTTTTGTTTCGGTGCTTGTCTATAATTTCTAACAAAAATGGGAGTGTCGTCCGTAAGACGAAGTTTATGTTTCACTTGATGTGTAAATGTTAAAGGCAATTCTTCTGCATAGAATATGTCTCTATAATTAAAACAAAGTCTTTTTATTTCTCGTTTTTCTTCTTCGCTCATGTGGTCTGTTCTAAGTCTACTTAAATTATTTTTTAGAATATTATCAATTTTGTGAACTGATAATGAGTTGTTTACAGTTGACATATTATTTACTTCTACTATTGGGTTTTTATTTAATGGTTTTAAATCTATTTTATAGTTATTAGGTATTCTAATTTTGTTCTCTGTTTTATTTAATACTGTGGTAGTAATAACTCCTTCTTTGACTGAAACAAAAGCTGTTGGAAACACTAAGCCATCTTTAGACTGTTCCCCTAATTCATACTCTCCTTCGCTGTATTTGCATAATAAATTTACTTTCTGTTCGCATCTAGGTTGAACTATGGTATAAGATTTCATATCGCCTCTCATAGGGATATTCGCTGTATGAGTTTTTAGAATCATATTTTTCATGTCTATGCCACAACCTAATGGCGTTAATAAATCTACTCCTAATAAGCCACTGTAATCTGGATCAAACTCAAACACTAAGAATTTATGTGTGTAGTCGCACTTAAATAAAGGTGGTAATTTAATATACACAACCTTATCATGTCGTGTGGTACTGTGAGCTGTGCGTATGTAATTAATCTCACGCTCCACTCGCGGTTTTGTGTATAATAATGCATCCGGCGAGATAAGCGATTGCGATGCTCCAGTGTCCACTAAGAATCGACCTCCTAGTTCTTTGATATAAATGTAAGGTAAATCCTTACCACAGATGTTAACGTACGCTAGGTTTTGTGGGTGATTTCTTCTTCTAGGAGAAAATCCTGTTGTTCATCCTCTTCCTCCTCAAACAATTGATTTAATCCTTCGTCTGAGGTGTCTACTTCTGCTTGGTAATTAATTTTGTTTGAGGTTGAACCCTGGGGCCTGTACGCTGGTCCCGGTCTATTGTTTATAAATCTACTATTGACCTGCGCAGGTGCAGTTCCGCTAAATAAAATGGGTTTTTGTTGCGGCTGCAACTGTTGTCTGGGTCTATACTGGGTGTTATTTGTTGATGATGTAATTTTTTGTTGCTCTTTAAATTGATTACTACGATTTTTGAATTTTATATCCTCCTGCCTGGCTATTGCTATAGCTCTCTCGAAGGTCTCAACGCCCTGGACTCGAACACTTAACGCTAATAGCGGCGGGAGTTGGTCCAAAAACACATTTATTGACATTTTTTCGTAGTAATCTTTTTTGCTTATGTCCATGTTGACCAGGCTACACATCAATTCACGTATTTTTATCGCGAAGGCTTCGATGTCTAGCCTGTCTTTTTTTAATTGTATCAATTCTTGAACAATTTGTATTTCATCTCTAACTTCTCCAAATCGTCTAATTAAAATATTTTTTATGCTTTCCCACGAGTGGAAATCTGTACATTCCGAGAGCGCTTCAACAGCCCTTCCGGTTAGTTTGTTGCGTATCAAACAAGCGATGGTAGGTTGATCCCGGTTTTCTACAAGATCTAGTACACTCTCAACGCTACGTATAAAAAAGAGTAATGTCTTTTTATTGCCATCGTATGTGGGCAGTAAAAACGACAATGATTTAAATGTGAGAACATCAGCTCCGTTAGTTTTAGCGTCTTCCTGTGACATTTTTAGGTCTCAGTGAACACTAATTATATAAATATAAATAATAATAATAGAATTAATTAAAAGGAAATTTAACTTTCTAATTAATTGATTATAAGATGTTATTGGGAATAAAAGGAAAATCGGGAGCAAACAAATTATGAGCTTACCCCACGACCATGCCGACTCTAGGCTTGACAGATGCACCAACGGTTTTCTTTCTTCTTCTTTTCTTGCTCGTTACCGACCCGAATATGTGTGTGTGTAGGTTCTTTAAGATCGCGTCACGGCTACCACTCGAAATTTACGGGGGTTTCGTTACCGCTTTGAATGAACACGATCCTACCGACTGCGCCAGTTAATGAACGGGACGGGATAACTCGCTTTTTAAAAATTGAAAATGAAAAGTGATACAAAGAAAAGTCAGGAAACGGACAACCGTTCGCTAAGAGCGTTGGTACAAAAGTGATTTTAATTCTAACTGAAAGTTTACATTAAGGTGATTATCTTAATAGCTACTGAAGACGATGAGCCTCCTGGAGCAGGCGTTACGCTGATATAACTCCCGCGGCGCTGCAAATACGGAGTCTGAATTATACCTCGAGTACACTTATAAAATTTAAAGTAGGTGACTCGTTCGCTTTCCGTATAATATGATTGCCAGGACAGGACATCACAGTATAGCATAAAAGAAATATTGAAGGTAAGCTGCTCTCCTTTGGTAGGTATGTTTAATAATAAAAACTTTAAATATCCTAACCGACTTAAAAAACACTAGGTAGGTACACCAAACACAAACGACCGTGATCCTTTTAAAGAAAACTTTTACGTTTTAAATTATATAAACGTATTTATTAATATGAACAACACTACACTACGTATAGGTTCTTTATTATTTTTCGTTTACACTGCGTATACATATATATATTAAAAAAAAATGTGCTAGTCGAACGATCAATGAGCCGTGCAATGACGATGATAATCTGCTAATGACGATAGAGCTGAAAATGAAAAAGTATCAAAATACTTGGACCTTGCTCATGAGATTACCGCCATGTTGAGTCAAGTATTACTGTTCCGATAGTCCTTTTAGTCATTGGTATTATAGCGAAAAGCTTTCGCTTTCAACCAACAAGCTTTCGCTTAACTGCTGGATCAGAGTTTGGATACAGAAGGCAGAGATTCTTGAGACGCCACGTATTGTGAGGAGGTTCCTCACTCTGGAGCCATGACCACCGGTTGCTTGAGCACTCAAATGTACCTTCCCGGGTTGAATGTTTTTTTATTTTTTAATAGTGTTTTGTTATGTATTTTATATTTTAAAACAACATTTAACATTGTTAAAAATTAAAAAAAGAACAAATAAATAAAAAAATACTAGCAAAAAATATTTTGCTAGTAATAAAATGCGCTACGCTACGTTGCGGCGGAAATGCACCCTCCCTATGGACACAGACGTCTTGTATATACTCGTATTAATGATAAGGCTCATTACAAGTCTCAGTTACATGGTATATCCATTAAATCCCCAATGACTCTTCCTTAGCAAAGTTACACAGGCGGAAATACCTACAGCTAATTGTGCTTAATGCATAAAATATGATTATTTGTCATCGACCTTGTTCCATTTCCATCATCCGTGTGTTCTCCGGCGACGTATGACAATCGCGAACATTATACTAATTAACTGAGCCGTGAGGAGGCTTTGCAATTTATGTCGCGCGAGATAATTATATGTAAACTGTGCCATTTATGAGTACCTACCGACTTTATGGGATACTCTCGGAACAGAGGGAATTGTTTGTAATAATACTTTACAACGTATTATTGTTGTGTTAAATGTTAATGTTTAGCTTGCATTTATTAGGGCTATATTTTTCCAGCCTGGAGTCGTGATAGCCCAGTTAAAGACCTCTGCCTCCGATTCCGGAGGATGTGGGTTCGATTCCGGTTCGGAGTATGCACCTCCAACATTTCAGTTGTGTACATTTTAAGAAATTAAATGTCACGTGTCTCAAACGGTGAAGGAAAAATATCGTGAGGAAACCTGCATACCAGAGAATTTTCTAAATTTTCAGCGTGTGTGAAGACTGCCAATACGCATTGGGCCAGCGTGGTGGACTATTGGCCTAACCCCTCTCATTCTGAGAGGAGACTCGAGCTCAGCAGTGAGCCGAATATGGGTTGATAATGATGATGATGATATTTTTCCAATGTCTCGTCGTTAACATGTAGAATCTTACGGGAACTCACAAAGATGACATGGGTTATCCCACCGCAGCATAAGTACTTTATGTTCATTGTAATCCATTAGCGTATCTTCGTCGAGGTTTACGCTGGGTTTTAGTGGGTATTCTGGTCGTGTCTTAACCAATAAGTCCTCCCTATTTCACATCTTCTGGAAAACCATATCGATTATATTTTGAAAATGGTCAGTTGAATATCAGGCATCTAGCCTCAGGTTAACTATAACATATAGGGTCAGACTTGCCATATCTTTTAAATATGACCAATATTCCCATTCCCCTCCAACTAGTCGGGAAATACTATTAGGAGTGGGTGCAACAATAGACCAACGGGGCGGGGAACGAACCACCACCCCTCGGTGATGAGTCCGAACGCTCTTACCGATCTCGATCCCAGGAGACTCAAGTCCGGAAGAACAAGAAAATAAAATCAATTATTTTTTTAAACCTCCTCGAGGCGACAGGCCGCGGAGCTCGAAATAACACATTTCCAGGAATAAAAACCACATTAATTAAATCTCCGCCAAAATTTTGCCATTTTTATTTATTCTGGCAACATTAAAATTTATTTGCGTTGTAAAAATATTTTACATTTTATATACAATTTGTTTTCGAGCTAGAGCTCTTGCAAAATATCCCGCCAAGTCGACTAATAAAAAGGGGCGCGACCATACTATACTTTTCTCAAGGCAAATCAAGCCAATTCAAGAATAAATTTTTAATACCCAAGCAGGCATTATAGACACGGTATATAACATTGAATTTGAACAAGTAGTTTATGCATTATAACAAGTCAAAGTTCTCTAGTTTTGTGACTCACTGACAGACCTATCATAAAAACTATGTCTTGCGTCTTGCTTAAATATTATTATTGCATCACTATTTGAAAGAATTAATGACAATTATAAATACACCTAAATTAAAGATAAACATTGTGCATTAAGTGCAAGATTACAATATGTTGTAGATTGTAGGTAATTACAATTTTCTTTGTTCCTACAATCATATTGCGTGGTTATAAAGCTAATTAACAAAGCCGTATAAAGGAGGGAAAATTGCATTCGTGCATTTTGGGATTATTAACGCAGACTTAGTCAAACTGAGGCGGAATAATATTAGAACAACGGAGCGAGCTCTTGCTTGGTATGATTAAGATGCAAATCTAATTGCCTCGTACACGGTACAAATCACGGCACTGCTCGTGAATCATGAATGGTGAATGCACACGAAACTAACTACCAAGTAATTTATGTAAAAACTTATTACACAGTTGTGATAGAATATTAAGAGGAAACTTGCATTGGTGACGTTCATTACATATATTTTTTGACGGCCGCGTGGCGCAGTGGGTAGTGACTCTACTTTCTGCATCCAGGGCCGTGGGTTCGATCCCCACAACTGGAAAATATTTGTGTGATGAGCATGGGTGTTTTCCAGTGTCTGTGTGTATTTATACATTATATAAGTATTTATAAGTAGTATATAATTGTATATTAATATTATAATATCAACTATCTTAGCACCCATAACACAAGCTACTCTGTATGCTTACTTTGGGGCTAGATAGTGATGTGTATTGTGTAAGTATATTTATTTATATTTAAGAGTATTTGCGTACCATGAATAGGTACGAGGCTTTATGAGTGCCTGGATAGCCAGACTACTGCTATAATAGGCTAGTTGACACTTTTTTAAATGGTTATAAAACATAAAAAGGATGATGGCGAAAGTGGCAGTCACACTCTGAAGTGTCGTACACTCATACATCTGTATTAATTAAAACTATTATTTTATAAGATGCTTGTAAAAAAAGTATTAAGATTTAACAGAACGGGAATCAAGATTACTTCTATACTTAGCATAGTAAAATTGTTCTACTTGTTGCCCGAGACCGAAACGCCTTGTCGTATTTAAAAGGCAATCACGCAGTTATATGTCAGCGGCGGTGTTTTTCAAAAAATATACCTTAAAAATATACCTTAAAATTAGAAGGTACCCTAAATAGGGTATATATCTATTTCTATATTTTAAGGTACATCTTTATTAATTTCTATTTATATTAAGATTGGTTACCATTTGTTTTTTTCTTAGTTTAATCGCGATTAACAACTATTATTGGGTTTCCATTATGTACGCTACTTCTATCTGCTAGTCCCAAAATACATGCAACTTCGCCATTCTGATATTTATATATTCTGATCGCTAAATCGCTTGGCGGTACGTCTTTGCCGGCAGGGTGGTAACTAGCCAGGATGCCTCCCATCAGCCAGACCTGGACCAATTAAAAAAAAATGTGAGCCATCACGGGACGCCTGACAGATGTGTAACATCGACATTATTTTGTAAAATTTAAACCACACTGTATACACTACGGAGTATAAACTATAGCTAGGTAACCTTTCTACACATCAGCTGTTGTCTGAGAAGAGCGTCAGCGCAGAGCCTCTAAACGCCCATGATTGAATTGTACCTGCCCTATTATTGAATCATTACTAGGCGGCAATCGTGAAAGGTTAACAGACAATATTGAACCGTCCACCAATGTAATCTCGTTTATGGAGTTTCTCATTTCTCAGGGTAGTTTGTGTTTACATGGTTTTTGGTTTAATAGATATGTAATTTTTTCGTTCCCCGAGATCAAGATATCAGCTCATTTCTAATAGTTTCAATTCAATTGCAATTTTAAATTCAATTGCAGACTCAAATCTCTGTCCGTATTTTAAAGGAGATTTGGAGCTTGAAAATTGCGATCAATTTTATGCCGAAAATATCTTAATCAGCATATTTTAATGGCTCACTACAGGGACAGGCCTCCCTGCCAATCAGCATCGGAGCATCGTAGTAGGGAACTAAGCTCCATATCCCGTCTATTATAAGGAGGGAGGCCTCGTCCTCTTATAGTCCATCAAAACCATATCCTCCCTATTATAAGGAGGTAACGTAGCCATTAAAACCATATCCCATCTATTATAAGGAGGGAGGTCTGGCCCTAATGTAGGCCATCAAAACCATAACCCCTCTATTATAAGGAGGGAGGCCTGGCACTCTTGTAGGCCGTAAAAATATGATAATAATGATATTTTCAGTATAAAATTGATAGCAGCCTGCCACAAGATTCTGCAAGATTCGCTCACAATGCTACGGAATTTTCAAGGCATACATACAGCTAGCATGTTTCAGCACTGAAACGTAAAACATTATTCGCATTTTCAGTACTACAAGATGCTTCGAGTTCCAATTACTTAATACAAAATTATTTTCGACAATTTTTCAAATGAATACTTACTATAATTTTTTTTTTTTTTTTACTAAGGACTAAATTATTACTATCATTACTCGATCGTCGATTCTTGTCGCTACATTGTTTAAATTTTCAATGCAACAATATGCGTTGCGTTCCAAGAACTTGATACTAAATTATTTTCGACTGTTTTCGAATTACTACTAACGTTACTCGATCGACAATTGCTATCTCTATGGCCCCATCGAAACTTAAGTAATATCGTGGCTGATGATATCTGTGAAATTCGAGATTAAGGGATTTGCAAGTAATTGGTATCAATTAAAGCGGCGCGAAGGACCTCGCCTTCAAAATGTAGCCTTACCAAGAGCGATTGTAAGTTTCACAGTCTTTCATCAAGATTGACATTTAGACAAATTGTGTTTCAGAAAAGTTTTCAATTCTAATAGGCTTTAAAAGACTTTGTAAAATTAAACTGAGCCTTACTTAGCCGATGCCAGCGGCTTTGGCTACTTAGGAATTATAATCCTAAATATTTTTTTGAGTAGCTAAGTCCAACAAACTACGTTACAAATTACGGTTTTTTTCAAAAAATCCAAAATTCATTTATTTCAAGTAGTATACTGAGTATACAAGCACTTTTGATACGTCAGTTAACTATTTGTAAAGATTCTACCACCGGTTCGGAAGGCAGGTTCTGCTGAGAAGAAACCGGCAAGAAACTCAACAGTTGCTCTTTAAAAAAAAAAAAATCATACAATAATATTATAATTACAATTTATGACAACATTACAATTTCTTATAGTTTTACTTCCTGTGTGAAGGTGGAAGCTGATCCAACGGCCTCCAAGCAACTTTGTCATTAAGGAACTCATCGATGGTGTAGTAACCTCGACTAAGCAAATATTTTTTAACACATTGCTTAAAGTTATGCATTGGCAGGTCCATCACAGTCTTGAGGATCTTGTTATAGAAGAGTACACCCAAACCTACAAAAGATTTTTTTACTCTTTGGAGACGATATGCAGAAATAACTAACTTATGCCCGTGTCTAGTAAGACGTGGGTTTAGAACTCCTTTTCGTTTGTACAAATTAATATTTTGTCTTACATAAATTATGCTGTTATATATATATTGACAGGCTACTGTTAATATACCTATTTCTTTTATATAATAAGTACAGTTACTGTACAACTGTAATGAGGCGGAAGTTTTCATTTTTTCCGGATTTCCTAGGTTGATCCTAGAAGGCAAAATAGTCGGAAAAAGGGGACGAGGACAGCGACGTAAATGGGTGGACGATATTAAAGAGCGGACCAAGAGTAGGTAATTACAGCCAGCTGAAAATTATCTCTAGTGATCGGAAAAGTTTTCTCCATCTGACCGCCAAACTTCAGTTTGAAGAATTCACATGATGATGATGACAATTAAGTGATATAAACTGATCCATGCGTCAGGTGACGTCCAGAGAGGTAACAGCGTCAGTGTACCGGGTACCTTGCCTATGAGTAAACTACAAGTGAACAATTAGATGTGTATTTGTTATAATTATTTAATTCATTTAAAACTAGCGGACGTCTAAGTAAAGTAGCCTGTGTGTCAATCCATCTTTATTTTGTATTTCAGGTGATTCAGTTCAGTAGCCGAGACGTGAAAGAGTAACAAACACACCATCAAAATCATCAGGTTTTCGCAAATCACGCGAATCCATGGATTTTTTCGGGATAAAAGTAGCCTATGTGTTAATCCAGAGTAAAATCTATTTCCATTCCAAATTTCAGCCAACTCGCTTCAGTAGTAGCGGCATTAAAGAGTAACAAACATCCAAACAAACATACCTGCATACAATCTTTCGCATTTATAATATTAGTAGGATTTAGATTTTCTTATTTTTTAATTCTTAGTCTTAATGTATTTTAATTTTATTTATGTGAAAATTTCAATAGAAAAACTTATATGAAATGAAATGAAATTTATTGTTAAAATAAGTCCTTTTACAATGGTGCTGAGGACCCTGATTTAAGTTTGATAAACCTGTATCTCGGGATCCTCGCTCTTCCTACTTATAATAAAAATAATTTTAACAATCATGAAGGATATGGATTAATAGAAATTAAAACTAACATGCAAAATAATTGTGTGTGTGTGTATGGGTGCGTGTGTCTGTGTTTTGAGTGTGTATCTGTGAGTGTGTGTGTGTGTGTGTGTGTGTGTGTTTGTGTGTGTGTGTGTGTGTGTGTGTGTGTGTGTGTGTGTGTGTGTGTGTGTTTTATTGTGATTCTAATTAGCTTTGTACCAGATAATCTCTAATAACTCAACATACGTAAATGTGTTTGTTAAAGGTTTTGTTTATTTTTCATTTTTTTTTTTTTTTAGATGATTAAATTTCTATATATGTAATTTTAATAATTCTTCGGTATCATCATACGTTAAGTTATTAAGCCAGCTTGATAATTTGAGTTTTAACTCTGATAATTTTAAGTCATAGATATTGATAATTTTGTTTATTTTATTATAAAGATAGATTGAATGGCTTTTATATTGTCTGCTAGCGAAAGTAGTACTACATGAAATGGAGTTTATCACAGCATGGTTACGTCTCCTATTTTTATGCGTGTTGTCGTATTTATTTGTGCGATGAACTCTTGCAATTGATAGTAAAATATATAGTTGTCTTATTGTAAGGATTTTTGTAGATTTGTGTAAATTATGTGTTGAAAATCTGTATGGTTTAAAATACATTACTTTCAGGAGTGATCTTTGTGCACGTTCTAAGTCAATGAGTTTAGTCTTGCTGGCAGCGCCCCATGCGGGTATACAGTATGTTAAGATTGACTGTCCTAGGGCAATGTATATATTTCTTAATTGATCAGGTGGTACAACGTGACGTAGCTTTTTAAAAATCCATATAAGGTTTCTAGTTTTATGAGTTAAACTATCGATTTGTTTGTGCCAATTTAAATGCTGGTCAATTATTACTCCCAAATATTTATACTCACATACCTTATTAATTTTAGGGCAGTTACAATTAACTTCTTTGTGAGAAGGACATGAATGGCATTTAATGTCAAGTTCATATGTAGGCTGTGTACGTTTATTAATCGAGAATGTGATAAATTTAGTTTTAGAAATGTTTAAAGTGAGAACGTTACTATTAAGCCATTGAACAATGTTTCGTAGCCCTTTCTCCGTGTTATGTTTCGCTTCTTCCCAAGTATCACTATGAAATATTAAAGCTGTGTCATCTGCATAGGAGTAAACGTTACATTTATAATTGCAATTTTTAGTAATGTCATTGATATATATTAAGAACAGGGTAGGTCCAAGGACACTACCCTGCGGTACACCGTAAGTTACAGATTCATCATGGCTTACTGCATTAGCAATTTTTACACGTTGCCTCCGATTTTTCAAATAGCTTTCAAAAAGCTTAAATGGGGTGCCTCTTATCCCAATATTACTGATTTTATTCAAGAGTATGGGGACAGAAACGGTATCGAAAGCCTTGGCTAGGTCCAAAAATACACCGATGCATTTTTGGCCCCGATCGAGCCTCATTACGATTTCATTTGTGAGGTCAATAACAGCATCTTCAGTAGACAGACCATTTCTGAACCCATACTGACATTCTGAGAGAATTTGGCATTGTTGTAAATAGTGTTTTAATCTTGAGTTTATTATTTTCTCGAAAATTTTGGAAAAAACCGGCAAAAGTGATATGGGTCTATAATTATCCACTAAATTTTTGCTTCCGTTCTTATGTATGGGGTGAATTATTGATAGCTTAAACGCGTCTGGAAAAATACCTTGATCAAAACAGGTATTATAAAGCGATGTTAAAATAGGTACAAGAATCTCCTTGGCTGATTTAACAAATTTAGTGGATATATTGTCCCATCCAGATGCAGAACTGTTTTTAAGGTTCATTATAATGGCGGTAACTTCATTTTCATCAGTATTTATTAGACCGAAGGACTTAAGTGGAGCGTTGCGAACTAAGTTAGGCTGTGAGTTATGAAATACTGGCTGGTTATTTAGTATGTTATCTGCCAAACGTCTTCCCACGTTTGAAAAATAGTTATTTACAAAATTTAAAGAGTCATCTTCTGATGACTTAATACTTAGTAGCTCAGAACTTTGCTTTTTATTTTTAGACATATTTGTAATAGCTTTAATATTTTTCCAAAGTTCAGAAGGGTTTTTAAGGGATTTGTTAATCTCAGTGCGTTCGTAGTTTCTTTTAACTTTCTTTAATAAGTTATTACAATAGTTTCTATACCGAATATAAGTGGTTTTTAATATAGTGTTATCAGGATCCTTTTTAAGCTTATACTGCATGTTATTTCGATTCCGAATACATTTTATAAGACCAGGGGTAATCCACGGTTTAATATTTCTTTTACATTTAGGCATTCTAGTCATAGTTGTATTTGCTTGAATAATTTGATTTAGTTTTTTTATTAAAATATTTGTAACGTCGTCAGGATTATCATTCACAAAAAGTTCGCTAAAATTTAAATTTTGAAGCTGTATTAGGGCCGAGTCTAGGTTTAATTTAGCTATTAATTTGTCTTTACTTTTGCTTAGTGGTGTAGATTGCAATGAGAGAAGTACAGCTTGGTGATCTGTGACGGATGAGTGGAGGACAATAATCTTTTGTTTACTTTGACTCCTTATCATGGCATGATCGAGACAGCTGGTATCCCTGGTAGGATAAGTATGTCCGGGAAAGATTCCTTGTTCAGCAAGAGCATTTAAATACACATGCCTATTTCTATCAGTGCTGTCCTTTGCAATATTTATATTAATGTCACCTGTTATAATTAGATTGTTAAAATTTTTATAGGAGTTTATTAAATTATAAAGGGAATCGACAAATCCGTCAACAGTTTTAAAAGATGGTGAGCGATAAATGGCAAATACAACCGTATCTTTATCAATATTAATTGACATACATGTTGCATCTACTAATGTTATTTCATTGACTATAATTTTATTTATTGTGTTTTTTATGTATATCACTACTCCCCCATTTTGGTTAAAGTTATTTTTGCTACTAAAAATATCGTAATTATCTATTGACGGTAATTGTTTATCGTTATGAATTCGGCACTCAGTTAATATTAAAATTTCACAATCAAATTTTAGTTCTGATAACAATATTAAAAAATCATCGATATTTTTGTATATACTACGGATGTTTTGTGTAATGATGTTTATACTGTTTTTCGGAATTGTACTGTTGTTGAGAATATGTTGCTGACAATTTTGCGGGTTACTTAATAAACACTGAGAAAATTTTAATGATTCTATTTCTTCCATAGACAGTAAGTTAGAAACTTTTATATATGTTATATGATATGTCGTAAAGGTTATAGTTTAAATAATGGGTTCTGAGCTTTATTATTATGATAAATAAGATAATGGTAATGTGAAAAGTGATTAATTCGAAAATATTTTTTGAGAAAAACATGTAATTTATTGAGAGTGTTTGAGTATTAGATGAGGTGACAATATGAGTAAAGCTTATTAATATGATTTGTACATAAGAATACAAGGAACATTGAAATTTAAGAAAAACAAAAAGGAAAAAATTATAAAATCTTAAAATTAGTCATGCATTGTTTCCCAGTTTATGTATCTGTGTTTCATTAGTTATACGGATAATCGCTGAGTTATCATTCTGTCTAATAAAAACTTTTCCATTTGCTGTCCAGCAGTATTTAAATGAGTTCGTTTTAATTAGTCCTCTTGCTAGGAAGTAAAGTCTATTTGCTTTGGAAGTTAGCTGTTCCACAAGATATATAGGAGCCGTATTATTGTTATGGCCTAGATGTGAGGCATTCAGTTTACTGGTTTTATTCTTTTTGTTGTACAGTTTGGCAGCTTTAAGCATATCCGTCTTAATCGACACAGACGATAATTCTATTATAATCGGACCATCCTTAGTTTGATTGCTTTTGATCCGGTAAATGTCGCGAATATCATATTTGTTAATCATGACGTTAGTTCTATTTGCTAGGTTTAGAAATATTTTTGTAAGGTCATCCTTAGTTTCAGTGCTTGAACTAGGGGCATTCCTTAGCTCCAGAGACGTCTTACGAGCATTTCTTTGGAGTTCTTCAATTTTATCTTCGAGAATTTGAAGGCATTCTTGTTCTTTTTTCTTTTCCTTTTCAAGATTTTCGACCTTACACTTGATTTCTTCATACTGTGAATTCAAAAACGTAATTGAGGTCTCTATGTCAGAATTTGTTTTTTGAATGTTAGTGAGGGTAGTTGAAATTTGATCAAGCCGGACATCATGTTGTTTCATCCATGAACCGATTATCTCCTTAATTTCTTCTTTGAACGTCTCAAAATCAGGTGTGCAAGAATCGCGTCTCTTTCGTTTGTTTCGTAGAAGGTTTATTGTCGAGTCATCATTGGGGTCTTTATTTAAATTCGAGTCAGACTTGCTTATTTCAGGTGATCCGACTCGTAACATTTTTATGTGTAGCCGGCCTTATGCCAAAAGGTAGGAGTCCAAGGCCGAAATTGTCTTTGGATATGTCAGAATTTTAATTGAATGTTGGCAATATTATTTGCCTGACATTGACATTGACACAGCCAATCAGCTGATTTGTTTTGATACTCTCGGTCACTTAATTGGTCACTAATTAAGATTTTTTGGAATTTATACACTTTTATCTGATTAACGGATGGCGTTGAAGATACCAAAGAAGTCTCTGTTCACAAAATTATCCAGAAAATGTATTCCTATACGCAGTAAAAACACTGTAAATCACTAGCACTGTCAGCCAACAACTGTAAGTCACTGATTTTAGGTTAATTAAGTGGTTATAACTCGTATTTTTAGATTTATTAATCAGGAGCACTGAAATACTGGTGTTTATACGTTGAGACCGGAAGCGGAAGAGGATTATATTCTTCTTATAATTATGTTTTTCAAGTAAACAAGTAACAGCTTTACGGTTGAGATATATCAAATATAATGTAAATATGATTATATTTCGAACACGCTTGGATAAACAGCAAGCGGTATCTAGATAAATGTAGGTCAGTCTACAAAACAGAGGTAATATTCTTTTTCTTCTTTCATAACAACATAAGCTTGGAAGCCGCTGTTATAATTATAATCATGCGAACTACAACATTCATCTCAGCATCTACAATGCAAAACGCCCCAGGTAAATATCCCCAGAGAATAACATGCTTGCGTTGCCAAGAGAAACATATTAATTTTTCTCAGCGTCGCCCGCAGCGGCTGCAAATATTGAGACTACGGAGTCTGAATTACACACTTATTAAATGCAAATTGGTCGCCGCGTTCGTTTACCGTACAATTCCATTTCCAGGCTCTAGCGGTGAGTTACGTGTCACCGTATTATATTATTTAGATTGTCGTAGGTTTATTTTTTGCTACTTTGTCTGTAATAAGTTTCTATTTTCCGCTTATTTTAAAATAGCCTAATTTAATAATTGTAAACTTTGCTGCATAATATCGAAACATTTCACTTTAGACGATGGTTTCCATTAGTAATTTTGATCAGTTAGCAATATTTCATTGTTAACAATAATTAGATGGTTTTATTTTAAATTTAACAATAGGTAGTTAGAATGTTCGTCTGAAAATTACCATCTAGCTATTCTATATTGTTCAATTGGTGAATATAAGTATGTCCACTAAAGTTACTGAATCATTAACACTATGATCATCATCATCATCATCATCATCATCATCATCATCATCATCATCATCATCATCATTATCAACCCATATTCGACTTTACGACTTGTTATGGCAATTAGGTTCTATGCAAGTTTATTACACTCGTTCGAAATTTGAATTTTGAAATCCAAGATATATAAAAAATATATCGAAAAGGCAATATTATTTGAAAATACAACAATATTTTCTCATAATAAAGTCTTATATATAAATAGATTATAACCTTTAATTTTGGATTTACCTTGTTAACGTATACGTATAATTGAATAAAAAAATCCGTTACGTTTTTTAAAAACCAAAAAAAAACTTTTTTATAATATGACTAATATTCCTTTTCCCCTCCCACTAGTCGGGAAAGACTGTGCTAGGAGTGGGTACGACAATAAACCAAGGTGAGGATTGAACCACCACCCCTCGGTGATGAGTCCAACCACTCTTACCGTTGAGCTATTGGCTATTAAAAGTTATGTAGCTAAAAATTCAGCTAATTTTGCTGCTTTGCAGTTTCGTTTCGCTTTTCAAATACCAAGGAAGTTTCCTTCTGGGATTTCAGTTTGCATTATTTAATTTAATTCCCCGCGGAGTTAAATTTCGCTTTTCTTTTATTAAACCGTAAGGAGAGGATCTTGTTTACGTATAGAACCTCTATAATGTGATTGCCTGCGCCCTCCGCGCGCTCAGCTTTATGCATACAGCCTGAGACACGCTTTCGGGATCAAGTAGCTTTAATAGGTTCCTGTTAAAGTAATGTACCTATTTATTTACATATCAGGCGAATAAAATTCGTCTTTACTTTGCAGAACGGAAATCTGAAACGCTTTGTTTCATTATAAAATAAAATGGTTTCATTTATTTAATAATTGTGATTTTATATATTTTTAAAACAATTGTGCGGAGGGAAATTCTGGGAATATTATATGATGATAAAAATAAGAAAAGATTTAATATTTTAAAGTGTAAAAAAATATCAATTACAGCGCACCCGTTTTAAAGAGATGGGCTGAGAGTATTATTCTGCAATAGTTTTCAGTCCAAGGCTATACTTTTCCGTGACTTGCCAGACTATAATCTATCACTGTAACAATTCCATAGAGATCCGTTCGGAGGTTGAATTGGGATGGAACACCGAACAAACATCCATAAAATAGTTGTAGTAGTAAAATCCTAGTTGAGTTTATTGGTATTCTCAAGTTTTGAGCACAATTAATCATCTTTCGTTTTGCAATTATGATATATTTTGTAGAAAAATAAAATGGCGTGCCACCAAGAAAAATAGTGATTCCACGTCAGTAAACCCCTTCAGACTGAAACGAAATAATAACGTCATTATTAGATCACTAGCTGACGCCGCGTGGTTCCCGTTCACGTAAGAATACTGGAATATTATATAGCCTATAGCCTTCCTCGATAAATGGGCTATCTAACACTGAAAGAATTTTTCAAATCGGACCGCGGAATTTAGCGCGTTCAACCAGACAAACAAATAAACTCTTCAGCTTTATAATATTAGTATAGATTATGGTAGTAGACGGGCTACGTCCTACTACTACTTAATATTATATGTATATACGTGGATATATGTATATAAGCTGACTCATAGTAACACCACAGAAAACATATGTACAAGAATGCTTACTATGTAGTAGGTAAGTAAGATATACTATTTTCCTAACTAAAATATCGAATATATAGAATAAGCCACACGAGTATCACATCGCTGGCGTTTCTCAACGGAGCTTTGTCGTTACGTACATCTAGAGTGGTATATTGGAGTTTGTTGGACCTATTCCAACTACTTGTTTGCTTAAAACTACGTAAATCGACTGTAATTTTAAACTCTTTCCTTGACAATGCAACATTACTAAGCTTTTAATGCTAAACGTTTATTGCAAAGAGCTTTACAGTTTGCCATTTATTTTTTGCACCGTAGCTAAGTATTTCAACTCATTTCTTAGGAGAGGAAATTCAGTTTTTTATATTTCTTGAATTACTTAAATTTGTGCATAATTCTATAACATATATAACGAAATGACGAATTTAAATATATAAAAGCGAAATATCGAAAACAGCTTGAAGCACAAATATGAAATTAGTCAGGGAGGTAGTTTGTAGTTAGTAACGTCGGATAAAAACAGATTTATCATCATTACGGGTAATTTTATCATTATTATCTTATCTTATCAGCCCATTCGGCCAACTGTTATAGGATTTTTTCATTTTTATTTTTTTATTGTTTACAAGTTAGCCCTTGACTACAATCTCACCTGATGGTGAGTGATGACACAATCTAAGATGGAAGCGGGCTTACTCGTTAGGAGTAGGATGAAATTCCACACCCCTTTCGGTTTCTACACGACATCGCACCGGAACGCTAAAACTTATAAATTATATAAATAAAATTATATTTTGATAAAGTTAATTAACAATGACTATCAGCTACGACTCTCTAAATAATATTAGGTTTTTTTTTTATGAGGCACGGATTTTAGCACTGGAACAACTTCATTATTCCGGATTGCAACAGAAAATGTCATAAAAAGAACAAAAGCTCAATATTTTCATGGCCTGACCATAAACTCGAATAAATACTTCTTTATCTGTTGCCAAAGATGATAAAAAACCAAGTACCAAATCAGGCAGTTAAATAAATATCTAGGCTTAAGTTTTTTTATTTTGAGCTCACTGAAGTATAATTTACTAACAAGCTCACACCCGTGCTAACAGTTTAACGTAATGAACCCTTAGATGAATAACGAGGGACCCTTTAGAAGTATAAAATTGTTGTAGTATTAAAATATATAATTTCCCTATTGACCTGGTTCCGTTCGCTACTGAATGTATACCCATTTGCATTAACATAAGGGCTTCGTTTGCTTAATTATAACACGAGAACAAGGCACTGTACATACTAATTAACGAAGTCCTTGCGACTTTCTAATTAATATCGAGTGAGATGATTCCGGCTTAGTATTTTTTTTATTCTTTACAAGTTAGCCCTTGACTAATATCACCTGATGGTAAGTGATGACGCAGTCTAAGATGAAAGCGGGCTAACTTGTTAGGAGGAGGATGAAAATCCCTCCCCCTTTCACACACCCATTTAACAGCAGGTGAGATCGCAGTCCAGGGTTAACTAAAGCTGGATTGTTTTGGTAAAGATGTGGAGATAAATATTAAATAACGTTTTTCCTCGTATTCATCGCCATTATCAACCTATGTTAACGGTCCACTATCTAGCCTGGATTCCTTATAAGGTATATTATCTTGACTTCTTAGATCTTTAACCTTTTTTTTGCCGTGAGGAATAAAACTGTAAGGACTTCTTCCAGGCAGGGTATGCACGGACCAAAATAACCTCCCCCAACTCCTCGTTCAGTTCGGAATCGCCTAGCATTACTTCGTGCCGACCGAAGATCCAGTTCTGATCCAATATCAACCACACTGGTAAAATCCGCGTTGGCGGGCATAGGTAGATAATGTTTGATTTTTTTTACTATCAGATTGTGCTTCCCGAGGCATACACCACCAAATTCAAAACTCCGGGCTAAGGATTTTTACTGAGAATTTCATGGAAGAAAGTACCTAAGACTCAATATTTCATAACCTGACCCAAGACTTAAACCTCTCGATACCTAGTCTAGATGTGCATTGGATTGTCGGGAACTGGACCTGAGGCACGTCGATTCTGTTTCTACAAACGCTAACGCTTCGAAAAATAAAAAATGTATGGCAGGTCACGTGATCAAGTTGTTTATGGATCTGTCATTCCCATACATTCAAGAGTTAGCGTTTGTAGATATAGAATCAACATGACAAATGGCTAAGGCTCCTATTCAGCTGAGGTCCATAAAATGACGAGATCTGTAAGAAATAACCATATACCTACGAGTACTTCTTCTTGTAAAACATACAATTTCACATAAATCTAGTAAAAAAGGACGTAATATTGTAGTCATTTAATAAAAGAGCAAAAGAATTTACTAAAAGGCATATTTCGGTAGCGTTTCGCAGTTAATAAACAAAATAAAAGGCCGCCAGTTTTTAACGATGAAATTTTATTAAAAGAAATGTTTGCTGCCAAAATTAACACTTCAAACCATTATCAAAATATTATGATGCTGAAATAAATTATATTAAACGACTCTACGGGTTGTATCGAATGCAATTGGCAGTAAGATCAATAAGCAATTTGCATATTTAGTTTTTCACCCCCGACGCAAAAAGGGGGGTGTAATAAGTTAATCCTATTAATATTATAAACGCGAAAGTTTGTATAGATGTTTGTTTGGATGTTTGTTACTCTTTAACGCCGTTACTACTGAAGCGATTTGGCTGAAATTTGGAATGGAAATAGATTTTACTCTGGATTAACACATAGGCCGGAATTTTATCCCGGAAAAATCCTCGGTTCCCGAGGGATTTGCGAAAAACTAAATATCACGCGAACGAAGTCGCGGGCATCCGTTGGTATATTTATATCTTTCGTATCTCTTAACTCGTTTCCGTTTCTTGACATTAAACAAACGTGACCACATATCACATAATCTTTATAACATAAAGATATAAAAATGGAACAGACCGAAGTTGTCAAAATTTCAGTTATTTTGATTTTAACATAAAATTACTAAACCGATTTTCATGAAAATAAAAAGGGACCAATCTGAAAGTGTACAATACAAAAAAAGGATTATCAAAATTTGTTGGTAAATGACGAAGTTATGAGGTCACAAACATTAAAAAAACATACGCGTCGTATTGAGAACCTCCTCTTTTTTTAAGTCGGTTAAAAATTAAAGGAAATGGAGATAAAAATAGTTCTTAAATAGTATTCGTAAATAGTAGTTAAAAGTTTAGGGTTATGGTAAGGAAAATATAGGAAAGTTTAGAAAATATGCAGAAATAAAAATGCATATATTCATCACATTACACTAATATTATAAAGGCGAAAGTTTGTGTGCAAGTATGTTCCTCTTTTACGCTGCGGCTACTGAAGCGATTTGGCTGAAATTTGCAATGAAAATAGATTTTACTCTGGATTAACACATAGACTATTTTTCATCCTGGAAAAATCCATGGTTCCCGCGGTATTTGTAAAATACTGAATTCCACGCGGACGAAGTCGCGGGCGTCCGCGAGTTATAAATAAAAATCCACTGGTCGTTGTTTAATTTTAAATAAAATATGTATTGTTTTTTATTTCACTTAAAGTTTTTCCATTTACGGGGAATACCCTTTTTTCTGCTAATGAGAATGCGTAACCACATCATAGAAGCACCGCAACGGCGCTCATGTCGGTATTATACCTACTTAGGGTTGCCAGGCCATAAAATGCAAAGGCCGGACTTCGCACTATATAAAGCCGGACATTTTTGCCCTAAAAGCCGGACATGTTTTTTTTATTGCCAAACTTATTGTTTTTACAGCTGAGCTGTTGAAAAAAGTATTTATACGTGATATAAAGTGAGGATGAGATCGAAGATGGAGTGTGCCAGATATATGCATATTCGATATTTATTAAAAGATGGGCATAATATTTATAATAAAAAGAACTCGTTTACGAATTTGAAATGTTTATTATCGCCAAATCGCCACTCTGACAAAAAGCCTGACAAAAGCCGGACAGGCCGAACATGTACATATTTGGCCGGACCCGACCGCAAAAAGCCAAACATGTCCGGCTAAAGCCGGACACCTGGCAAGCCTATACCTACTAGTACTCATCCCCTCCACCCCTCCGCACCCTCGTATTCTAACGCCTTCTTGAAAAAACAAAGCAGCCTTTAGAGGTAAACAGAGCACTTCATATATTTTATGCATTTAAACGTACAATGAATAATTTATCTACTTTATAATCTTATTTACTATTATTATTTGTTATTAGGTATATTAGACGATTTTTATATAAGTAGATTTTTATCAAAATAGCGCTTTACAAAGTACTAGCCGTCGCCCCACGGTTTCACCTGCGTAGTTCCTATTCCCGTTGGTATACTGGGAAATAATATAACCTGTGGCACACGCAAATAACGTGGCCTTCTATTAGTAAGAGAATTTGCAAAATTGGTTAAGTAGATCTAGAAATGGGGATGATGACTAGGTTTAAATATATTGATTTTTATACATTCGGGTAATTATGGTCAATGTTAACTTATTTATACATAAAAAGCAAAGATTGTCTGGATATTTGAAAAATAAATGAGATTATAAAATTTCAAAATCTATAAAAGATCTTTTATAGTAATTAGATGAAAATTCATACAGTTTTAGCTTCCTTACATTAAATGTGACATTTTTTAATATGTGAACTATAAACATAAACGCACAAAAAACAAATATTAGTAATTTTGTTTGAACGCACATACAAATCTAACGATCATTACATTACCTACGACATCATTAGTTCGTGCCATTTTGTATGGGGCGTTTTTCAGGGATCCGCGACAGCGCCGCAAATCTGACCCTTTAAATCCCTGTAGCTCCGAAAGTAATGATAGCAGATAACCTGTTCCTTTTACAAAATTGCTTTACTATTAGCATACACTTAATTTATATACAATTTAAAAAACTGTCATCATCCCTATTACCCCCTTTAAAATCACAAAAACACGAACTTTTCCTCTTTGGTAGGCTAACGAGGTAAATTCTTTACTGTAATAATTTTAGTATAGTCTATAGACTAGCCCACGCCCCGCGCAGTTTTCGTTCCCGTGGGAATACTGGGATAAACTATAGCCTACGACACTCACAAATAGCGGGACACTTACAATTTTTAAAATCGGTTCATGAAATCCAAATATAATACAATATAATACAGCCTCACAAAACGTTATTATGAACCCATATTCGGCTTACTGCTGAGCTCGAGGCCAATAGTTCACCACGCTGGCCCAATGTGGATTGGCAGACCTCACACACACACGAGAATTAAGAAAATTCTCTGGAGTGCAGGTTTCCTCACGATGTTTTCCTTCACCGTTTGAGACACGTGATATTTAATATCTTAAAATGCACACAACTGAAAAGTTGGAGGTGCATGCCCCGGACCGGATTCTATCCTACGCCTTCCGGAATTGGAAGCAGAGGTTATATCCACTGGGCTATCACGGCTCGTAAACTTTACCTCTTCATAATATTACTATAGAAGTACCTATAGAATTATAGATATACATAAAGTATATACCTATAGATAAAGTACGAATATCTAGTTTGAGTTAACAAAATAGAAGTAAGATTTAGTACGGGTAGCAAGTTGTAAGCAGATGAAAAGTTTCTCGAGCGACTTGAAGACGTGCTCCTCTGCGCTGAGCTTTATGACTTTACAACTTTGGGTGTTACATAATCGCCGACCGTGAATTAAATACTCAGCATTGTATATTATAATCTATACTTATAATAAATCTGTAGAGAGGTCAATTCTGTACATGAAATATATTTCCAAAATAACTATCATTAGGTGATTAGTGATCGACACTGATGCCAAAAATGCAAACGGTAAAACTTTTGTCTTACTGTTTAAACTAATCGACGGATTTTAACGAAACTTGGTACAATTATTCTTCATACTCCTGGACATGTTATAGTACTTTTCATCACAATACGATCAATAAGAGCAGAGCAGTGAAGGGAAATGTTTGGAATGTTTACTCCATTTTTACAGCGATACTACTGTTAGGGCTGGATTAAAGAGGTCTAAGGGCGGACTAAGTCACGGGCGTCAGTATTATATTTTCATTAGAGTATTTAAGACATCATAAATTTGGTATCAACGTGTACAGGGTTGCCAGGTCTGCAAACCTAATAGCTGGACAGCCAGGTTGGCTGAACATTTGGGTAGAAAGGCCGGACACCCTACAATACCTTGAGGATTTTGTCTAAGTACTTATTAATAGGTGCGTGAGCGACGAACAGTCGATTCTCGTCGCCTGCGCTCGACCACGTTCGGCGCTCGCTCGTTTGCGAAATGTAAAAAGCCTAACAAAAGCCGGAAAAGCCGCCGGACACCGTTTATTTTGGCCGGACACTCAATCATAAAGCCTACCTATGTCCGGCTTTATCCGGACGCCTGGCAACGCGTATAGCAAAAATTATCTACCTCACTAAATCCTTCACTATTTAAGAATGAAGTGGAGCGGTCATGTCAAGACATCTTTTGCTTTCAACACAAATTTCATTGTTACCTTTTAGAGTAAACGCTGGTTTACTTGGACGACGTTTTTACAATTTTTGGTATAGAAATAAAAAACTTCTTTAACTTCTTATTTAAAAACATGACAACATAATACGTTATTATTGTCTGTATCTCACTATTCCGATCAAATTCTATACCTTGAAAAAAATCCCATACTTGAAAAAAATGACATATCCACCTTAGAATGTTAGAGCATTGTTCAATGCGCGATGGTCCTATTTAAGGTAGGTAAACAGAAATTAATTACGCCTCCATTTTCCATTCTCCGCTTTTGATGCAGGAACTTGAATTGACATCAAAGCATTTTAGATTTTCACTTATCTTAATATAGGGCGAAATTTTCAACGGAAATTAGAGCATGATATTTTTCTAAGTGATACCGGCGCCTCGTTTGGGGCAATGATATTAAATTTTACCTTAGAACTGATTTATGAGAGCGCAGGGAGTGGCAATTTCCTCGGCGGAAGTGTTGCCATGACGACGACGTCGTCTCCCCGTTCCGACGAACTACCGGCATTTTAAATATACCGTTAACTGCAGATTGACTGTGTTGAACAGTTTCTGTAAAGAGTTCTCGTAAAATATTATATATATTTTCTACTATTATATAATCTGCCTTCCGAACCGGTGGTAGAATCTTTACAAATAGTCAACTGACGTATCAAAAGTGCTTATAAACTAAGCCTACTTGAAATAAATGAATTTTGAATTATTTTCCTCATATTTTGGGTGCATTTGCTATTACTTGTAATAATTTTAATCAATTTAATGGAGATATGAGCAAGACCCTTTAGCATGACAGACATATAGACGGACAAATTGACAACAAAAGGATATTATAAGGTTTCCGTTGTTTCTTCTTAGGTAAGGCTTTTTAGGAACCGTAAAAATAATTATGACATAAATTATATAACCTACGAGTAACCATACTTACGATCACAAAATTCGTTAGTCCTCCTTAACAACCCATATTCGGCTCACTGTTGAGCACGAGTCTCCTCTCAGAATGAGAGTGACCAGAGGCCATCATGATGGCTCAATGCGGATCGGCAGACTTCATACACAGAAAATTAAGAAAATTCTCAGGTATGCAGGTTTCCTCGCGATGTTCTTCCTGCACCGTTTGAGTCACTATATAATTTCTAAAATGTACACAACTGAAAGGTTGGAGGTACATGCCCCGGTCTGGATTCGAACCAACGCCCTTTGAATCGAAGGCAGAGGTCATATCCACTGGGCTATCATGTCTCTCGTTAGTAGAAGTCAATCTAGGTAGGTATTCTAATCACGGCGCATGTTTGCTTTCAAATCGTTAATTAATTATAACATAAACATTATACGTATGAGAGTAATCCAATTACAGTTATATAAACAATACACACCGAGTAAATGCCTTTCAAGACGATTGTCATTTAATTAATTTACCGTAATTACAATTTGGTACCACTTGATTACCACTTACTTGTGTCCGTGGCTCATTACTTTGGGTCGTCATGATAATTAATACTAACTTTAGTAACTACCTCATAGTTAAGTGTTTAGTCAATACGGGTTCGGGTGACGTAATCCAGGGTGCGCTGGGTTCGAGTCCTGAGTTGATTTATAAAATAATAGCGGACGCCCGCGACTTCGTCCGCGTGGAACTCAGTATTTTAACAAATCCCGCGGGAACCATTACCTTTTTCGGGATGAAAAGCCATGTGTTAATCCAGAGCATCGGATGTCCTGTCGCTAGCGCTGCAGGCACGTAAACTTATTTGATAGTGAGTGACTATTATATATTAATGGTGTATCTGTGTATGTGTGTTTCCCGGGAAAAAAATACCCAAAAGAACTGCAGAATATTCATTTCATAAACGAAAAACATTTTCTTCCCCGGTCAAGCGTGTGCCCAAAAGTTAGAAACATTCTACGTAGTAGGTTGTCACTGTCATATTTATTTGAAGCGAGCATTTTTGTTTATTTTGTAAGAAATCTTTACCATTCATTTGGGCCCCCCAAAATTTTTTCACCCTCCAAGACATGCTACGCCACTGTGGCTAGCATTACTCTTTGTAACTAGCGGACGTCTTAGTTCGCGTAAAATTTAGTTTTTCACAAATTGCGCGGACACCATGGTTTTTTTCAGGTTAAAAAGTTGTATGTCGCGCAATAAGTCCTATATCTTCCAGTAACAGTCCTATTAAAATCGGTCCCTAGATTAGCCCGGACAAAAAGGCAAATAGACGAACAAAAAAAAAATATCACAGACACACACTTCAATTCAATTTATATGTATTGAATTGAAAATTTACGATGTAATAATCTTAAAATGAATGAAAACAATGTAAAAGCCAGCCGGTCAGTAAAGTGTCCTTGGTCAACATACCCCGACAACAGTCGTTTTTCATTTACAACCCATTTAATATCATACTCTCGGTCTTATGTTGGAGCTATTACCCCTCATAAACACATAAACCTATAAAGCTCATATTTGTTCTACCCATATAATAGAGGTTTATATTGTTACATAAGCTATTACAAAGCTTATGTTGTCAACTGCATTACGCTGTCGCAGTATCCGACCATTAATATATTACAGTTTAAAATGTTGTGTGTTTTATAACAAGCATGTACTTAACACGTTCGCTGCGGTACGAGGTCAATTGACCTCGTACCGCAGCTCACAGTTCAACTGTAATAATAAGTTACTATA